>NC_090834.1:33023108-33337066 GCF_028021215.1 Eschrichtius robustus | reverse complement strand
AGAAAAAGACACACCTTCATGAAATGAATTCATGATACACATAATGTGAATTATGCCAAAATATTTTCCCCATCACACTAATGTTAAAAGATCTTTTATATGTAATATTGTATGTGTAAACTTAATTTTGATCCTTTTAAAATTGCAGTGTCCTCTCACATGGCAAAGCAAGTGGGAAGGTCCAGAAGATCCTTTACAGTACCTTAGAGGTCTTGTAGCTCGTGCCCTTGCAATACAGGTAAGATGAAATTATTTAGTAATTGTATGACTGTATGACGATTGTAGTATAAACTCTCATATTGTTAACCATTCTGCTAGCA
The DNA here is from genome assembly GCF_028021215.1 of Eschrichtius robustus. Classification (NCBI taxonomy): domain Eukaryota; kingdom Metazoa; phylum Chordata; class Mammalia; order Artiodactyla; family Eschrichtiidae; genus Eschrichtius; species Eschrichtius robustus. Next base: position 33,336,746 of record NC_090834.1, on the reverse strand, counting down.
ACTAGTGAAAATATTATGATTTTGTTCATAGAGCACCATATATTCCTTTCATATTCTGTCATCTGTGATTTTACCTAGCACTCTTTAAAAAAACAAAAAACAAAAAAACCGTGTTCTCTCTGTGTAGTGTGGCTTTTCATAATTTTTGAGAATTTAGAGAAAAATCTACAATTTTAATATAGGTGGATCATATAGATGGTAACTGAAACTTATTCATAACTGTGACTAATTGGCTTTAGGGTGTGTCCCCCCTACAGGGAGCTGCTTTTTTCTGTTTTATTTTGGTTTTTTCCAAATTGATCAAGTTTCTTCAGAGTGGCCCAGTCAGGTAAATGAAGGAAAATTGAACAGAATAAGGAATGATATAGACGGAGAAAGACAAGGTGATTATTTTTTTTAAGGAATAGCGAATGTTATAGGTCAGTTGGTGCACGCAATGTACCCCTTTTCCTGTGTGGTTTTGCACTGTCTTACTGCCTTCTTCCTCTGCTTGTTACACTGCTTTCACAAATAACGTTCTTTGTCGTATCAGCTTATTAGGAGTAACTTGATCAGTGTCCTTCTAGATACAGCAATCCTCATTCATTTTTTTTTTTTCAGTAGTGCACATACCTGTCCACATCTTTAACGTTTCCCTTAGCAGAACACCCTGCTTTTTACCTTACAGAGAAAATTCAAGCTATGAAATATGACCACTTGAAAATGCCTACCCTTCCCTCCCACCTACAAATTTGTCTAAGCCCACCCTCATCATCTTCGTTCTAATACAAAAGTAGTTGACCTTCTGCTGTTGAAGGCTCATCCCTAGAGCTGTATATTTGATTTCATCTGCTCTCATCTCTTTAGACACTTCCTCTAGGGGGTCCTTGCCTTGTTGTGTAATTTCATCTTTTTCTCTCTTCTTACTCTGTCCTGCCAGTCTGCAAATGGTACTCCTTTGAAGGGGCCAGAACTCATCTGAATGTTTATTTGGCTTCCAGTATAATCAACCTCTCAGTTGTAGGATTATTGGAGAAGAAACTACTGGATCTGAAAATGAGTTTAAAATTAGCAGGTAGAGAAGAACAAGGCAGGGACTCGGATTTACCCATCTTCCTATCTACTGTGTATTATGTCCGGATATAATCTATCAATAAATGCCAGAAGAATGGAGGGAAGGAAGGATAGAGAAGTCAGAAGAGGAAGGACAAATAGCCCATCAGTGCTCTTAGAAAAATACAGAAATGCTCTGAAGTCCTTGGTATGTTATAATTGCATGGCTGTGATAATTTATCACTTAATATATGTATCAGTATTATTTGCATTAGATTATTTTTATAAAGGGCAGAAACTTCATTTGCTGCCAATGGGTAGCTTTTATTACACTCTATGTGTAAGTATGCTTAATAATTATGCTATGTGCATATAATAATAAATGTATTATTGATACTGAAATTAATATCATTTAAAGCAGTTTTACATAAATTATTACGATTTTCTGGCATGATTATTCATAGTGAGTATGTTGTATACTTATCATCAAAACTGAAAACTTTTTCACTGTGTGATTTTCTTAAAAGCTTTATAGGCATTTAGCCTTAATAATAATGATAAAATATCCTTCTGACCTTCAGGATAATTTTCAGGCTTGACCATAGTTTATCTTATCTTTCTACCTGGGAATATGCAATAATTCATCGTTTATGTCACCACTTAAGGATATATTTTTATTGTTTTCCTGCCTTAATATTTTTTTTTCAGTTATGAATGTACAGATATCTACTTCCCTAAGATAACCTTTAATGTTTGGGATTCACTTTCCATCTAGTCAAGGGTCTGCTAGGTCCTTTGATTTCATATGTGCCTTTTATGTTTCACAGATAGGTAACCAGAGCAACTTACAAAGTTTAGAGGAACAATGTGGCTACTTAGGTGGGTTCAGAGGTCGGAGAAAATGGCAGCTTTTGGTTATTTATGAAAGTGTAATGATCAGACTGATTCCAAACAGGTACGCAGCAGGTTGAGCCCAGTTCCAGCCATGGTTTAAAATCCCAGAGCCTTTCATTTTAGGGCATAACATATAGGAAACAGAACAAGCTACTGAGAGTATTACACATAGTGCCTGATCATTACCGGGGTTTTGTGCAAATAAGGTGAGAGTGACTGGGTCAAGATGGCATTCATTTATTTAGTCAGTCAAACATATTATAAGCAGCAACTTTATGCTAAGCTCTGAGTGAAGTACTGGAGATAAAATGATTAGTAAATTGATACAGTTTCTGCCTCACAGAATTTAAATTTCTTACATTCATTCATTTAGCAATTAAAAATTCTATCTTGGTGCCATGCACTGTGCTGAGGTTGCTGAATATAGAATGGTAAACAAAATAGACATACATTGTGTCCCAAGGAACTATCCTTACAATTTATCAGAAAAAATAGACAACCGAATAAACAGCAACAGTAAGAGTGACAAAGGAAGTCTAGTACTATGGGAGCAAATAGCAGGAGTACCTAACCTACATGGGAACAGGGAAGTGAAGCTTAAGCTGAAAGCTTAGTAGGAATAGACCAAGCGAGGACAAGAGGAAAGACTGTGCCAGACAAGAGGAAGGTCAGAGTCAAGAGTAAGCCATGTGCTTTCAAGTAACTAAAAGCAGAGCACAGAGCGCAAGGAGGGGTGTTCAGAGATTAGGCTGGTGGAGCAGGAAGGGCCACGTTATGATACTGTATTAAGGGATTATATTTGATCATAAGGGCAAAAGGGAACACTGTGGGATATTAAGGAGAGAAATCAGATTATGTTTTAGAGGGTCATTTTTCAATATGGAGAGTCTTACTCTACTGGGTGACATGGGTTTAAGACTGTCCTCTAAATGCTGGTGATTTAGAGAGAGCCAGAGAACCCCTAGGTACCCAAGCAATCTCACCCAAAGAGAGTCTTGCAGTCATTTATCCTCCTGTCTGTACTCTAAGATCCTTTAGGGCAAGGACTTTAAAAAAAAATAATTCCACTGTATTTCTAATACGTAGCATAGTGCCTTCTGAATAAATGAATGAACAAATGAATGGACTAGATATATAAATATATCTATAATATAATATATATAACATATTATTTCCTATTGAGACCCTAGAATTATTTTCCTGACTTTGAGTTTTTCTGCTCTTTCTTCAGAAATAACATCTTCTGAGAGTTTCTTTGGTTCCTGATTTCCACTGTTTGTTTCCCCCTTGGCCTGCAGAATAGCCTCTGCAGAAGTTCTCCCTAGTATAGTCTGATTTTTCTGTGTTGATCATTTTAAATTCCAGCATGTTCTCTACCCAGTTCATAAATCTGTGGGGCCAGCATTTGCCCTTTTTCCTCTGTCTTCGTATTTTCAACTTCTCACAGTTGGATCCCTTGACTCTACACCTGCAAGTTCTGTTCCAACCTAGCTCATTAGTTGATTCTGTTTAAGGATATACAGACCTTCATATCGAGTACCCAGGTAGGCTTGGGTATGCTAAACAGACCCAGTATTCTACACGTTTAATGGGCTCCTGAATGTCTCCACATTTTACTTCTACTGCTAACCAAACTTGGGGTGCCATGTGTCACTGGCAAGCTTTCATGCTCATTTTTTAGGACTGAGCTTCTCCTTAGGTTCTATCTTTTGTTTTAAAATTTATAGTGACTTCTTGAACTCTACCCAATTTTTTGGCCTAACTCAAGCCAGTGGCTGGTACACTCATATACTACCAAATCCTGCCACCCTTCATTCTTACGATGGAATCTTGTTTATATCAACTGTTAAGGTCCTTGAAATCTGGGGAGATTTAAGCAATAAAAAGAATTAGTTATTATTGTTGTTATTATTATTAATAAATGCCATTCAGCATGACATATAAACTGTCCTTAGAGTTTATCAGGAAAGACAACAAATAAGCCACAACTATCAAAATGATAAAGGAAGTGCAGTACTCTAGGAATAAATAGCAGAAGTACTGCAACCTAGAAGCACTTAGTGCTATCTCCGTTCCTGTAATGACCTGAATTAAGTCTGAATTAGGCCTCAGTTGGGCACTGTGTAGTAGACTATACCAAAGTACCTTTTCTACCAGCAGACGCTAATGTTATGTTGCTTCCTTCCAACCCCTCCCACTGTGGAATGCTGAGAAGCAGATTTTTCCTTAGTATAGGCATCAGCCCCTTCACTCTTATGTTTTTCTGAGATTCTTTTTAGGTGCTGCTTCCTATTTTTTGTTCAAATATTCAGGCACACAGTTTCTCATGTGTCTGCAAAGATGCTTGTTGTTAACCACATAGATTACTTTAACTTTTCACTTTGCATTTTACTTCTGTGGCCCACTTCACGAAAACTAATTCTTCACTGAAAAAAAAATATCTGTGAGCCTCTAGCTCTTATTTCTTCCCCTTTAACCCTAATTATCACTAATACATCAGACTGGCATTTCTAGATCTAGAAATGTGGCTCATTGTGCCCTTTTTGGGTTCATCTAAATAACTCTTCTCACTTCCCTAGCAGTAAAATGTACTAGTGACCTATATTTGAGCTTCAGATCACTTTCTTTTCTTTCAGTGCACCGCTTCAAACATATACTCAAACTTTTTAAATGATCAAATGAAGGGTAGAAAGAAAAATGAATAATTATAAGAACTGAGCATATTTTGGATCTCAGGCATACATGTGCTTTACACGGAATCTAGTAATATTTATAGCATATGAGGTAGATATTTTTATTTCCATTTTTAAAGATGGGAAAAGTAAAACCCCATATTGAAGAATAGTTTACAAAATGTGTATGATAAATGATAGAACTCACACTCAAGTTCCCTTTCTATAATAATATCTCAGAGTTTTTGATATCTATCAGCAACATTTTTAAAAGATGTTTCAACCCCTTGAAACCTTTTTATAAGTTGGCCTCAAGGTCACCACACACTTCTGTTTTTTTATCTATTTCTCTGGCTTTTCTATTCCTTCATCTCTAATTGGATTCCCTAGAGCACAGTCCTCTGACCTTTTCTCTCTCTACTCCACCCATAGTGATCTCATGCCTATGAATCCCATCTAAACTTTGATTAATCTCAGATTTATAGCTCCAGCCCAGTATTCTCCCCTAACTCTGCTGTATACTCAGTATTTTCACTTGGATGTTTAATTAACATCTCAAACTTAACATATTCAAAACTGAACTCCTGCCCTTTACTGAAAAACTTGTGCTACCCGCAGTCTTTCCCGTAAAAGTAAATGACATCTCCACCCTTCTTGAGGCATAGGCACAAGGTTTTGGAATCATTGTTAACTCTTCTCCTCTCGTACACTGCATCCATTCAACCAGAAAAATTACCTTGGCTGTATGTTCAAAATATATTCCGAGACACCTCTCACCACTTTTCACTGCTACTACCTTGATTGAAGTCATTATTGGTGCAGCTGCCACCTGACTAGTCCTGCTTCCACCCTGGTCTCCTTTCTGGTCAGTTCTCAACCCAGCAGTCTAAATATTCTGGTTAAAGCGTCAGATTATATCACTCCTCTCTTGGAAATTTCCCCACGGTTTCTCATCTCATCCAGAGTAACAAAATCCTTATAGCAACCTACAAGATCTGGCCCGTTTACCTCTCTGATTTCCTCTCCTACTTTTTGCTTCCTAATTTATTCTGTTCCAACCATACTGGTCTCCTTGCTTTTCAATGAACAGCCTGGCACACTCCCTCAAAGGGACTTTATTCTTCCTGTTTCCTCTACCTGGAATGCTCTCCCTCAGATATCTGCAAGAAAGTTTCTTTTTTCTTTGTTTCTTCTTTTTTTTTTCTTTTTTTCTTTTTGCAAGGAAGGAAGTTTCTTTATCCCTTCAGGACCATCCTATTTCAGATTGTAACCCTCCTCTTCCTTGATACTTTACATCCTGTTTCCCTTTTAAATTTTTTTCCATAGCCTATATCTCCACCTAATAGTCTATATATTTTACTTATCTGTTTGTTTGTTTGTTTTCTTTGTATTCCTCCACTAAAATGGAAGCTTGATAAGGGCAGAGATTTTTGTCTGTTTACTGCTCTATCCAAGCATGTAGAACAGTGGCTTACACAAGTAGGTTTTTCAATAAATATCTGCTGAATAAATGAATGATTCAGTCAATCTTAGGGTTATTCGCAAGCAAACTGACATAAATCTCTTTCATGCTTCCCAATCATCATGATTCATACACCTCCTGAGATGTATTTTTGTAGTACCCATGAGATATTTCTGAGATTTTAGCTTCTATTTAAATCTACCCAATGAACACTATTGTTTAACTTTATACTCTGTTCCACCATCTAACATTTGAAGGCTTGTTTCATTTTCTCTTAAGATCCTGAACTTTAAGAGTAATTTTATTAAAATTACATTGTTACTTTTCATTCATTTTCTGAGGTGTCTTAATCTATTTTGCAAGGTTCTGCAATACTTTGCATTCCTGAAAAGGGAATCTCTTTTTTTCCCCTAACTCAGTAACTTTCACAGTCATTACTGCAGTGTTTTACACATACTGGGTACTCCGTAAAATTATTCATAGGAAAACTTACATAAACAAAATCGAAAAAATTGTATGTGGTCAAAAACCTCCAGCATCCCTATTTTCATGTACTATACTCAGCTAGAAGAGCTACCTTACGGGTGTTTTTTATTCATATTCTTTAATTTATTCATCATTTGGTGAATGTTTATTGAACTTTTATTATGTGCCATTCATTGTTCTGCCAATAGGAATCTCTACATTTAGTGAAGGAGATATATAATAAATAAATACATTAAATTAGAATTGCATAGAAAAATACATCTTTGCCAAAATCCTGAGATTTAAGATTAACATACAGTCAAAATTTAAATTGGATTATCGCCATTATAGAATGAACTTAGGGTATAGTATATCTGAAATTTTATCCAATAAAATATAGCTATTACTATAGCAGTAGAATTACAGAATTTTAGGAGTCAAATTTTGTACAGGGACAGTAATTTCTCAATACTGTCAGCTGATTACTTCTGCCTGTAGTCAACTATCTTGCACATTTGGAATACTAAACAGTAGTCTATGATGACTGGCAGTTTTATAGAAGCAATCCTATAAACCATGCTATTTGTACTTCTTGCAGAAGATAAATCTTGGGTCTAGAAATGTGACAATATAGCAACATAATTGGCTTTCAAGATAACAAAATCTTCTCTGAATTTTTATCTGCATCTCAGCTTTTATCACATGCATACCAATTTCAGCAGCTTCCTGGAGTATCACAGTAAGAGGATCTTTACAGCAGAAAACATGCAGAGAATTTAAACTCTTAAGACAAGTTTGGTTTTTTGAAGAATTGGCAGGTTCTAGCAAACAAATTACTTTCCCTGAAAGTAACCGGTGATTGTTAGTAATATCTGCTATGTTGGTACCCTTATTTTCAAAACACTGTTTCAAGGCTTTCCTTGCTTTATACAGCCATTTTTACCACTTAAAGTCTTCCATTACATCTTGTATGAACACAGTTTATTAGTATATAACAAGACAATTGAAAAATGTCTTTTATGTCATATAGTTTTATCTTTGGTTAAAGAAGAAGAATGAAAGTAGTTGACAATTTTTCTGCTACAGTCAATAAGTCTGTCCTATCGAATACTGTTATTATTTCTGAAAACCAATGGAAAGTTGTGAACAAAACATTGTGTACCTTTGATTCCTAAATCAGTCATAGCCCTCACCACGTTTATTCCATTGTCAATGATAAGTGCATGCTGATTTTCCATTCTATAATGTATCTTCTATCAGGTTCACTTTGTTGTTAGCTATTTGCAGCTGGAAAACTCTTCACAAGCAAGAAAAGCAGCGATTGGTTTCATTGTTGATTTACATATTGTCACACTTTAAAAGGACTTTAAGATATATATGCTTATCTAATTGTCTATTGCACATAATATTAAAGTAGAATATTTAATATTACTACCAATAATATTAACTTGTTTGTGAATAGTAAAAATAGTTTAGGAAAATATATTTCAGTAACATGTTTTCTAGGAAGAACCTTGAACAGAAGGTCTATAGCTTAAAGAAATCTCAAAGCTCCTCATACTTCATGTCCTGAAAACGATTGTTAATCTATATTAATGATTCTGTCAAGCTTTTTTTCAACCTCCACAAATTCAAAACCTCAATGAAAAAGTGTTGCTAAATAAATATTCCTTTTTAATGTCTATTGTTTTGAAATTGTAAAAGTGAGAAAATAAATATTTGATGTATCTAATTTTTCTTTATTTTTTTCTTTTCTGTATTTTTAAAAATTGTTTATGCCTGGATTGAAGATGATTTATATTGGATTTTTTTGTAAATGATATTAGGGCCTTGTTTCTCCTTGAGAAAATTCAAGATGGTAAAGCTAATATTTCATTGTTACTTCATTCTCACAAGATAGAAAGTATTCCCAACTAGAACCTCCCCTTGAAGTATTCATGTTAAATAAAACTAAATAACCTACAATTAAATTTTGTTCTTTTTTTTTTTTTTTTTTGGAAATAAAATCACTTTATTCTAATTAATTCACAAACAAAATCATGTTTAAGAGGCCACACAAACATCTGCCTAGCCCCAAACTTAGTATCATCTCAGTGAGCTTCCATATGGTGAGAATACCCTCTTCCACTGCAATCCTGAAGCACAGAAGTTATTAATGATTGAGGAGCGGTTTAATTGGTGGCTTCACACTTTATATCCTCACTATCAATTATATTTTTAATGCTAAATCAGCGTGGTCATGAGAGATGATTTTCCATACCTTCAACTGGAACTTCTTGATTAAGCTAACCCGTTCGCCAATCTGCACTGTTTCAGCACCTCACTGAAACCTTCACAAAGCTTAAGGTCACCCTGGTTCTGGGCACACTCCAAAAACTGTTTCACCTCAAAAGAGCATGGGCCATTCTGCTGCTGCTGTGCCAGCTGGGTTCCCTGAGGCTCCTGGTAAGTGATGTCAGGCCTTGAGGGCTCAGCATTACTTCCTCCACTGAAGCCACCAGTGATGGCATGACCCAGAGTGTGGCCGACGGCAGAACCCACAGCCATGCCGGCTGCAGTGGTTGCCATCTGGGCCATCAGACCTGGCTGCCGGGGAGCAGCAGCAGGGGAGCCAACAGCAGATGGTGGAGCCACTGCTGGTGGCTGAGCTGCGGGCGCTGGCCTGGGCGCGGTTCTCATCTGAGGTGCCCGGCTGGCCGGAGGGGCTACGGGGGAAGTGCGGCTTCGGCTCCCACGAGGCATCTTAAATGCGTGGCGAAGCGGGGTCTTCAAACGCGAGACTCCTAAATTTTGTTCTTAATAGTAATTTTATTTAGTGTTGCAAATGCAAGTATGTCAAACAATTTTACAAAGGTCTGAATTTCAAGATAACCAAGTATGTATATTATTCTTCATATTAGTTAAATTTGTATTAATATTTCTTGACTAAAATTCTTCCAACATTTTTCCTTACACTTATCTAGCTACTGTAGTCTCTCTTAATATTTGTAATAATTATCAATTTCTCTATTTATTGAACTCTAGAGTTCTTAATTTTTTAATATAAAATTAACAGTTTTCACGATTATTTTTTAAATAATCTTAACTAGTTAAGAGGTTATTGCAGTAATCCAAGTGATAATGTGATGGTGTTATGGATTAGGGTGGTGGATGTGGAAATGAAGAAGTGCTAAGATTTTTATATCAGACCTGTGAATTTGGCTGTGGGACATGGGAGAGAGATGTAAAAAATAATTTCAAGGTTTTGGCCTGAGCAATCAATTGAATTTCTCACTGAGCTGAAGGATTCTGGTGATAGAGAAGATTTCTTAGAAGAGGAAGGTGGTCTTGCAAATTTAGAATTCTGATTTGAGCGTGTTTAGATAACCGTTAAACATCATGGTGGAATTGTCAGAAAAGTAAGTGACAGGAAACAGGTAGGAGTAGGAGATACAATGTTGGGAATCATAAGTATAGAAAGCTGGTCTTTAAAACTATAGGATTGACCAAGTAATGGTCCTGAGTACACCCCAATATTGGGAAGTCCAGGAAAGGAGGAGGAGTCAATGATGGACGCCAAGAAGTTATAGTCAGGAAGACAGAAAAAAGACTGGGAGACTGTGGTGATTGAGAAGCCAAGAGAAGGAAGTGTTTTAAAAAGGTCAGTGTTTTAAAAAGGTCAAATATTATAGATGAAACTAGACAATTTTATTTTTAGGGAATTTTATTATGAAGTGGCACAGATAAATATCAATAGGATAATAGCTGGTGAGAAGAAGGACCAAGAGAGTATTTTTTGGTTTGGTTTGGTTTTTAGTGGGAACTATTTCACCATATCTGTATCCAATAAAGGAGGAAATATAATAGTGCAAGAAGAAAGGAAACAATTTGAGGAGTAAAATTCTTGGAAAGATAAGAGAAAATAGGTCCCTGTGCATATGTGAAGGATTGGTCTTAAATAAGAACTTGGAGTAATCATAAATTATAAATTATAATTGATTATTAGGAGGGGACCTATAAATAGGGTGGACTATATAAATTCCTGGTTTGCCACACTAAAAATTAAGTGCTGTGCAAAAGATATTCCTAATAACCTTGTTTCTCACAGTAGTTCAGGTTCTGCATGAACCCTGTGAGGGTTTTACTCATGCAACTTAACTCATCCCTGTCTTTGGAAAAGCCAGGGGAAACAATCAAGAAAAAACATAGATAATCAAATTTTAGTTTCCAAAATTTTCTTCACAAGGGTATAAAAGAAAACCATAAGATTTTATTGAAAAATAACACTTCCTGTGTCAATTAAGCCTAGAAACCCAGATTTATGGTTTCTGTTTTTTCAAATTAAAAAATACCATAGGTTTAGCTAGACTGCCCAGTATTGTAAAAGATAGATATATTAAGGGTAGAGGAAGAGTAAAGATTTCCCTTTTTAAAGGTAAGATAAGGTTTATTCTGTTTCTAATGAGATAAGACCACGTCTATTAAGTCAACAAAGTTTAAAAAGCTAGCAAAATCATTTCGTTCAAGACTACTGTAGAGGTTAGTTTCACTCAGACGTTTGTACAGCTTGAGTTTTTTTTTTTTTTTTTTAAGTCAACTATACATGTGAGGGACCATTAACAGAACCCAACTAGAAAGTGGTTCAGATTTTTAAGAATTAGACCAGTTGACTTTAATTTATAGAGTTAGAAGAAGTAAGCCTTCTAAATATCTATCATGCTCTTACCAAATTCATATTAGAAGTTAGTTTGTCCCTGAATATTTATTCATTACCAAACTACATGGCCTGGCATTGTTCTTCTTAAAAGGTTTATTACAGCTAAGTTTTTTTTTAATTGAAATATAGGTGACATACAATATTATGTTATCTTCAGGTATTATATACTTGCATACATAATGAAATGATCAGCGTGATAAGTCGAGTAACCACCTGTCCCCATACAAAGTGATTATAGTATTATTGACCATATATTCCTTATGCTGTATATTGCAGCCAGCTCACTTATTTATTATATATAACTGGATGGTGGTACCTGTTAATCCCATTCACCTGTTTTACCCACTACCCCATCCCCTGCCCTTCTGGCAACCATCTATTTGTTCTCTGTATCTATGACTCTGTTTTTGTTTGGGTTTGTTTATTTGTTTGTTTTGCTTTTTCGATTCCACATGTGAGATAATGTGGTATTTGTCTTTCTCCGTCTGACATATTTCACTTGGCATAATGCCCTCTAAATCCATCCATATTGCAAATGGCAAGATTTCATTTTTTACGGCTGAGTAATAGTCCATTCTCCATATACCACATCTTCTTTACCCATTCATCTATTGATGGACACTTAGGTTGCTTCCATATCTTGACTATTGTAAGTAATGCTGCAGTGAACATTGGAGTACATATATCTTTTTGAATTAGCATTTTTGTTTCCTTTAGGTAAATACCCAGAAGTGGAATTGCTGGATCATATGGCAGTTCTATTTTTAATTTTCTGCAGAAGCTCTGTGCTGTTTCTATAATGGCTGTACCAAGTTATAATCCCATCCACAGTGCACGAGGGTTCCCTTTTTTTTCCAGTCCTCATCAACACTTGTTATTTGTTGTCTCTTTAATGATAGCTATTCTGACAGGTATGAGGTAGTATCTCATTGTGAGTTTTTGATTTGCATTTCCCTGATGATTAGGAATGTTGAGCATCTTTTCATATGTCTGTTGGCCATCTGTATATCTTCTTTGGAAAAATGTCTATTCAGGTCCTCTGCCTTTTTTTTAATAATTTTTTTTTTGATGTTGAGTTGTATGAGTTCTTTGTATATTTTGGATATTAACCCCGTATCAGAGATATCATTTGCAAATATTTTCTTTCATTCTGTAGGCTGCCTTTTGGTTTAGCTGATAGTTTCCTTCACAGTGGAAAAGCTTTTTAGTTTGATATAGTCCCATTTATTTATTTTTATTTTTGTTTTCCCTGGCTTGAAGAGACAGATCCAAAAAACACTGCTAAGACTGATATCAAAGAGCATACTGCCTATGTATTATTCTAGGAGTTTTGTGAGTTTAGGCCTTTCATTTAAGTCTTTAATGCATTTTGAGTTTATTTTTGTATGTGGTGTGAGAAAGTAGTCCAGTTTGATTCTTTTGCATGTAGCTGTCCACTTATTGAAGAGGCTGTCTTTTCCCCATTGTATATTTTTGCCTCCTTTGTCATAAATTAACCATGTAAATGTGGGTGCATTTCTGGGTTTTCTATTCTGTTCCATTGAGTTATGTGTCTGTTTTTTTGCCAGTACCATACTGTTTTGATTACTGTAGCTTTGTAGTATGGTTTGAAATCAGGGCACGTGATAATTCCAGCTTTATTCTTTCTCAAGATTGCTTTCGGTATTCAGGGTCTTCTGTGTTTCCATACAGATTTTCAAATTATTTGTTCTAGTTCTGTGAAAAAAATGCCGTTGGTATTTTGATAGGGTTTGCATTGAATCTGAAGATTGCCTTGGGTTATATGATCATTTTAACAATATTAAGTCTTCCAATCCATGAGCACGATATTTGCTTTCATTTGTTTGTGTCACCTTCAGTTTTGTTCATCAGTGTCTTAGTTTTCCAAGTACAAGTCTTTTACCTCCTTAGTTAGATTTATTCCTAGGTATTTTATTCTTTTTGATGTAATTGTAACTGGGATTGCATTCTTAATTTCTCTTTCTGATACTTTAAATGTACAGAAACACAACAGATGCCTGTATATTAATTTTGTATCCTGCAACTTGACTGAATTCATTGATGACTTCTACTAGTTTTTTGGTGGTATTATTAAGGGTTATTAGCATATTCTGTATATAATATCATGTCATCTGCAAACAGTGACAGTTTTACATCTTCTTTTCCAACTTGGATTCCTTTTATTTCTCTTTCTTGTCTGATTGCTGTGTCTAGGACTTCCAATACTATATTGAATAAAAGAGTGGGCATCCTTGTCTTGTCTCTGATCTTAGAGAATGCTTTCAGCTTTTCACCAGTGAGTATGTTGTTAGCTGTGGGCTTTTCATATGGCCTTTAATATGTTGAGGTAGGTTCCTTCTGTGCCCACTTTGTTGAGAGTTTTTATCACAAGTGGATGTTGAATTTTGTCAAAAGCTTTTAGTTCATCTATTGAGATCATCATATTGTTTTTATTCTTAATTCATTAATGTGGTGTATTACATTGATTGATTTGCAGATGTTGAAAAATCCTTGCATCCCTGGGATAAATCCCACTTGATCATGGTGTATGATCCTTTTAATGTATTGTTGGATTTGGCTTCCTAAGATTTTGTTGAGGATTTTTGCATCTATGTTCATTAGTGATATTGACTTATAATTTTCTTTTTGTGGTTATCTTTGTCTGATTTTTTGTATCAGGGTGATTCTCGCCTTGTGATAAGTTCAGAAGTGTTCCTTCCTCTGCAATGTTTTAGAATAGTTTGAGAAGGATAGGTGTTAACTCTTCTTGATATGTTCAGTAGAATTTACCTGTGAAGCCATCTGGTTCTGGACTTTGTTTTTTCAAGATTTTTTAAATCACCCATTCCATTTCATTACTGGAAATTGGTCTGTTCATATTTTCTGTTTCTTCCTGGTTCAGTCTTGGGAGATTGTATATTCCAGGAATTTGTGCATTTCTTCTAGGTTGTTCATTTTATTGGCATATAATTGTTTGTGGTAATCTCTTATGATCCTTTGTATTTCTGTGGTGTCAGTTGTAACTTCTCTTTTTTCACTTCTGATTTTATTGATTACGTCCTCTCTTTTTTCTTTATGAGTTGGGCTAAAGGTTTATCAATCTTGTTTATCTTTTCAAAGAATTAGCTCTTAGTTTCATTCATCTTTCTATTTTTTTTTTAAGTCTCTTTTTTGTGTATTTCTGCTCTGATATTTGTGATGTCTTTTCTTCTACTAACTTTAGGTTTTGTTTGTCCTTCTTTTTCTAGTTCCTTTAGGTGTAAGGTTAGATTATTTATATGAGATTTTCTTGTTTCCTGAGGTAGGTTTGTATTGCTATAAACTTTCCTGTCTTAGACCTGCTTTTGCTATGTCCCATAGATTTTGGATTTCCATTTTTATTTGCCTCCAGGCATTTTTGATTTCTTCTTTGATTTCTTCAGTGAAATTATGTAGTAGCATATTGTTTAGCCTACACATGTTTGTGTTTTTTGCAGTTATTTTATTATTATTATTATTGTAGTTGATTTCTGGGCTCATACCATTCTGGTCAGAAATGATACTTGGTATTATTTCAGTCTTCCTTAATTTATTGAGATTTGTTTTGTGTCCTAGCATGTGATCCATCCTGGAGAATGTTCCATGTGCAGTTGGAAATATTATGTATTCTGCTGCTTTTGGATGGAATGTTCTATATATATATATGTATGTATGTGTGTGTGTGTGTGTGTGTGTGTATATATATATGTATATATAGTGCAATTTGGTCTAAATCTGGTCTAATGTGTTTAAGGCCAACGTTTCCTTATTGATTTTCTGTCTGGATGATATGTCCATTGATGTAATTAGGGTGTCAAAGTCCCCTATTATTATTGTATTACTGTCTATTTCTCCCATTACCTTTGTTAATATTTGGTTTATGTATTTAGGTGCTCCTGTGTTTGGCACATATATATTTACAATGTTATGTCTTTTTGTTGGATTGATCCCTTGACCATTAGGCACTGTCTTTCTTTGTCTCTTGTTACAGTCTTTTTGTTTTAAAGTCTATTTTGTTTGATATAAGATTTGCTACCCCAGCTTTCTTTTTGTTTCCATATTCATGGAATACCTTTTACCATCCCCATACTTTTAGTGTGTGTGGTTTTTAGATCTGAAGTGAGTCTCTTGTAAGTAAGTGTCTTTCAATTTATATTTAAAGTAATTATTGATAGGTGTATACTTACTGCTGTTTTGTTCATTGTTTTCTGGTTATTTTTGTATTTCTTTTTGGTTCCTTTCTTCTTATTTTACTCTCTTCCCTTGTGATTTGATGACTAACTTCAGTGTTATGTTTGGATTCCTTTCTCTTTTTTGTATGTGTACCTATTATAGATTTTTGGTTTGTGATTACCATGAGGTTTATACATAAAAACATATATGACTATTTTAAATTGATGATCTTTTAAGTTCAAACACATTCTAACAACCTTACATTTTTACTGCCCCCCATGTTTAGTATTTTTGAATTCATATTTTACATCTTTTCTTGTGTATGTCCCTGTACTACTTCTTGTGGATATGGATAATTTTACTACTTTTGTCTCTTAACCTTCCTGCTAGCTTTATAAATGGTGGATATAATACTTTTACTCCATGTTTGCCTTTACCAAAGAGATTTTTCCTTTCATAATTTTATATTTCTAGTTGTGGTCTTTTCTTCCCTGCTTAGAGAAGTCCCTTTAATATTTCTTGTAACACTGGGTTAGTGGTGCCTGAACTATTTTAGCTTTTGCTTGTCTGTAAAACTCTTAAATCTGTCCTTCTAATGAATGATAGCTTTGTCAGATAGAGTATTCTTGGTTGTAGGCTTTATTCTTTCATCAGTTTGAATGTATCATGCCAATCCCTTTTGGCCTGCAAAGTTTCTGCTGAAAAGTCAACTGATAGTCTTTTTTTTTTTTTTTTTTTTATAAACTTATTTATTTGTTTATTTTTGGCTGTGTTGGGTCCTCGTTTCTGTGCGAGGCCTCTCTCCAGTTGTGGCGAGCGGGGGCCACTCTTCATCGCAGCGCGCGGGCCTCTCACTGTTGTGGCCTCTCTTGTTGCGGAGCACAGGCTCCAGACACGCAGGCTCAGTAGTTGTGGCTCACGGGCCCAGTTGCTCCGTGGCATGTGGGATCTTCCCAGACCAGGGCTCGAACCCGTGTCCCCCGCATTGGCAGGCAGACTCTCAACCACTGCGCCACCAGGGAAGCCCAACTGATAGTCTTATGGGGGTTCCTTGTTGCATAACTAGCTGCTTTTCTGTTGCTGCTTTTAAAATTCTCTCTTTATCTTTAATTTTTGCCATTTTAATTGTCATGATTTTGGGTGTGGATATCTTTGGGTTCATCTTATTTGTGACTCTCTGTCCTTGCTGGACCTGGATGTCTTTTTCCTTTGCCAGGTTAAGGAAATTTTCAGCTATTATTTTTTCAAATAAGTTCTCTGCCCCTTTCTCTCTCTCTTCTACTTTTGGGACCCCTATAATGTGAATGTTTGTATGCTTGATGTTGTCTCAGAGGTCTCTTAATTTACCCTCATTTTTTTTAAATTTCTTTTTTTTCTGTTCAGATTGCATGATTTTGACTACTCTGTCTCACAGTTCACTTATCTGTTTCTGTGTATCAATTTATCTACTGTTGATTCCTTCTAGCTTATTTTTTTATTTCAGTTATTGTATTCTTCAGCTCTGTTTGATTTTTTTTTATATTTTCTAACTCTTTGTTAAACTTCTTAATGTGTTCTTCCATTCTTCTCCATTTGTTGAGCGTCTTTATGATCATTACATTGAATCCATTCTCAGATTGCTTATTTCCACATCCTTTAGTTCTTTTTCTGAGGTTTTGTCTTGTTCCTTCATTTGGAACATATTCCTCTGTCTCCTCATTTTACCTGATTCTCTGTGCTTATTTCTATGTGTTAGATATGTTATATACATTTCTTGATCTTGTAGACGTGGCCTTATGTAGGAGATATTCTGTGGGGTCCAGCCACAGACACCTCTGTGGTCATCAGAGCTAGATGCTCTAGGTGTGCCCCCTATGTGGGCTGCCTGGGCCCTTCTGTTGTAACAGTAACAGGACCAGTTACTGTGGGCACACTGGTATGCATGGTTGGCCCTGGCCTGGTTGACTGCCAAGTCCTATCTCAAACTGTGGCTGCCAGTGTGTTGTGAGTAGGATATTGTCCCTGCACAGGTGACTACACTGCCCAATGGGTCCTGGGACTGGTGCCAGCCACTGGTGACATGTAATCTTATGGCACTAATAGGTGGGAGAGAGAACTCCGAAGTGGAGTGTGCTAGCACCAGTGTCCCATGGTAGAAAGGGCACCCAAAAATGGTGCTGCCAGTGTCTGTGTACCCAGGGGGTATCCCATTTACCTCCTGCCTCTCCAGGAGACTCTCTAAGATCAGCAAGTGCGTTCAACCCAGGCTCTTTTCTAATTACTGCCTCTGTGCTGGAACTTAGATCGTGTGGGATTTTGCGTGTGCCCTCTAAGAGCAGAGTCTTGTTTCCTATAACCCTCCAGCTCTTCCATACGTAAGCCCTGCTGGCATTGAAAGGCAGATGTTTGTGGGCTCATCTTCCTGGTGCAGGACCCATGGACTGAAAAGCCCAACACGGGCCTTGGACCCCTCACTCCTTTGGCAGACCTCTGCAGTTATGATTATCTTCCCAGTTATGGATCACCGACATGGTGATGTGGGTCTTGACTAAACTACATCTACGCCCTTCCTACCTGTCTCATTGTGGTTCCTTCTTTATATCTTTAGTTGTGGAAAATCTTTTCTGCTAGTCTTCAGGTCATTCTCATAGATAGTTTGTTCTATAAAGAGTTATAATTTTGATGTTCCCATGGGAGGAGTTGAGCTCAGTGTCTTCATACTCTGCTATCTTGGCTGTAGGGATGTAGCTAAGTTTTTCTAAGCAATGAGAAATATATAACATGCTCTCAGTTTTTTAAGCACCTAGGTTTGCTACTAAGGTTTAGTTTCTTTTGTGTATCTCAATGATTTGGGTAAGGTTTTTTGGTTTGTTCAATCTCTATTTTGTTAATTCAAGATTTGTTTTTGTTTTTTGATATTTTTGACAGATATTTTTGACAATCCAGAAATAACCTACAAGGTAGAACCCAAAATACTGTGCATTTTTTGTTTTCATTTTTTATACTATTTGCAATTGCCTGATAAATACTGAGAGAATAAACCTTAGTCTTTTAATATACTAGAGGCAGAATTATAAAGAATGCCTAACAAGTAACAGGTCTCTTGTAGAAAAATCTTTCAGAAATGTTGTTCTCTTTTATCCCTGTGGAGACAGGTTGTGTTCACTATGCCAAGGGTTCAAACAGGAAGAAAATGCTAACTTCATGTAGAAAAATTAGGATATTAAGTTTAAAGAAATAGTAAAGCAAAGCAGAGAGCTTACTACATTATCTATAGTGGTTTCCACTGTAATGAATATGGATGTTCATGTTGTGTACATATTTTATCACAATGTCATTTCGCAATATCAAGTTCTGTTCATAAATTAGTGTGTGGAGAAATTTCTTATTCTAATTAATAATGTTTCTAAAAAGATACCTTACAGGACAATATTATCTCTTTTCCCTATGGCTCCCAATCTACTGCTAATTCTGGCATTCCATTGTACAAGATGGTTAGCAATTTCATGGGGAATTTAGAATGAATAAAGGTTAAATTACCATAAAACAGGTCTCATTTCCAAACATGATTTCTTTGCCTTAACAGGGGAAATGTAAATGGTTAAGAAATCTTATCCAGTCTGCAAGTGAGTGGCATCCACAGTGGGAGAGGTTAAGGCAAAGAGAGATTTCTTATGATTTAGGTAGCTTTCAGCATATCTCTAGATCAGTAGGAGATGAGAATGGCCAAGAACATTAGAATTTCTTTATAAGCTTATAATGTTGAAGCCCCTCTCAAAAGCCAACACTTACTTCTTTTTTCTAAAGTTGTTTCGTTGAAATAAATTGCCTAAAAACATGAAAATGGGGAAATGAAAATTTAGTTTCTTAGACAATTTACTTTGAAACACCCTCAGGAAAGAAACACAATGAAGTCCTTTAGAAAATTTTTAACCAATTCCACATGAAAAAAATACAGCTGTTGACTTACCTTGACCATAGATACTTTCTTTTTTAACTCCTATTAATAACATATAGAGATCTAAAGGTAAAATATGTAAAAAAAAAAAAAAAAAAAAAAATTAGTTAAGGTGGTAGAATTAGGGAAGACATCTTTGATATGGTGGTATTTGACAGGGACCTGAAGAAGTTGAGGGAATTGCCCTGCAGATAGATACCTGCTAGAAGAGAGTTTCAGGCAGAGGGAACGGCAAGTACCCTGAGGCAGAAGATTTTTTTGCGAAAGGGAAGCCAGTGTGACTGAAGGAGAGTAAATAAGGAAAATGTGGTCAGCGAAGTAAAAGGTTAGAATGATGTGGTTGGGGGAGAGAGGTTGGAATTGGGGTAGGGGCAGACAGTGAAGGCCTTGTATGCTATTGTAAGGACATTGACTTCTGTGAGTGAGATACATGTGATAAATATTATGCTCATGATATTATGTTACTAAAATGTGATAATTATTATTATTAAAGCCATCATTTTACTCATTGAATTCTAATTTGCTCAGCCTAAACCCTAAAATTTTCTTTTACAATATATAGCTATTTATAAGCTCATTTCCTCCCTAAATAATGTTAAAATAAATCATTAAGTAGTATATTTACATTGATACATATTTTCAAAGCTACCAACTAAAATGCAAAAATTGTCAAACTGCTTATAACAAAATCCAACTAGGATGCCTATCAGGCATCAGGGCATTGCACTTTAAATAAGACACAAATAGGTTGAAAGCAAAATGATAGAAAAAGATATACCATGACTGTGTAGCTATATTAATATCAGGTAAAGTAGGTTTCAAAGCAGAGACTATAATAAGGGATAATGAAGGTTATTTTATAATGATACAGTGATCAAGTCATCAAAAGAACATAACAATACTAAACTGTTACACATTTAACAACGGAGTTTCAAAATACATGATGTAAAAACTGATAGAACTGTGAGGAGGAATAGATAAATCCACAATTAAAATTGGGGATATCAAAACCTCCCTCAATAAATAATTGACAGAATGAGCAGATAGAAAAGCAGTAGGGATATAGGAGACTTGAACAACATTATTAGGTAACTTAATTGATATTTATAGAACATTACATTCAACAACAGCAGAGTACACATTCTTTTCAAGTGCACACAGAATTATACCAAGGTGGATCCATAGGTAGATCAAACTTGTATCAAATAATCTAAAAGGATTTACAATAAAATGGAGTTAGAAATTAATAACAAAAAGATTTGAGGAAATTTAAAATACCGGGAAGTTATTTAAATACCTACTTTTAAATAACCTGTGGTACAAAGAGGATATCAAAAAGAAAATTAGGAATTAATTTAGCTGAATAAAAATCAAAACACATCAAAATTCTGAGATGCCGTGAAGAATTAAAGTCAATGTACATGGTTAGCAGAACATTAATGGATGGAATCTTAACTGCAGTGTATTTAACACAGTTTTAAAAAGCAGTTCTCTAAAGTTGATAGGCAAGGTAAATTTATTAATGGAGCACATGAGGCAAGAAATTATTTTTTTAGGGATCATGTAGTCAAAATGATTAGATCTCCAGAAAACTCACCCAAATCAATCTTGTTCTCTTGAACTCCAGATTTTACATTTCAGTCTCAAAAGTCTACTTAAAGATGACTTGAAACTGAGACTCAAAAGACTAAACTTGGAGAGCTTACTTAATTTATCTTTTCTCCCATGTTTATATGACTAGTAAACCTAATGCACAAGATTTGAAATATGATGATATAAACCCAGGTTTGAATTTAGGAAAAATTTAGATTCAAGGAATGGCAAACATCTAGTAGTACACCTACTGTTTTTTGAAGTTGGTACAACAAGTCTTTCCTAGGAAGAAAGATCTTATTTGTCTTTAATTACTAATTCTGAGGTTTTAATTCCAGTATATAATTCCTGATAATCTACCTTGCAGATGAGCTGCAGTTTATTACTATCTATTAATCCAATGAATTGAGAAACTTGTTATATCCAGACTTGTCAACATACTAATAACTTTAAATGTTTTGTTTACTCCAGTCAATGACTGGAGGTACTTAATTTCATTCTGGATAAATTAGATTTTAATTCTGGATGAATTTGTTCGCAGATTCTTAAATCTCTAAACTTATACTAAATAATTTTGAAGAAAAGATGAAGGAACGTGAAAGATGGCACATTGAGAAGAATGACTGCCTGAATTATTTGTTATTTGCCTTAAACCCTTTTTTGAAGGAACACAGTTCATTAAAACAAAATAAAATGGCATCAGTTAATTAATGTATTTCATCTTATACTAAATAATTGCTATAAAATGTGAATGAAGACAGTCATTAATAGGTTATAGGTCAGACCCAACTGAAATGATATAAGTTGATAATGGCTTTCGTCAATATTTTTTCTATGTATTCAAGGAATTTTTACATAATCAGGTTAATACTATGTGTATATTTTTACATTCTGATAAATACATTAAGTAATAAACATTTTCCATTGTCATTAAATATTCTTCAAATACCAGTTTTTAATGTTATGTAATATTTTATTGTATTGATGTATCATAATTTAATTAGCTAATTACTATTATTCTATTATATATTATTATAGAATTTCTATTATTATTATGCTTCTGATTTCTTAATATTACAAATAATTTTAAATGAGCAAGCCATAATAATCTCTTGATTACTTTCTTAATTTACATCCCAAGAAAATAAATTACTGAGTAAAGTGGCTTGAATATTTTCAAAGCTTTGGCACATTTCATCAAATTGCTTTATAAAAATATTGTGTCCAAAATTGTGTCCATGTTGCACACTTACAACATTTGAGCATTATCATTTCTCATTCTAGTATTCTGAAGGACTAAAACCATGTATTAATTTTTAAATTTACATAACTATTGAGGATGATCCTATCTTTATGTTTCAATAAGCATGTAAACAGTCTACAATTGTATTAATGTTATTAATTCATTTTCATATTTGTGGAAAATATTTTTCCAAATTTAGTTTTAATGCCTTTTACATTTATTTATGATATTTTGGTATATACAAAATTTTTTATAATCTAACACATATTTTCTTTTTTAAAAAAAGGTCTACCATTCTAATCAGACATAATCTTTTTTCCCTTGTCTTGGTTTTCTCTTTTTCAACACTATTTCAACTCTGAATGCTAATTAGCATAATTTTAGACTGTATGTGAATTAAAGTTTAGACTTTTTTCCCAAAAAAAGTGAATAATTTTCCCCCAGCACCATTTATTGAACATCTTTTTCATTCCCCAGTGATCTTTGATGCCACCTTTATGATATATTAAGTTCTTGTATTTTTGTTTCAATATGATGAGATTGAAGCTCATTTTCTTCTCTGTGTCTAGATATATGATGTATTTCATAAATGTGTGTGAACACTTGAAAGGAAATATTTTTTTCTCTGTGGGATATAACTTATACAATTGGATTTACTCCAATCATTTGATTTAATTATTTCTGTTTTTATGCTTTGCGACCCTTCGAGTTTTTTAGAAGATTTTTTTTTATTATATCCATTTAATTTTGTTACAAAAATCATTTAGATTTAATTTTAGATTTAACTGATTTAACTGACTTCTACATCCTTAAAAATCTTAGTTTTGAGTAATATATAAAAGAATTGGAGAACACTTTTGAATAACGTTTAGAAGAAAAAAGATACAGAGGTGTGGTTTATATATTTTCCGAACTCTGGCCTAAAAAATGATACTCATTTATATTCACAAGTGAACAGTAAGTTAGCTAGATGTTAAATTCTTGAGAGAACAGCCTTTTCGTTCAAAATTCTATATATGTTGGTCCATATAGGAGTAGATCGCTCCTGAGACATGATTCATTTCTTATATGATTTTCCCCTTAATACCTTTTGACCACAGTGATCTATGCATGTTTGATCTCCCCTAACTAGGGTGATAAGCTCTTTGCCTTCAGCAAGTGCTTCTGAATGAATGAATGAATGCCATTTCTGTTCATGTGTTCTGCTTCATCACTAACCATTTTAAAATAAAATTTTGCAATATTTTTAAACTGTCCGTATCACCTGGGAAAAGTCATTTTCTGTGTTATAGTAAGGAAACTATACTCGATCTCTATGGTTCATTCTAGTTTAGAAGTTTTACTGCCTATGAATCTGTGTGTTTATAGTATTTAAGAAATTACCCAACCCATTACGTTGTTCAATTCTATTAGGTATTTATTTGCTTACTTCTATGATTACATTTATTATATAACATTTGAAGAATTATAGCTATATAGTTGCATAATCATAGAAGAGACATGGGCCTTATGTTCAGTCTCAAACCTAGTCCTTTAAAAAGAGCATGGCCTGTAACCAGGAGTGAAGAAGAAACCTTTCCTGAAAAATAACTGCCAGTAATATGCCTACAGCTTTGTTGAGAGCTCAATCCATATATGTGCATTACTGCTCATAAAGGTTATGTTAATTGTCTTTATTTCTATTCTTTTAAATGAGTATAAATGTCATTTTTTTTAAAAAAAAAAAGACATTTTTAAGAGCAATTTTAGGTTTACGACAAAATTGAGAGGAAGGTACAGAGATTTCCCATATGCTCCCTGCTCCAACACATGCATAGCCTCCTGCATTATTAACATCACTCATCAGAACTGTACATTTTTACCAAGGATGAATCTATGTTGACACATCATAATCACCCACATCCATAACTTACCTTAGGGTTCACTCTTGGTGCTTATTATAATAATGGGTATAATAATCCACATTCTGTGGATTTGGACAAATGTATAATGACATATACCCATTATTATAATAACACAGAGTATTTTCACTGCCCTAAAAATCCTCTGCTCTACCTATTCAACTCTCCCTCCTCCCTTATCCCTGGAAACCACTGATCTTTTTACTATCTCCATAGTTTGGCCTTTTCTAGAATGTCGTATAGTTGGAATCATATAGTATGTAGCTTTCCAGAATGACTTCTTTCACTTAGTAGTATGCATTTAAGCTTCCTCCATGTCTTTTCATGGCTTGATAGCTCATTTATTTTTAGCGCTGAATAATATTCCATCGTCACAGTGTACCACAGTTTATTTATCCATTCACCTACTGAAGGATATATCTTGGTTGCTTCCAAGTTTTGGCAATTATGAATAAAGCTTCTGTAAACATCCATGAGCAGATTTAATGTAGTTTTTAAAAATTAAAAAAATGTGCTTATTGGTTATTTTGAAATTTACTGTTTAATGATATATACATTAAAAGAATCTTTGTTATTTAAACTTTATCTTATCAAATATACCTTTGCTTTATTCTACCTTTAAGCTTAATAAACTAACAGGTTATTTTTACTATAGACTAAAAAAAACATTTTTACTAAAGAGGGTTTTTCTCCTTGACTAATTATGTTAGTTCAGACTTTAATGAAGTTAAACTCTGATTATCAGCCACACTCTAATTTTTAATTAATTTGAACATATGCACATCCATACTTGGCAACAACTCTTTTGGAGTTTTTGAATTCAAAATTAATGTTAAGGACTTTTTGAAATAATAGTATAATTTGATATATTTACAGTTGTTTTAAAAATAAATAAGTATTTACAATAAAAACGGGTCATGGAAGCATAATTTGTTGACTGTGTTTAGGTAATGAAAATAGAAGGCAGATATAAAAATATTTGATAAGACGGAGGGAGATGCAAGAGGGAAGAGATATGGGAACATATGTATATGTATAACTGATTCACTTTGTTATAAAGCAGAAACTAACACACCATTGTAAAGCAATTATACTCCAATAAAGATGTTTAAAAAAATATTTGATAAGGAGTAAACAATATTTGCTATGCATAATTTTAAATTATTTAATTGAAAATAGATACTTTGTGGAGTATTATTATTACAAGGATAATATGGAAGAAGAAATAATTATACTTTGTTAAAGAGATCTCTTTTTAAAGTCCTTTCTACTTTTAAAATCAACATATTATCAATTGCTAGGAAGGACATAGGAACATTTTTTGCTACAAACTGTAGGGTAGGATTACTAGTCAAATGCATTAAGATATTAATGCAAGCACACTAGCTTTGGAGATATTAATTTCTCCTATTCTAGGCCTGGCTAAATGCTTTGATGGACAATAGGGTGTTATAGTACATGAAACACAGCCTTTCTACATAATCATAAATTAAATAAATAATTTTTTCCTAGACTTTATAAATCATGCAAAATGAATTACTGAGTAAATGAGAATTCTGAACGTTTTTAATAGCCATTACTGTGGTACCATCTCTGTGTAACAGCTGAAGTAACAGACTGATTCAGAAATTGTCAGTAAGCAATCTCTTAAGACACATTAGTACCTGCAGAAATATTACAGAAAAACAAATCACCTGAGTTTATTACCTTGCTCCAACACTAACTATGTGACCTTGGGCAAGACCCTTAACCTCACCATGCCTCCATTTTCTGATTGTAAAATGGGGATATTAACACCAACTTTAGGATTGTAGTAAGCATAATATTGGTTAATACATGGAAAGCATATAGTAAGTTTTGCAGAAGGCTTTGTTTTTTTTGTTATTTGTTCCAAATGGCAATTTTTTTATTATGCTTATTAAACATACTTAATGATGATGTATGTTTCTCCAAATGAAGTATAAATTGATTTACAAAATGGCAGATAAGCAGAAAAGACTATTAAAAAACACATTTTAACAAAAAAATTATTTTTTCCTGGACATTACCCTCCACTATAATACTTGATTTAGTAAGGTGGCAAATTTACTGTTAGATCTGGAACCCAAGTTCAGTTTGCCTTGCCAAGAATTGGCAGCCTTGGGAACTCTAGTAGTAGACCCAGATGCTCAGTATCCCCTGAGCACACTTTGAGAGGTGAGTCATCACTAGGAGAAGTGCTAGTCCAAACCTAAACGCCATATATGAGATCAAATGTCATGTTTTAGACTTTTTATTTTGAGTAGATCTCTACTAACAAAAGGTTGTGCAAAGAAGCTTTTTTGTGATAGATGGATATTATATCAAAAAACTATAGCAGATTTTACAACATACAGTGGAAAAAAATTTTTTTTCCTAGACATCATTTCAAAGCATTTGGAAACTGTATAACTTCCTCATTGAAAATGACTTCTGCATAATTCTTCTTTAATAGATTTCTTTATCTTTCAAGTTTGCAAAGTTTTTAAATGTGTGTTTGTGTATCTCCCTCCTCCTAGAACTGGGTAGAGAGAGCTGAAAAACAGACTCTTCTCTCCGATACACTTGACCTATCAGAACTCTTCCACCCAGACACATTTCTCAATGCGCTTCGCCAGGAAACTGCAAGGTAAATAGAATGAAATACCTATTTGTTTGAGAGGGAAATTATACTTTGATTTATTCACTTCTGATCACATTCCCTTGATTGTCAAGAAATAAATTTACTGTTGAATCCAGATAGTTGTGTTATTTCTTAATACTTGACTTTTAATAACAGTAAACTTTTAGTTTAGAGAACACTGCTTTCAATTATGATGTGTTTTTTATTAGAATTGAAAAAGGCAAACTTTAATTTTTAAAATTTTGGTCATTTATTTATCTAGACCTATTGTGTCCAATATGGTAGGCAGAAGTCAAATGATGCTATTTAAATTTAAATGATTTATTCCTGATCTTAGTGGAAATGGTTTCAGTTTTTCACCATTCAGAACGATGTTGGCTGTGGATTTGTCATATATGGCCTCTATTATGTTGAGGTAAGTTCCCTCTATGCCTACTTTCTGGAGAGACTTTATCATAAATGGGTGTTGAATTTTGTCAAAAGCTTTTTCTGCATCTCTTGAGATGATCGTATGGTTTTTCTCCTTCAATTTGTTAATATGGTGTATCACATTGATTGATTTACGTATATTGAAGAATCCTTGCATTCCTGGGATAAACCCCACTTAATCATGGTGTATGATCCTTTTACTGTGTTGCTGGATTCTGTTTGCTAGTATTTTGGTGAGGGTTTTGGCATCTATGTTTACCAGTGTGATTGGCCTGTAGTTTTCTTTTTTTGTGACATCTTTGTCTGGTTTTGGTATCAGGGTTATGGTGGCCTCATAGAATGAGTTTAGGAGTATTCCTCCCTTTGCTATATTTTGGAAGAGTTTGAGAAGGATAGTATTCACCTGTGAAGCCATCTGGTCCGGGACTTTTGTTTGCTGGAAGATTTTTAATCACAGTTTCAATTTCAGTGCTTGTGATTGGTCCGTTTATATTTTCTATTTCTTCCTGGTTCAGTCTCAGAAGGTGTGCTTTTCTAAGAATTTGTCCATTTCTTCCAAGTTGTCCATTTTATTAGCATATAGTTTCCTGTAATAATCTCTCCTTTGTATTTCTGCAGTGTCAGTTGTTACTTCTTTTTCATTTCTAATTGTATTGATTTGAGTCTTCTCCCTTTTTTTCTTGATGAGTCTGGCTAATGGTTTATCAATTTTGTTTATCTTCTCAAAGAACCAGCTTTTAGTTTTATTGATCTTTGCTATCGTTTCCTTCACTCTTTGCAGATAACATGATACTATACATAGAGAATCCTAAAGATGCCACCAGAAAACTACTACAGCTAATCAATGACTTTGGTAAAGTAGCAGGATACAAAATTAATGCACAGGAATCTCTTTCATTCCTATACACTAATGATGAAAAATCTGAAAGAGAAATTAAGGAAACACTCCCATTTACCACTGCAACAAAAAGCATAAAATACCTAGGAATAAACCTACCTAAGGAGACAAAAGACCTGTATGCAGAAAACTATAAGACACTGATGAAAGAAATTAAAGATGATACAAATAGATGGAGAGATATACCATATTCTTGGATTGGAAGAATCAACATTGTGAAAATGACTATACTACCCAAAGCAATCTACAGATTCAATGCAATCCCTATCAAACTAGCAATGGCATTTTTCACAGAACTAGAACAAAAAATTTCACAATTAGTATGGAAACACAAAAGACCCTGAATAGCCAAAGCAATCTTGAGAAAGAAAAACAGAGCTGGAGGAATCAGGCTCCCTGACCTCAGACTATACTACAAAGCTACAGTAATCAGGACAGTATGGTACTGGCACAAAAACAGACATATAGATCAATGGAACAGGATAAAAAGCCCAGAGATAAACCCACACACATATAGTCACCTTATCTTTGATAAAGGAGGCAAGAATATACAATGGAAAAAAGACAGCCTCTTCAATAAGTGGTGCTGGGAAAACTGGACAGCTACATGTAAAAAATGAAATTAGAACACTCCCTAATACCATACACAAAAATAAACTCAGATGAATTAAAGACCTAAATGTAAGGCCAGACACTATAAAACTCTTAGAAGAAAACATAGGCAGAACACTCTATGACATAAATCACAGCAAGATCCTTTTTGACCCACCTCCTAGAGAAGTGGAAATAAAAACAAAAGTAAACAAATGGAACCTAATGAAGCTTCAAAGCTTTTGCACAGTAAAGGAAACCATAAACAAGATGAAAAGACAATGCTCAAAATGGGAGAAAACATTTGCAAACGTAGCAACTAACAAAGGATTAATCTCCAAAATATACAAGCAACTCATGCAGCTCAATATCAAAAAAAAACCCAATCCAAAATGGGCAGAAGACCTAAATAGACATTTCTCCAGAGAAGATACACAGATTGCCAACAAACACATGTAAGGATGCTCAACATCACTAATCATTAGGGAAATGCAAATCAAAACTACAATGAGGTATCACCTCACACCGGTCAGAATGGCCATCATCAAAAAATCTACAAACAATAAACACAGGAGAAGGTGTGGAGAAAAGGGAACCCTCTTGCATTGTTGGTGGGAATGTAAATTGTTGCAGCCACTATGGAGAACCGTATGGAGGTTCCTTAAAAACTAAAAATAGAACTACCATACAACCCAGCAATTCCACTACTGGGCATATACCCTGAGGAAACCATAATTCAAAAAGAGTCATGTACCACACTTTTCATTGCAGCTGTATTTACAATAGCCAGGACATGGAAGCAACCTAAGTATCCATCAACAGATGAATGGATAAAGAAGATGTGGTACATATATACAATGGACTATTACTCAGCCATAAAAAGGAACGAAATTGAGTTGTTTGTAGTAAGGTGGATGGACCTAGAGACTGTCATACAGAATGAAGTAAGTCAGAAAGAGAAAAACAAATACCATATGCTAACGCATATATATGGAATCTAAAAAACAATAGTTCTGAAGAACCTAGGGGCAGGACTAAAACAAAGTCACAGACGTAGAGGATGGACTTGAGGACACAGGGATGGGGGAGGGTAAGCTGGGATGAAGTGAAAGAGTGGCATGGACATATATACACTACCAAATTTAAAATAGATAGCTAGTGGGAAGCAGCCGCATAGCACAGGGAGATCAGCTCCGTGCTTTGTGACCACCTAGAGGGGTGGGATAGGGAGGGCGGGAGGGAGATGCAAGAGGGAGGGGATATGAGGATATATGTATACGTATAGCTGATTCACTTTGTTATACAGCAGCAACTAACACAACATTGTAACACAATTGTACTCCAATAAAGATGTAAAAAAAAAAAATTAAATGATTTAAAGTTAAAATGGGTTAAGGAGACTAGATGGTTGAGTAAGAGGATGTGACCCTCATCTTCTCCCTGAACACATCAAAAATACATCTACAGGAAGAGCATTTCTCACTGAAAACTAACTGGAACTGGTAGAAGGACTCTTTTAAAACCATAGCTGTAAGAAAAATACACATGTAATCAGGTAGGAAGGAAAGAAAAGCAATCAAATCAGGACCTGTGCCCCAGAGAGGGGACTCAGAGGAAAAGGGCAATTATACGGGCAGACCCTAGCCCTGGGGAGTGCGTGGGTCAAGCCACAGACTAGTCATCCCAGTCCTGGGGTCCTACATGGAGGAGATAAGCCCCCTCACTGGTTGGAGGAACACTGTGACAAATAGAAGGGCTGGGAGAATCCTGGACTCCATTCAACAGGAGTGTGTGTGTGCACTGGCTAGCCGCTGGGGCAAGGTGGAGAGAGGTCTGCTCTAGCAGCTGCTGAGTTTCCCATGACTGCCTCATCATACACCCCAGCCTGAGCTAAGCAAACGCTCTGGCCCCTCTTAGTCCATGCCACAGTATGGCACTGGATCTGGGGTGACCAGGACCAAGGAAAAGACTTGACTTTGGGATGCAGAGGTGACTTGGTCCCAGGGTGGACCCTGGGTGGGCTGTGGTGGCCATTGTTGGCACTTACTCAAGTGGTGCCCTAGAAGCAACCCAGAGGGCAGCCGCTGTACACCACAGCTCAACCCACCACCTTGCCCCAGTATACACAGAAAAGCCACACAGGCCCTGCCTCCCCTTTGGGGCACAGAGGAGGTTGGAGATAGTGATCAGTTGTGAGAGACAAAGAAGTCTTGCCCCCAAGGCAGGGAAGAGAGGTCTGCTCTAGTGGCTGCCTGTTTTCCTCCAACCACCTCATCATGTGCCTCAGCCCAAGCTTAGCAAACGGTTGGGCCCCACTTAGTCCATGCCACAGCACAGCCCTTGATCTGGGGCGGCTGCGACCAAGGAAAAGACTCGACCATGGTCTGTGGCTGAGCAGAACCACAGATGCCTGCACAGACAGCACATTGGACTGCTGTATGCACATGAACCTCACTTGATTCAGCACTCCCCTCCTGGGACAAAATTCCTGGTGTGGGGAGTGGGGAAAACACACACTTAAAGGGAATGGAGCCATTTCAAGCCTGACACACAGGTCTTCTGCTGCAGCAACATGGGATCAGACCCTGTCCCTGGGAGGGCAGTGATGGCTACTGACCAGAGAAGAAACCTTGCCTCACACCCCAGGCCAGCTCTGTCTCCAGCCCCACCACTTACCAAGGTGATAGCTGCCAGCACATTCTGAGGAAAGACATGACTGGCATCCACATCAAATCCAGCTCTCCCACCAAAGGCATTGAACATATGTAGTCAGCATAGAGACACTCAAACATAAGAACACCCCTTTCAGATGCAATAGGTAACTGTTTCACCTAAATTCATAGAGGCAGAGAAAGTTAAGTCTAAAAAAATGAAAAGGCAGAGGAACTACTCTCAATTGAAAGAGCAAGAGAAAAAATAAATAATGAAAGAGAAATAAAAAATTTACCAGATAAAGAGTTAGAAACATTGGTAGTGAAAATGTTAATTGAATTAGGAAAAAGAACTGATCTAAAAAATGAACATGTTCTCAAGGAAATAGAACATATAAAGACCCAGTCAAAAATAAATAATTTAATAGTTGAAATAACACATTAGAAGGAATGAACAGCAGACTAAGTGATACAGAAGAATGCATAAGTGATCTGGAAGATAGAATAATGGAAATCATCCAATCAGAGAACCAGGGGAAAAAACATTTTTTTTAAAAAAAAGCAATCTAAGAAACATGTCTGATAACATTAAGTGTCCCAACTTTCACATCTTATTGGTTCCAGAAGGAGAAGAGAGAGAGAAGGAGAGCGAAAATGTATTTGAGGAAATTGTGCCTGAAAACTTCAGAAACATGAAGAAGGAAATAGATATCTAGGTACAGGAAGTACAGAGGGTCTCAAACAAGATGAACCCAAACAGACCCACACCAAGATATATCATAATTAAAATGGCAAAAGTTAAAAATAGAGAATTCTAAAGGCAGCAAGAGAAAAATAGAGAGTCATACACAGGGAATCCCCGTAAGGCTGTCAACTGATTTCTCTGCAGAAACATTGCAGGCCAGGAAGGATATATTTAAAATCCTGAAAAGGAAACACCTGCAAGCTAGGATACTCTACCCAATAAGATTATCATTTAGAATAGAAAAAGAGAGATAAAGAATTTCTCAGACAAGCAAAAACTAAAAGAATTCATCAATACTAAACCTACCCTAAAAGAACTGTTGAAGGATCTCTAAATGGAAAATAAGTAAGAATCTATAGGAAAGGGAAAATCCCAGTAGGAAAGATAAATATATAGTAAATGTTGAAGATCACTTAAATAAGTCAGTACATAGATTAAAAGACAAAAAGTGTAAAAGCAACTATAACTACAACAAACAGCTAAAGGATAAACATGAACCTAGGGTAACCACAAATCAAAAACCTACAATACATACACAAAAACTAAAAAGAAAGGAACACAAGCATAGTACTAAAGAAAATTGTCAAACCACTAGAGAAGAAACAAAGATGTGAACAGAAAAAGCTACAAAAGCAACCAGAAAACAAGTAATAAAATGGCAATATGTACATACCTATTAATAATTACTTTAAATGTCAGTGGACTAATGCTCTAATTAAGTGGCTTATTGGATGCAAAAACAAGACCCTTCAATATGCTGCCTGTAAGAGACTCACTTTAGGGCTAAAGATACACACCAACTGAGAGAGAACAGGCGCAAAAAAGATAATTTCATGCAAACAGAAGCAAGAAGAAAGTGGGGGTAGCAAAACTGATGTCAGACAAAATAGACGTTAAAACAAAGGCTATAACAAAAGACAGAGAAGGGCATTATATAATGATAAAAGGATTAATACAAGAAGAGGATATTACACTCGTTAACATATATGCACCCAATACAGGAGCACCTAAATATATGAAGCAAATACTAACAGATATGAAGGGATAACTTGACAATAATACAATAATAGTAGGGGGCTTTAATACCCAACTGACATCAATGGACAGATCATCCAGACAGAAAATCAAAAAGACAACAGAGGTCTTAATGACACAATAGAACATTTGCACATAATTGATACCTACAGGACATTATATCCAAAAACAGGAGAATAAACATTCTTTTCAAGAACATATGAGATATTCTTCTTGAGAGCTCACATACTAGATCACAAAACAAGCATCAGTAATTTAAGAAGATAGAAGTTATATCAAGCATCTTTTTTCTGACCACAATGGTACAAAGCTAGAAATCAACTTCAGAAAGAAAAATGGGAAAAGAACAAACATATAGAGACTAACCGACATGCTAATAAAAAAACCAGTGGGTCAATGAGGAAGTCAAAGAGGAAATCAGAAAATACCTTGAGACAAATGAAAATGGAAACAAAACACTCCAAAATCTATGGGATGCAGCAGTCCTAAGAGTTGATACTGATACAGGCCTTCCTCAAGAAACAAGAAAAATCTCAAATAAACAACCTAACATACCACCTAAAAGAATTAGAAAAAGAAGAATTAGCGAAGCCCAGAGTCAGCAGAGGAAAGGAAATAATAGAGATCAGAGGGGAAATAAGTAAAATAGACATAAGAAAAAAACAATAGAAATGATTAATGAAACCAAGAGCTGAGTTTCTAAAAAGATAAACAAAATTGATAAGCCTTTAGCCATGCTCACCAAGAACAAAAGCAAAGAAGACCCAAATAAGATAAGAAATGAAAGAGGAGAAATAACAACCAATACCACAGAGATTAAAAATAAAAATCACAGGAGAATACTACCAACAGTTATATGCCAACAAATTGGACAACCTAGAAGAAATGGATGAATTTCTGGAAGTATACAGCCTGCCAAGACTGACTTAAGAAGAAATAGATAATTTCAATAGACTAGTCACTAGTAGTGAAATTAAATTTGTAATAAAAATACTCCCAGCCAGCAAAAGTCCAGGACTAGGTGGCTTCACAGGGGAATTCTACCAAACATATAAAGAAGAACTAATACCTGTCCTCTAAAACTATTCCCCAAATTCAAGAGGATAGAACATTCCCAAATTCATTCTACAAGGCCACCATTTCTCTGATAACCAAAAGCAACCAAAGACTACTACAAGAAAGAAAATTACAGGCCAATTGATGAATATAGGATGTAAAAATCCTTAACAAAATATTAGCAAGCCAAATCTAACAATATATAAAAAGGCTCATACACCATGATAAAATGGGATTTATTAGAGAGTCACAAGGATGGCTCAACATTGGCAAATCAATTAATGTGATACACCACATTACCACAAGAAAAGGCACAAATCACATTATCATCTCAATAGATGCAGAAAAAGCATTTGACAAAATTCAACATCCATTCGTGATAAAAACTCTCATCAAAGTGGATATAGAGGGGACATACCTCAACATAGTAAAGGTCATTTATGACAGACCTATAGCCAGCATCATACTCAGTGGTGAAAATATGAAAGCCTTCTTCTAAATTCAGGAACAAGACAAGGATGCCCACTCTCACTACTTCTATTTAACATATTATTTGAAGTCCTAGCCACAGTAATCAGACAAGAAAGAAATAAAAAGCATCCATATTAGAAGGGAAGAGTTAAAACTTCCACTATTTGCAGATGACATGATACTGTATATATAGAAAACCCTCAAGTCTCCACCCAAAAACTATTAGAACTAATAAATGAATTCAGCAAAGTTGCGGGATACAAGATTAATATACAGAAATCTATTATGTTTCTATACAATAATAATGAGCTATCAAAAAGAGAAAGTCAAAAAAAAAATCATGTTTAAAGTCACATCAAAAAGAATACCTAGGAATAAAGTTAACAAAGGAGGTGAAAGACTTATGCTCTGAAAAGTATAAAACATTGATGAAGGAAACTGAAGAAGATTCCAAACAATAGAAAGATACCTGTTGCTCTTAGGATTTTATTAAAATGACTATACTACCAAAAGCAATCTACAAATTTAATGCAGGCCCTATCAAAATACTCATGACACTTTTCATGGAACTAGAACAAATGATCCTAAAATTGAAATGGAACCACAAAAGACTCCAAATTGCCAAAGAAATCTTTTTTTTTCTTTTTCTTTTTTTTTTTTTTTTTTTTTTTGGTCACGCCACTTGGTATGCAGGATCTTACTTCCCTGACCAGGGATTAAACCCATGCCCCCTGCAGTGGAAGCACAGAGTCTTAACCACTGGACTGCCAGGGAAGTCCCTGCCAAAGCAATCTTGATAAAAAAAGAACAAAGCTGGAGATATCATTCTTCTAGACTTCAGACTATTGTGCAAACCTGCAGTAATCAAAACAGCATGGTACTGGCACAAAAACAGACACATAGATCAATGGAACAGATTAGAGAGCCCAGAAATAAACCCCCACACCTGTGGTCAATTAATATACAACAAAGGAGGCAGGAATATACAATGGAGAAAAGACAGTCTGTTCAATAAGTGGCACTGGGAAATCTGGGCATCTACATGTAAAACAATGAGATTAGAACATTACCTCACACCATATTCAAAATAAAGCCAGAATGGATTAAAGTTCTAAATGTTAGACATGAAACCATAAAACTCCTAGAAGACAACATAGGCAGAACACTCTTTGACATAAATCGTATCAATAGTTTTTGGATCTGTCTCCTAAGGCAAAAGAAAAAAAAGTAAAAATAAACAAATTGGACCTAAGAAAACTTAAAAGCTTTTGCACAACAAAGGAAACCATCAACAAAATGAAAATACAACCTAAGGAATGGGAGAAAATATTTGCAAATAATGCAGCTGACAAGGAGTTAATAACCAAAATAAACAAACAGCTCATACAACTTAATATCAAAAGAAACAAACAACCCCATCATCCTGAAGCAATAGCAATAATGACTTCAAAACTCCCTTCACATGTGATTTATGTAAAAGCGTATTTCCCCCTTGAACCTTCTCCCCTCTTCCCATCCTGCTCACTCCACCCAAATCCAAGTGGTCCTAGTATAAAGTCAGATGGAAAAACCCTGGTCTGTATCAGGAAGAAAAGAACTGCTAACACCACCTGCTATTAAAATTCTTTAATAACACCCCCCCCCAAACAAGTTAAATAAAATTAAAAATGTAATTTCTCAATACACTATCCACATTTAAAGTTCTCAATAGCCACGTTTGGGTAGTGGCTGCCATTTTGGACTGAATGAAAATATATTTATCTCTGTAGAAAATTCTGTTGGACAATGCTGACTAGGCTTCTTGGTGGGAAACAGTATTTGATGGTTAAGATCAAACTCTTTTTAAAAACAAATTTGGAATATCATATCATATATAGTCTATAATTTTTAAGAAGTTAGAATGCAATGAAAGAGACACTTCCAAAAACATACTGAAAAAAACTTAGTTGCTTTTTAGTGCTTTGGGGGATATTCAATTGGTAGTACCTCAAGAGCATATTATAAATATCATATTTCAGTTCAGCTAGTAAACATTTATTGAACCCCCATTATGTGCCTGCATTTGAGGATGATGATCAAAACGGAGGATGTAAAAATAGAAGACCCTATCCTCAAGGTACCTACACAACCTTGAAGAGGAGACTGACATAACAAGTTAACTTTAAAAACTTAGTGTGAAATCTAAGGTATTGTGCATAGCCTAAAATATCTGATTACTTGTACATTATAAATATTTCAACTTTAAATAAATAGGAGTGTGTATATCTTCTATAGCTATTCATATTTTAATTCCTGAAAATTATCTCTTTCTGACATTTGATGCTTTATTTTTACAGGGCTGTGGTCTGCTCTGTGGATAGCCTTAAATTTGTGGCCTCATGGAAAGGTCGACTGCAAGAAGCAAAGCTGCAAATTAAGGTATTAGAATAATTTTAGATGTTTATCTGAGTCAAAAATTATGTAATTACCAACTGTGATAAAGAGATTTTGCTCCAATCTCAAAGTCACCTATCTCTATAGTGTAGATCAGCAGAGACAGATTATATTACCTGTGTGAAAAATCAAAGTAAGTTAAGATTCAACATGAAACAACCTGTACAAGATACAACATGTTCTAATGCAAAAATAAGAATCTTAGGAATATAACATAGTATTTGAAAATGTAACTTCGGTAAAAAATGATATAAATCTTGAAGTTCTGTTAGGTTACCTGTTCTAACATTCAAGTCAATAAATATTTGCTATACAATAAAGTATGTATAAAATGTGTGAAAAATTTAGACCAAATCTTGTCCTTAGGGAGTTTACAATTTGTGAGTATATTAGTTCACTGTTAAAATCAAACCAACTGTGTTAAAAAAAAATTAAGCCATCTTTTGCAGTATAAATTTTCCTAGCTAGCTTTTCTGCTAAAAATGCATTATTCTTGCAATAATAGATAATATAGATAACCATTCAAATATTAATAACAAAACTAATGAAATCCTTCCTCCAACAACTCCAACCTTCTTCCATGTCATTGGCATTCTCTACCATTCTTCTTTCCCATTCTCACACATAGAATTGCCCTCTTAACTTTTTTCCACTGCTAATATAAGATGCTGCATGTTGTAGTATGATTATCTCTATACATCTGTGTTGGTCTGTCTTACGAGACTGTAATGACATTGAAGATAAAGACTGTCTTATCTATCTTCAGATACCCAGTATCTAGTTCAGTATATTACATATAATTAAAATAAATGTAAAACTATAGTTCTTTAACTTAGTTAACCTTAGGCAACTGACTTTTCAGAAGTTCTATTTATATAATTCTAGTTCTCAGGCCAACAATTTTCTTTTCATATTACTACTGCTTTCTAACATACTGTATAATTTATTTATTATATTTGTTGTTTTGTTGTCTGTCTTATTCTACTGGAATGTAAGTCCCATGAGAGTAGTCATTTTTTTCCAGTTTTGTTGTATCTCAAATACCTCAAACAATACCTCCTACATAATAAGCGCTCCATTAAAACCTTGTTGAAATGTTGAGTTGAAGGCCAACAATAGGAGAGGCACTATAATAGGCATTATTAACAGCAGCTGTAATGGTATAGTCTGCCAGAAATTTGATCATTAACAATAAGCTAGGTCTTTCTTTCTCTATTGGCTCTATAGATTGCTACAAAATTCTCCGTTGAAGCTGAAGAAATTAGCAGGTTCTCTTTCATCCTTTGCATTTTATTTTAACCTTAGCCTCTAGCCCATAAGAGCTACCTTAGCTATTATTGGTGCACATAAACTGTTGCCTAGCTGTTAAGGAGAGGGAGGGAACACATGATGTATAATCCAGGAATCATGCAGTTTACCTGGTTGTGTGGTCTCTTAGCAGCTGTGAAGCACACACATAATATGGTAGTATCATTATTTAGGTATATTGATATAAAAAACAAGGGAAATGAGTTTTATTCTGTGTCAAGGTGTGTTCATATTTCCAGAACTATTTTGCTCCTGTTCTTACAAAATAGAAATAAAATTATCTACAACCAGAAAACCCCAAGCATATATGTTATGTTTTATAGATGGGGAAAAAGGCTGGCAGTTAATAAAGCAAGAGTCTAATCTTAGTTCTCCAAAACAGAGCCATGTGACTTTTAAAAACAATTAATGAAGCAGTCTGAGCCTTTGTTGTCTCTTTTATCAATGGATATAAATAATAACTTCCTTGACATGTTTATTACGAGGGTCTCTGAAAACCGATGTGTGTGTGTGTGTTTTATTATTTCTTTTAACTTGATTTGGATTAGGTTTCATTAGGCAATATTTATTTTTTAATTAGAAACAAAAGTATATTTTAATAAAAGTTCTCTGCTGTTATCCAGGAAAGCAGAATTCTTTCATTTGTCATTTGACATTCATGAAAGCTACTGTATTGTTAAAAACCAAAATATTCATTGGTCAATATATTCAGGAACATTATAAGTTTGATACAATTATATCTTACAACTTTAAGTTAAAAAAGCCATCCCTACACATGGGATTTGAGGTAATTCAACAGAATTTTTCCTCTCTTTGGCCCCTCATTCATGTGAGCTATAGAAGCACATTTCCTAATTTCTTACCTGCAGTTCCAGATATATTTATCAGATAAAAAGTTTTTGTAAGCCCCTCACTGTTTGCACTTGGCAAAATCAGCAAGTTAAATAATTCATTTAGGTTCCTCTTAATCAAATTTTTCAGCAAAAGGATTATTTTGATAGGAGAATTTTGGATTTGAATTATATTTGAATGTTACTATCACTGCAGAATTTAATTTATTTTGAATATTTTTCAATCTCTACCACCCTAGACTGAATTAAACCAGTGAAATGTTCAAGTAAGGCTATAGTTCCCACACCAATCAATATCTCAACCCCCTAGACCAGCTTAAGAGAACATGTATGTATATTGATTTTTTTAGATCCTGAACATGGCCCTCTAAAATTTCCTCACTACCATTATTGATTTATTATTTGTTAAACAGCAGTTGTGAAACTTAGTACTGGAAAAGGTGTAAATCCAGCACCCGTTCAGCTTGCGTGCTAGATCTTGCCCAAGGCTGTGAAAGTTTTGCCCTGGCAAATCTGGGTAGTTTCCAGCTCCCTCCTTGACTGCTGATGCTGCCAAACACAAAAGGCAAAAACAAGTCTTTTACCTTGGCAAATCAGGCTTATTAAAAACATTTTAGTCTTGTTAATAATGCACAATTCCCTAGGATACCTGAAAGCTGCTGCTCCTTTGGGACCTGGTAGAGTCATAGAGCCACTTATGCTTGCCAGTTCATTTCAGCTGCTTCATGCTAGGCTAGAGTCTGCCCATATACCAAGTGGTTATTATGCTATTCATATTTCAGTTCCCTCCCTTGTAAAGCTTACCAGGAAATAGAAGTTAAAACAATGAAGAAATTAGACATTTAGACATGTGAGGGTTCATGAGGAGAATGGGCTCATCAGAATTGGGAGTTATGAGCTTTAGACGCATCCTCCCCAAATGAGTGTAAGTAGCTTATCAGTCCAGCAGTGGACAATCTACCAAAAAAAAAAAAAATCCTTAAATAGTTCATTTTAAGACATATTTCTGATAGTTTTCATTTTTAAAACTGAGCACTTAATGTGAATATGCTTATACAGTCATTATAAAGTGGAGATTTTTTTTAAATCATGGGAGAATAAAGACACAGACCTACCAGAGAATGGACTTGAGGATATGGGGAGGGGGAAGGGTAAGATGTGACAGGGTGAGAGAGTGGCATGGACATATATACACTACCAAATGTAAAATAGCTAGCTAGTGGGAAGCAGCCACATAGCACAGGGAGATCAGCTCGGTGCTTTGTGCCCACCTAGAGGGGTGGGATGGGGAGGGTGGGAGGGAGGGAGATGCAAGAGGGAAGAGATATGGGAACATATGTATATGTATAACTGATTCACTTTGTTATAAAGCAGAAACTAACACACCATTGTAAAGCAATTACACTCCAATAAAGATGTTAAAAAAAAAAATCATGGGGGAACTATAAGAGTGCTTAGTAATATAATTTTCTCTAAAAGTCAATCTCTAAAATGAGTTGGTATGTGCAAACTAGTACGATATAAAACCAGTTCAACAAAAAATGATTTTTCTTAAGAACTTAAGTAACTACAGCAACCAGAGGTTTTAAATCTATTTGATATTCTTGTAACATTAAATGCTTTGAGTGTCTTACTATGTTTCCACCAGTTTAAAGGACGTTTAATTCTTAGTTGACTATACTGTTTAGGTAGCCTTTCCAGTTGAATGCTCTCTTCTCATGCTCTCCAAATATAGCAGGAGGCTGAAAACTGGCTCAAATTTCCTGTTTTGAAAGTCTTTCTGCTACGAAACATTCTGACTTTACTTGACACTGTACTGAAAAAAAGTCAGTGTGCTGGGATTAGGTACTAAGTTCCATCAACTGTTCTAGTCCTTCCCCATCTTTCAAAAACTTCGAAGAAACCTGTTTGTATTTCTTTCCCTAGCACGCTTTCCTTTCTTCAACCTATATCAAGCCACATATGTAATTTTATATTTTCTTGTAGTTACATTAAAAAAAGTAAAAGAAACAGATACAAATAATTTTAATATTTTTTTATTTAACCTAATATATACAAAATATTGTTGCTTCAACATATAATAACTATTTTAAAATTATGAATGGGATATTTTACTTTCCTTTTTATTGTATAAAGTCCTTGAAATCCATCATATATTCCATATTTATGGCACATCTCAATTCAGACTAGTAACATCTCAATGATCAATAGCACATGTGGCCATGGCTACTGTATTGGAAAGTAGCTCTAGACAGAGAAGGTAATTCCCTAGAGAAAATTTAAATATCCTCTGATCTTCAAGTTTTTTCCAATTTTTTATAGTATTTTTCCTTATTAAACAATTTCAAACAGATACAGAAGGAGAGAGAATAGTAAAATGAATCTCCATATGCAAAGTTTTCAAAATTTAGAAACATTCCTTCTTTTTCTCTTTTTGATTGTCTTTGCTGAAGCAATTCCAGGCATTGTTTTGTTTTACTCCTTCATTTCTCAAAAAAAATTTTTCTTAAATAAACACAATATATTATCACACATACAAAAATTAACAATAATTCCTTGGCATCATTTAACACTCAGTTCATAACAATATTTACCACTGTCTCAAAAAAATACTCTTTTCCAATAGTTTGTTCAAATGAGAGTCAAGGTCCAGACACTGTGTTTGGTTATTATGTACTTTATGTCTTTTCACATCTAGATGGGTTTCCTCTTATTATTTCATACCACTGTTTGTTACAGAATCAAGGTTACTTCTCTTATAGAATGATCTACAGTTGATATTCATGTCTTGGCTTCCTTGTGTTATTATGTAACTTTTGTTCTTCTGTCCCTCGTTTTTTTATAAAATGGAAGTTAGTTGTAGACGACGAAACAAATTTTTCTAAATCTGTTATTCCTTCTGCATTTATTAGCTGAAATTTTCTTCAAAGAAGCCTAATCAACTAGGTCTATGTGGTTACCTAGATACCATGGAATTTTATGTAGAAATAAAGGATAAATGCTTTTTTTTAAAAAATTTAAACTAGGGATATTCAGAATATGGTGTTGATACACTGTTTCCCACAGTGTTCAATAACATTTCTTCTTTGTTTTTAAGTATCAGTGTGAACTTCTTATATATTTAATGTGCTTCTGTAAATTGCATTTATTATTCTTTTTCATGTGCAGTGTCCCTAGTCTTTGGCGTATGTGTAGAGCCTCCTCATGTTGACCTCTGTATCTTATTTTTGGTAAAGTTTTACAGTGAAGCATAATATCATACAATAAGTTTCACAGATCTTAAGAATACAACTTTATGAATTTTTTAATAAGCAAACAGACCCATGAAACCATTATGCAGATTAATTTTAATATTTTAGGACATTTTTTCCTCAAAACTTCTTTTTATAATTAAATGGACCTAACACATTCATTGCAAACTTTATTTTTCTTTCATTCTAAGAGATATACTTAGTATATCCCC
This sequence comes from Eschrichtius robustus, assembly GCF_028021215.1. Taxonomy (NCBI): domain Eukaryota; kingdom Metazoa; phylum Chordata; class Mammalia; order Artiodactyla; family Eschrichtiidae; genus Eschrichtius; species Eschrichtius robustus. The sequence continues at coordinate 33,294,088 of NC_090834.1, read as the reverse complement.
CTAGATATTTGTCTACCCATTTTTCTTTCCTCCCTTTATATATTATATTGTATAATGTATTCTGATTTTAAACAGTTGAGAACTTCAGGTGAAGATGGCCCACGGAGCTAATGATTCATCCTCTCTGCTCCAGATAGATATATAATGATAGAAAAAATATAAAAAGAGGAAACCACAAACATAGTCTGGCTTCAAATACAAGATCAATATTTCATTGCATCAAAAGCAGGACAAAGTAAAATTGTGACTAAGTCTGAAAGTACAGGTCTTGAGCTCCAAGTCCAGAAGTAGGAAGCAATGAACAGTATGGCCCCAGCAGAGTGAAAGGAATTAGTGGTGCTGTATGTGAAATGGAGACTGAAACAGGGGTCATTGCTTAAATCCAGGACTGAGGTTAGGCTCTCCAGCTCTCCAATAAAAGGAGACTGAATAAAGTTATAGGCCTAAGGAGGCTGAAAGATAAAGGCATAGACTTAATATTAGATATTGAGCCACACTAACCACCAGATCAATAGCTTAGAACTGCAATATCCCCAACACCTGCAGAATAGAACCTTCAAACTGGCATTGTAAATTTTATAGCTCTGTAGATTTGGAAAGGTCACTCTAGAGGTATGTGGGAGAAAAATAAAATACCCCTCAAGATGAACCTAGAAACCAAAATCCAAAATAAATGGGGAAAAAATCTAATCCTAGAAAAGAGAATGAGCAAAATCATTAGGTCAGTCAACATCTGGTCATTTCATTTATTATTACTTTTGGGAAAATCTGATAAAAAATGTTAAAATGTTTATTTTAGTTTCCTTAAACAGTTGTAAGAAAGAATAACTTTCACTAAAAAAATTATCAGAACTTACAGAATAGAAACAGGCAGAAATAATACAGTTATATGTAGGTGGATGTGAAAACCAATCAGTAGTCTTGGAGATGAAAAATATAATCTTTAAATGAAATATTGATAGATTAAATATACTCTACATTAGATACAATTGAAAGAGACATATTAATTGGAAGTTAGTGCTAAGGAATTAACTCAGAACTGATCACAAATGTAAAGTGCTAAAAATATGAAAGAGATATTATCAGACATAGAGGATAGTTTAAGGCATTCTATCCTACTTGTAAAAGGATTTCTACTATAGAACAAACAGAATGGCAGAGAAGCAAAATTTGAAAAATTAGTTGCAGGGATTTTCTAGAATTGGAAAATGATAAGAGTTCTCAGGTGAAGTGCACATGCAAAGTACCAAAAAAATTAACTAGAAGTATATTCAAGTTCACACCTCGTTACACTATAATGAAACTATACAATATCAGGGTTAAAGTGAAAAAATCTTAAAAGCTACCAGATAGAAAAGTCAGAGTGCCAACCAAAAAAAATACAAAAAAAATAAAAAAGTAACATCAAATAGATTACTCATCAGCTCACTAGATGCCAAAAGGCAATGGAGTGAGTAATATATTCAAACTGATGAGGAAAAGTAATTGTTAACCTCAAATTTTATTCCCATCTAAAATATCATTCAGTAATGAAAGCAATAAAAAGATATTTCCAGAAACCCAAACACCACAAGGGCTTACCACTCTCAGAACCTCAAAGAATTATTAAAACATGAAAGAGAAAAGCCACAGAGAAAACAATATATACCAAAAATAATAGTGAGCCCAAAAATTACAAAATAATTTAATTTTAGCATGTAATTTAAATTAAGTATTGACTGTAAAATATAACTTTTTATTATGTTTAAACTAAAACTAAAACTCTAAACAGTAATAATTAGATTAGAAATAACATGCTGAAATAAAATCCATTTCATGTTCAGGAGAAGTACTGAATAACTAAGAATTCATTAGAAAATGTCACAGTTACTCTTCAAAAGTAACTAAGAATTCATTAGAAAATGTCACAGTTACTCTTCAAAAGATATGGTTAAAAGCTTAAAAATAGATATGCAATCCATTAGCAGAAAAGGAGAAAAATTAAACAAAAAGAAATAAAGAGGAAAACTATATATTAAATATACTGAAAATAATTGAGTATCTTTTCATGTGCCTGTTGGCCATCTGGAAGTCGTCTTTGGAGAAATGTCTATTTAAGTCTTCTGCCCATGTTTTGACTGGGTAGTTTGTTTTTTCAATATTGAGTTGTGTGAGCTCTTTGTATACTTTGGATATTAACCCCTTGTTGGTACATTGTTTGCAAATATCTTCTCTCATTCCGTAGCTTATCTTTTCATTATGTGATGGTTTCCTTTGCTGTGCAAAGGAAACATTTAATTCACTGTTAAATCCAAGTTAAATTCAAGTTAAAATCAGAAGTGTTCAAGAAATTCAGCGTTGTATATGAAATAAATTAATGGCTTTAATCCTGTTTTTAGTGAACAAAGTCACTACTGTTACTGTTGCTAACCCCTATTGAGTCTCACCTCAAAGAATTGAATCAGATCGATCTTATAAATAGCCTTTTCAAAATAGGTTGGGGTCATGGTAGTTAGTTATTTGGAATATATTTATGCAGTTGTGGTTGGCCTGATATACACTACCCCTTAATAAATGGTTTTGAAACTATAAACAAAACGAAATGTGTGTGAGGGGGGGTTTTGGAGTTTTTGTTGTCGTTTTGTTTTTTAATTTTCTTACTTTTGCAGCTGCCCCTCTGTTTCAGATGTTTTAATCAGAGGTTCAAGTGTGAATAACATTCGAGTAGAGATTCTTTTCCTTTTGTTTTAATGATTTTATGCTGTTCCTATTCTGTTAAATTGAAAGCTATGCATTTATAAGCAAAACAAGAATAGTTAGAGGAAATGGTATTACAGCAAGAGATGCACATTTAGATGCCTTTCACTTAATTATTTGCATTCAACTCAAATAGTATATTTGTACAGATGTCAAGAGGCAGCCTCAACAATGCGGTTCTTTTAAAATAATGTAAACAGACATAACCCCTATGGTTACCAAAGGGGAAAGAGGGAGAGAGGGATAAATTAGGAGTTTGGGATTAACATATACACACTACTATATATAAAATAGATGACCAACAAGGACCTACTGTATAGCACAGGGAGCTATACTCAGTATTTTATAATTACCTATAAGGAGAAAGAATCTGAAAAAAATAGATATATATGTATGTATAACTGAATTACTTTGCTGTACACCTGAAATTAGCACAATATTGTAAATCAACTATACTTCAATTTAAAAAAAACAGATTAAAGTAAAAAAGAAGAGAGAGATCAGATGTTGATATAGTTAATATTTTCAAATGTCTCTCTTGTGGAAATAAAGAAAATACTGGAATTCAAAAAAATGTCTACTTGAAAAAATAAAATAAAATAATATAAACAAATGAGCTCTGATCTCAGTAATTATTTCTTTGCATCCAAGGGATATGTGTCATGCACAATAAGGTACTAATGACTAAAATAGACTTCTAACAAACTTTTAATAGAAAAATATGAAGTTTGCCCCATAAGTATATACGTAAGTATAAATAGCATTTTAATATGGCTTATCATTTAAAGGGGGTGAAAAAGAGAGTGGAAGTACAGTATTGATCAAATCAGAAAGCATGCTCTAACACATCACCTAGCTCTTTGATGTATAAATGAAGTGATGGATAGACTCAGTTATCTAGGACAAATTTGGGAAATATTTTGCAAAATTAAATATAGGCAAAAGTTTTTTGATTGAAATTATTTAAATAATTTCCAATCAAACCTTATTTTGCCTTATTTAAATGGATACACTATATGAAATAATTCTAAATGTCTAGAAATTCGAATATGGATTAGATTAAATGAACAGTAATAGCTAATACTTACTGAGCACTTGCTGTATATCAGGCAATTTTCCAAGTATTTTAAATATAATGTTAGAGGAGATTTCTTATTTCCTGCTCCTGTTGTTTTTTTTCTACGTGGAGGAATATTTACTAATGTTCATACTCCTAGACACTCTCTGCCTTCTACCTGACTCCTTCCTTTCCTGACTCCTAAAGGAAAGGTGTCACTTTATCTGACTGTGAGTTTGAGTCAGAAATCCCGGGCTGAATACTGCACCTTCCTATGCTTTTCTTTTGGGTGTACACGTTCTGCTCTGCCCCTTCAAGGCAGTCTCTGCACCTGGTGCAGCTGGCTCCTTAGCTTAGTACTGTCATAACTAGAAGTTAAGCCTTCCAAATTCTTGTGTTTAGTGTTGATATTAGCAAGTCCATTTGCCTGGAGACCTGTTATATCCTCCAAACTATCTTTTTCAGTAATAAAGGTAATATTTTGGGCCTACCTGCTTTTTCACCTTCCATTGATGCAGAATTCCAGATGTAACAAGGGTACCATTTGTTGATACTATTCCAATCCCTGATATATTTTCATTTTATTATATAAAAACAGGGTATCGCTTTTTGAAGTTCTTATGTTTTCATTTTTTTTTACTTTACATTCCAAAGTAGGGGAATGATAGAGGGTGTAGAGAGAAAAGGACAGATTTAGAAGATTTTATTGGAAGTGGCTGTACTTGATAGTTGATGGCATGTGGGAAGTTCAGGAGAAGGAACCAAGAATGTCTCCCAGGTGTCTGATTAAGCAACTACATGGTCAGTAGTGCCAATTACTGAAATAGGCTCCAGAGAATAGTATTTCTCACCCCTCCTACCCCCTGGTTAGAAGAGGAAAATGATGAGTTTATATCTGTATATGCATATTACATAGTCAAGTTGTGACACTATCAGTGGGGACTACTTTTACAAATTTCTATAAAGACCAATTGAGCGCAAAACTCAATGAAATTTCTAGAAGAGGCCTTAGAAGAATTATCTTGCAGAGATTTTCTAGCACTGAAATTAGCAAGTACTCTTTAAATTTTAATTTACATTTCTTCAAGGCAATACTTCAGCAACCCTAAGTGGCCTGTATAACATCACATTAGTGGTATAGTAGCAAGAATATTGAACTTAGGAATTCAGTAATTCTATTTTTATCCCAGCTCTTTCACTCACAAACAAGTTGCTTATCTTTTCATGGTAAAGAACCCTACTATAAATTTAGCTAATCAGAACTATTTGTCAAGGTATACTCTACTAGTACCTCCTTGTCCCTAAACCATTCTCTAGTTATAACTGAAAATGATTTCAACACTTCCAACTTAAAGTGTTCCCTTGACTCTAAAATTCTATAGTATGTTAACTTAAAAGGTACTATACAATATTTATAAGATTGTTTACATTTTCTATCAAGTTTAAATTGTGAGACTATAGATGGGGGTCTGAATGCAAAATGCAGACTCTACGTTTGTTGCCTTTAGATAAACTCAGGGTAGATTAACACTACAGAAATGAAAAGAATGAACACTTTTAAAGAAGAAATATGAAACTAATATTACCAAAATAATTATATTTTTATTTTCATAATCTTATAAATTTACACTAAGGTTAATTTAGAGTAAGAGATTAACTCTTTCTCCTTTTTTATTCTTCTTTCAGCTCTGCATGACATGTCAAGAATTTTTTCATCAACCTTTCCGAATTTTGTTCTATTTTTTTAGAAAACGATGTTGGAATTCCAAGCAGGGAGCACATGTTCTTTTTCTCTAGTATGCTTTTCTTTCCCCCTCCTGGAAAAAGAGTAACTTTTTGGCTTTTTTCATTATATGTCTATTAATCTAAAGCCAAGGCATATGCAATTATATAACTGATGACATTTGTATGTCTTTTTTTCCAAAATATTTGCTAAAATTGAGGATCCAGCCTAAAGGAAGCTTACAGTGAACATTGGTTCAGGTCTTCACCTTCATTATTCTCAAACAAAATACCATGATCTTTGTTTTCACATTGTTTGGAATGAATAGTCACAATGGAAATTGTTGCCTTTCTTCTGAAGATATACTATAGTAACTCCTGCCGTTTCAGCCTTTAATACATATTTTAATGGTTTATATGTTTCTATGACAGATCAGTGGCTTATTACTGGAAGGATGCAGTTTTGATGGAAATCGACTTTCTGAAAATGAGCATGATTCTCCTAGTGTATCATCAGTTCTCCCTTGTTTTATGGGCTGGATTCCACAGGTAATACATTTTTAACAGGAACAAGTTTTAATTTAATCAATTCATGTTTAGATTTTATCTTTTCAATAAAATATTATTGGCCTATGAATTTTTCATTTACTTTCTAATCTTACCTGCATTTGAACAAATTTACAGTCAAAATATTGTGTCCTTTATAATTTTTAAGATGTATAGGACATTTTAAAAGCTTCATTTTGTTATGGAAAGAATAACATTATAGTTTTTAATTTCTAAATAAGTTATAGTCTAATAAGAAAAAAGCCTTAAATGGTAATCTGAACTACCACATATTGTGTTCCTATTATTTTCAGCAGTGTGCTAAATGTTTTATATACTTTACCTTACATACTTTTCTGAGTAGCCCTGCAAGGTAGATATTATTATTCCTATTTTCAAATGAGCAAATGTGTGTTCACATAAGTTAAATGACTTCCCTGTAGCTTGGCATGCAGAAATCGAAAGCATCAAGATATTAATACACATCTAATGCCATGTCACTATGCTGCTGATTGGCAGATGAAGAAAACTGTCTTGACAAAGGCTTATTCGATTAACTTTTTCCCTTTAAAAACCTTCAATTTTTTTTTTTTTATAAATTTATTTTTGGCTGCATTGGGTCTTCGTTGCTGCACACGGGCTTTTCTCTAGTTACATCGAGCGGGGGCTACTCTTCGTTGCATGCACAGGCTTCTCATCGTGGTGGCTTCTCTTGTTGTGGAGCACGGGCTCTAGGCACACGGGCTTCAGTAGTTGTGGCACATGGGCTCAGTAGTTGTGGCTCGTGGGCTCTAGAGCACAGGCTCAGTAGTTGTGGCGCACGGGCTTAGTTGCTCCACGGCATGTGGAATCTTCCCAGACCAGGGCTCGAACCCATGTCCCCTGCATTGGCAGGTGGATTCTTAACCACTGCGCCATCAGGGAAGTCCAAAATCTTCAATTTTTGAAAGAACTTTCAACAATGGAACTTGAGGGATATTTGCCTTTAAAATAAGACGTAGTTGTATATGAAACACATAACTTTTACTAAATGTAAGTAAGAATGCATGTGAATAAACTTTAAAGTTTTGATTCTGTATCTAATCACCAACAAACTATTTCATATACTGTTTACTACAAGAAAAATGAGTTTTCTAGTTGTGGAATACTTCATTGAATTTTCCAATTATTATAATTCTCTTTGTAAAATAAAAAAATCCAAAGCATCAGAATATTTATTTTAAAATAAAAACTAATAAAGCTATAATTATTGCTCAGAGAGCTATAAGAGCATCCTCTGACCTAAAGGACCATACATTTCTGTGAAACTCGCCATTTCCACCCCCCATATAAGCTTCATTTTCTCTAGTAGTAGAGTGACAGAGAAGGGAGAAGAAGTTGAAATCATCTTTATTTTATTTCTCTCTGGCTATTGATTCATGTAAGAAATTTGTATGTCAAAAAGTTGGTAAATTATGGATTGCACACATTAGGTGTGTGGACCAGATCGAAAGTTCTATACAAAAGTTAAGGTTAAAATTTGCTGGGGGTTATAACCATAATATATAAAGTTGTATATGATGACAGAGATGAATTCAAATGAATCCAAATTATGTGAAGTGTTAATTCTCTGGCAAACAAAATTAAAAGCCATATAATGACCTTGATGGGGGGAAAAAAGGTAGGACATGTATAAACTGATTCACTTAAGGAGAAACCCCAGCAATAAAAATAGAGCATGGAGAATGAGTAGGCAAAAATGCAAAAGAGAGTGACCTAGAGCAATACCCACATAATTGACCACAAACTGAATGCAAATCAGGAATGCAATGTTGTTATGAACAGAAGCCAATCTGTTAACTGGGTTGTATGAAAAGCAACATAACGTTATAAGACTTGGAATTTATCCCTCCACAGTACTTTACTTTGAGTATCATTTCTATCCAGTTTTATTTACCACACTTTAAAAAATCAGGATTGGAATAGAAAGCTAAAAATAATTTAATTTGGAAAATATCTCATGTAAAGAGAGGTAAAATGAAGTGGAATATTTAACCAATAAAAGAGATGGCTCAAAGATAATATGAATTTATGATTTTTATAAAAGAGATTTCCCCCTAGGCTTTTGCACTTTTTCCCGGCATGTAATGGAAGGATTTAAGATGCTTCCCCACCTCTTTTTTCCCCTCCTTCCTTTACAGTGAGCCTCTTCTTCCCATATAATCTTACTGCTTTGACTGCCTCTCCTAGATCAGCTAAGAAGGAGAGGATATGAGGTATATTGCTAAATGTTTCAGAACGTGAAATTTTGGAGTCCAGCAGTCTAAAGTCCACTCCCAGCTCCCAAACTTATGAGCTGGGTGATTTGGGGCAAATTACCTAACCTCATTGAGCCAGTTTCCTAATTCGAAAGTGGAGATAATGATGTTTCTATAGGACCATGTTGAGGAATAAATAAGGTCCTGTGTCTGTGAAGTACCTAGCCAGGGCGTCATACACGGTAAGTCTAATTTATCCTGATGCCAACACTTTTAAATGTTTTTATAATAGTATAATAATTAACTTATTTTGTATGGTGCTTTATAGTGTACTAAGTGCTTTCAATCATCATTAGATGCTTAAGTTCCTATATACCATATTCTGAACCCTGGGATAACAAAAATAAACAAATCTCTTCCATCAGAGTCTTCTGTTGAGTAGAGGAGCAAATGGGTAAAGAAACTATTATAGTTCAGAGTTACAGAAGTACAATTATGGAGGTTTACATGAAGTGCTTTGGCAAATGAAGGAGACCTCAGCTCTATCTTGTATAAGCAGTTAAGGGAAAGTCAGATGACCTCACAGGGAGAGGAAGCAGCTTCTCAGGACTGTAGTCACAGTAGAAGTAAGAAAAGTTCAAGGACAAATTCAAAAATGGTAGGGGCAAGGCATTCCATATAGAAGGGGAAGTATATTTAAATGCATAGAGATACGAAAAGAGTTCAGGTTATTTTGGGAACTGCAAGTATAGTATATCTGGAATGTACTGGAATGGTTCAAATGAAGAGTGGTAGGGTATGCGGTCAGAAAGAAAGACTAAGACCAAGTACGACAAGCCATGGAGCCATGCCAAGGAGTTTAGACTATCTTATGATCATAGAAAGCCATTGAGAGTTTAGAACACGTGTGTTGTAAGATCAGATCCATAGTTTTAGAAAAGCAATCTAGCACTGAGAGAATTGAGGTTTGGCATAGGCTGAAATACAATCACACTTACCTTTCATTGCAGTCCTCTGAGTATGGTAGAGTAGTTTTTCTCTCTGTTTTGCTGAGGAAGAAGCCGTGAATCTGGTAAATAGAGTGATCTGTTATGGGTCCGCCAGTAGTAGTACTAGTGTTTGAACAATAGCAATGAGCATTTATTTGTATTGATTATGTGCCAAGCACTGTACAAACTGTTTAGAATACAAGATATTTAGGCTTTCCAAAAACATTTGAAATAGGAATTATCATCTCCATTGTAAACTAAGAAAATGGAAGTTTAAAAGATTGTGTAACTTGACCAAGATAAAGATAACATAGTTAATAGGTAAGCAACTAAGTTTCAAATCCAGGTTATCTCTCTTAAATCTTACGCCTAATACTGAGCCAACCTAACAGTATAAACCAGAGTTTGGAAAACTACAGGCCACAGGCCAAATCCAGTATGATGCCTGTTTTTGTACAGCCCACAGTCATGTGAGCATGAATGACTTTTACATTTTTAAATAGATGAAAAACTTAGAAGGATAGTACTGGGTTGGCCAAAAAGTTCGTTTGGGTTTTTCTGTACGATGGTACAGAAAAACCCGAACGAACTTTTTGGCCAACCCAATATTTTATGACGTGAAAATTATCTGAAATTCAAATTCCAGTGTCCATAAAGAAAGTTTTGTTTGGAAAACAGCTATGCCCATTTATGTAGATGCTTTCAGATTACTATAGCAGAGTTGAGGATATAGTTGTATCCACGACCATATAGCCCATAAAATATTTACTATCTGACATCTTACAGAAAAGTTTGCTGACTCTGTATAAACTATCAAACTCTCCAACTTCTGCTTGAGTTAAGCACTATTTTTATTCAAGAAATCATTTTTTTAGGGCAACTGTAGCTGTTTTTAGTAAGTTTTACAGAATTTGGTGGGGGGCATCAGCATTTTAACTCATTTTTACCAAGAGGGAAGGAACCAGCGTAAAATCAAAGGAAGCGGAGTTAGAGTCTGTCATACAGAGTGAAGTAAGTCAGAAAGAGAAAAACAAATACAGTATGCTAACACATATATATGGAATCTAAGGGGAAAAAATAAAAAGGTCATGAAGAACCTAGTGGCAAGACGGGAATAAAGACACAGACCTACTAGAGAATGGACTTGAGGATATGGGGAGGGGGAGGGGTGAGATGTGACAGGGTGAGAGAGTGGCATGGACGTATATACTCTACCAAATGTAAAATAGATAACGAGTGGGAAGGAGCCGCATAGCACAGGAAGATCAGCTCGGTGCTTTGTGACCACCTAGAGGTGTGGGATAGGAGGGTGGGAGGGAGGGAGATGCAAGAGGGAAGAGATATGGGACCATATGTATATGTATAACTAATTCACTTTGTTATAAAGCAGAAACTAACACACCATTGTAAAGCAATTATACTCCAATAAAGCTGTTTAAAAAAAAATCGAAGGAAGCATCAACATCAATTTATATAAACAAGTAAAAAGAATTACTTTTGCCACTTACTCTTACAGCTACTTTATTGCAGAAAGTTCAGAATCCTTTGATAAGCTTAGATAAAATAATGGAGTTCAGAACTTTGGTGACTGATTCCTTTTAGGCCAGAAGAAGGTTTTTCCACAAATTATTTCGATAATATTATCTGACCCCTAAAAGTCCTGAATAGCTTTATTTCAGCAGAAACATGCCAGACAACTCAGACATTTGCACAGCTTTGCTAGGAGGTACATAGCACCTACATTTTTTTAAAGAGCATTTTAGGTTGCAGAAGACTGAAGAACTTTGAGATTTTTTAATACATGGTAATACTTTAATAAAGGATATGAACAACAAATTCTAAGGCTTTTATTGAGGGGAGGGGGAGGTTTACCATTGCTTCTATTATAAATGTAATATACTTTGCCAGTTAACAAAATTAGAATTATGAATGCTCAAGAATTAAAAGGAAGTAAAATGCTGGTGCTAATATTTTCCTAGTGTGTCTGTTTACCATTATCTATGTGCAGGAAGTTAATATACCTACACTCACACTGTTCATTTATGCGTTCATTCATTCATGATGCAGATTCTTAAGGTTCTTCAAGTTCCAGTTCAGTACTAGTGGTTAAATTAATATAGGTACAATAAGATTTCCCTAGAGGATTTTACCCAAAAAAGCATTCACTTTCTCCAAAGCACTTCCTAAAAAGTGTTTGACACTACATTATTCCATAATGGTTCTCTGAAAAATTGTTCAGTATACAAATTTAAATTTGGAAATGCTTGATGTATTTGAGGATATTAAAAACTCTGAGAACTCCCAAAATTTACTTAACACGCAACCCTTTTCATGCACCTACACCCCACCCTCCATCTGGATCTATGTTCCACATAACATAGTTTGAGAAACACTTTGTGAGGTAGATCAGTCTTAGATAATGTCCTGTTCTGACATTCCACAGGAAGTCAGTTTGCCTTTGTTCTATTTTTCCAATAAAGAGTGTTACTTCGGATTTATCAGCCCCACAGTAACATAGAACATAGCCTGGACCAGCCTGAACCCCACAGGCCTACACCTTCCAACAGTTGCCACAACTGACAGTACAACTTCAGAAACAATTTCATTCTCAGGGAAATTATGACTATATAACGATTACACAAGCCACTCACAGTAACAGTCTTCTTTACGTTAAAGTATTTTCACCATGTATATGAAATGATATATGCTGATAACTCTGCCTTGTATGCACTCTGGTTTAAATATAATAAATATTTAATTAATGTCTTTTCTATGTGACAGTTTTTTTTCTTAAGAACTTACTATGAGAGCAATGTTGTTAGCATTGTATTATTGAAAAATAGAGGGAAGTATTTCTCTACCAAAATAGAGTAGCTAGACATTCTTGACGGAACAAAGTCTTTCAAAATATTCATTGTTGGCAAGTTGTTTTGTTTCCTGTTTTGAGATAGTTATTTTTTCCAGGGTTGCATTACTAATAATGCCACTTTTACTTACATGAAACCTCTGATGTCCTAACATCTTCTTTTCTAAAAAAAAGTAACTGTTCACTGACTTGGTTCATAAACATTCAGAAAGCATGTGTTAGAATAAGTTAGTTGGACTTTATGCATAAATATATTTCTGATGATGAGAAAAATATTTTGGTTTGCCCTCGTGTGTTTTATTATAATGAAATTTGAGTTGATATCAGCCAAATAGTTAACATAATTAACCTGGATAATTTGGGGCTTTTTTGTTTTCTGGTGTTGTTTTATTTTGTTATTTTCTTTGGTTTGTTGGCTAAGTGATACCAAATATCACCATTTGCCTTTTAAACGTCTTTTTTCACATATTAGCATATTGCCTTCTATTTGTAGTACACATATACTTTTAAGCCACTTTCCATGGGGCATGGGCATGAACATGAGTAATCATAATATATAGCTTTTTAATTACTTAATTTTAATAATGTCAAACTAATTTGTTTACATATAAAATAATTGAATTATTTGAAGTTTTCCTAATATATCTCTTTTTTGCATTAACTGAGCACTTAGTGTATTTATTAATAGTTATTAATAAAATTTTAGTTTCATCCAAATATTTCAGCCCAGCACGGTCTGTGCTTTGTCTGTTAAGATAAACATATTAAAGAGGGAATTGTGGCATAAGAATTTAATTCAGCTAAACAATATAAAGTTTCTGTCTGCATAAGGTATTGTGTTAAGTGTGAGAATGCCCAAGTACTTAGCTCTATTACTTTGATCATTTATTTATTGGTGACATAAGGGCAAGTCCATTTAACTTTTTTTACAGGAGGTTGTAACATTTACCGTTTATGAGATTTTAAGCAATGACAAGTAAAATTTTAAGAAGCAACTGTGGTACTTCGCTTTTAAAACACTGTACATTTTGCTGGAAAGATTTGTACCCTCACTTTAAAACAAACAAAAAGCCTACAACCAAAAGCAAGTTTGGAAGGGTTTGGAAATATATACAAAAACTGGTAAATTGATAGTGAATATGCAAAGAATCAACTTTGCATTACTCTTAAATTCCTAATTTAAAGAGAAAATTGCTTGGCATTAAAATGAAGAGATACAGAGAAAATCACTTGGCATTAAAATGAAGAGATACAGAGAAAATCTTCTGAATAGAAAGGAATAGCATTATAAAACATTTCAATGTGATGTTTTCATTTTTGACCTTAGAAGTTATGGGAAGCAAAGCAAATATAGGGTGGCAGAGGAAGATAATTTAAGACCTTTTCTAGGATTATAGACATTCATAGATTCAGATCATTTCAGTTCAACAAATAGGTAATGTTTGTCTGCTCTTTGCTGAAGAATTTAAAGGCAATACCAAAAGAAAGCCTACACTAGGTTATTAACTTTAGGAATGGCTAAGGAGTTATGAAAATTACAGGAATTTGTGAATCCTAAAGCTTTGCCATTTAAGCAGAATTGGAGAAGAGGGAAGAGATTAGGCAGTGACTAATAATGGTTGAAAGTTCTCTTTACTCCAAATTCTGTATTTTTCTGAGGCCCAACTCAGGATTCATTCTCTCCATTAATCCTTGTTAGGTTAACATATCCCAGAGTAGTAGTTTATTTTGATTTTCTTTAAAATACTCATTTTGCCAAAAATTATATTCCAAATATTTGATGTATATGTTGTTTCTTAAACTAAATTTTAAGCTTCAAAGAAGATTATTATTTTCTCTATTTGGATATATATTGAAATGCTTTGCTTTTATAATTCTAGGTACAATATTAGCACATAAATGCTGTTAAATGAATGGATGAGTAACTGACAGAATCATCAATGCAAACATAGAGGCAAATTAGAAACATTCAGGGCAGATGGTCTTCTTATCTATTTGGGTAATGATTCTTCATAAAGAATGAATTTTCTCATATGTCAATCAGGTTACAATTTAGGAATTTTAGAAATGAATGAGTTTTCAAAGGGACTTAACTGATTTATATCAAGGACTTAGAAAAGTTAGAACATTATTTTCGTGTTGGGGGGGTAGAGAAAAGGATTGGAAAAGACAATCAAAATTCCATATAATGCCCACTTAGACTTAAAAACAGAATGCTGTAAATTTCTTCATGAAGGAAAAAAGAAATATTTTTATTTCTCTCTATCCTAGCACCATCCATGACCTGTAGTAGATGGTAAAAAGCTGGGACTTTTTTTCTAATTGATTTGAGAATTAGTAGGAATTAAAGAAAAGTTATGCATATGTAGTCCTTATGTGAATAAATAATGCTTTGTATTTGAACTCCTTAATAATACATCATTGGATTCACCCAGTATCCCATTAGGTGGACCAGTGTTGTTTATGTTCCTTTTATGATGGGGAAACAGATGCTCAGAGAGTAATCTACTCTCTAGGGTCAGGAGCTCCTAAACAAGCTAATGCCAAATTTTTTTTTTTCAATTGTACTACCTATGGCAACTTTGCCACTTGCTTAACTAGGTTACCATGATAAATTCTTCATGGGTTTCTGATTTGTCACTTGTAAAATTCTAGAATGAGTCTAACTTTTCTCTTAAGTTTCATTCTAACTCTAAAAACGAATCCATTAGTTGAATAAGATTATATAAATTCAATAAAAACATGAATCCTAAATTTGAATTGGAATTACCATTATGAACTTCTGATGTTTTTCTTTAAAAAAATACATATTTCTAAGCTTCAGTCACTGAAAAATCCTAGAAGGAGAATGATAGATCATTCCTAGCACCCAGATTATGATCTCTAGTACCATTTCTCATTAAAGGAACCAAGGATCCTCAGAGTAATGACTAATTTTTGATTTCTGGGACAGCAAATATACAAGATGAACTTACAACATCTTGACATACTAGAAGGTAAGAAAGCTACTGAAGACTACTAGGGACATATCAAAACAAAAACAAAAACCCTCAGGAGCCAGCCTAATGAGTTCCCACTGCACAAAGATTGACATTTTGAACACCAATAAGATAGTAATTGCATTGCATTGAAGCACATTGAACATGTTTAAATCCACCAGTTCATAGTGATACTTAAAAAAATAGAGGGTGCTCATTGATCACCTTTACAGTATTCTAGGGAACAAATGCATTATTTTAAAAACATGTAAATAAAGGGAAATTAGATAGCATTTATTCCAGCCTTTCCTATATGAACTGTACCTCATGGTAATCAAATGATTGATAACTGGAAGTTCCTCTTTATAGATTTGTTTCTGCCTGGAAATGAAGGGATGTAGAATTAGATTATCATTTTGTAATCTTAAATGTAACTAATGATCATCAATGGCTCCTAATAGCTAAAAAGAGACAGCAGACTTTATATGCCTCTTGATTGAAGTATATACTACTACCTAAGCAGTGTTTTTACCAGAAATTGAATCTGAATCTGAACTCACCTCCAGACCCACTTTACAAGAATACAGGGAACAGAAGAACATGACACCATGGGAATGTAGCCAACAAAAGTCAGAATGTGGGAAACTCTTTGGTATAGTTCTTTAGCAAACAATTACAAGGAATAAAGGAGAAAAAATAGATTTAAGAGAATTAGGAGACATAACAAACCTCAAAGTGTGGGCTCTATTTGAATTGTGGTTCTTACAAAAAAATCTTTTAAAAATTATGGGATAATGGCATAATGGGTATAAGATGATATTAAGGAATTATTGTTAATATTTTTATGTGATATAGTATTTTGATTATATTTTTATATTTTATTTATAGACATATATTTAAATACTTATAGATGAAATTTTATAATGTGTAGGATTTGATTCAAAATACTCTATTATTTGGGGCTGAGGGAGGTTATAAATGAAATACAGTTGGCCATGAGCTGATAATTGTTGCAGCTGAATGATGTGGGTTTATTATGCTAGTCTTTATTTAAAACATTTCATAATAAAATGTTAAATATATTTTATTATTTGGGAAGATTTTGTGTTTGTATCTTTGGTTATCTAATGATCTGTTGCAACACAGTATATTGCTGTATTTTAAAACAAAATTAATTCTTTTTAAACAGGGCGCATATGGTCCATATTCCCCTGATGAGTGCATATCTTTGCCTGTTTACACGAGTGCTGAAAGGGATCGTGTCGTGATCAATATCGACATTCCATGTGGGGGCAGCCAAGATCAGTGGATTCAGTGTGGAGCAGCTCTATTTCTCAAAAATCAGTAGAACCTAATGACAATAAAAGCTGTCTTAGCCAAAAGAAACATTTATTATTTAAGCTTTAAATAAAATATGTGGTCAGTCCACATTTGAAGTGTTAGTTCAAAATATTAGCGTGTAGTTGTCCTGTGTTGTTTATCTCATTGTGTTTTTATTTTAATGGGTAATGACAGCACCCTGTACCTTTTAAAGTAATAACTTAATGGAGTCAATGTTAAAATAGCATATTCCCTATATAATATTAAGTATTTCTGTGAGGCAGTTCACTTTTCCAGTGGCTCAAAAATTTAATGTTTTAGCTAAGAGTTTTTAAATAGTGTATTTAAGGAATCGGTAATAAATATTTTGGCTATTATTTCTGTATCATCATTATTTAATAAAATATAAGATATTATTAACATTTCAGTCTTCCATGGTTTTATATATATACATATATGTATATATATAATGTCTTTAGACATTGAAGGAAGTATTGTATTTAAGTTAAAATATACAGCATCTCAAAGTAATGCAAAAGAAATGGGAAATAATAGCGCAGAAACCAGGATAAGAATTTTACAAATAGAATAATTAAATGATGAAAAGGTTATAATTTCTCATGTATATGGCTTTCCCATGTGTTTCTATGAAACAGTAAAATTCTACAATGGCAGAAAGCTTAAATAAACAGCTAGAAAAGGGAAAAGCAGGGAGGAGTATTCAGGGAAGGTGTTTGTGGGCCATGTCTGGAAATGTTACACATCATTTATGTTTATATTCCATTAGAGAGAACTTAATCACATGGCTACACCTAATTTCTAGGGTGGTGGGAAATAGAGTCTAGCTGGGTGCTCATAGAAGGGGAGACTGGAGAGGCTAGCTAGCTCTCCTTGCCACATCCCCATGCAGAGGAGAAAGCTCATTCCTCAAATGCCTCCAGGACAAAGGCATAAAATGACTGAAAACTAGTACAGACACGTATGGCCTTTAATTGGTCTTCTGACTCCAAACCTTGTGCTTGTGAATTATAATACTTACAGAAAATAACATGATCCAGACATTAGCCAGATCCCAGGAATACAAGGATGAATAACATAGTATCTCTGCTCTTGAGAGATTTAAGAGCTGATAGGACAGTGAAAGGTAAAAATAATATCACTGTAAATTCTGTGATATTAATATTGCTATACAAGCTTTTCTTTTGGTTACTATTTTTTTATTGAGGATATAATACATAAAAAGAAAATATATATATAGAAAAAAATTACAGTACAGTGAAATCCATTATATGGCACACCAGCAAAGGGCTATAGAATTCCAGAGGATGGTGTAACTAATTCTACTTGCTATATGTGTTGTTTAATCAAAGCTTGGCTAATTAACTTTTTCTTTCTTTCTCTTTCTTTTTCTTCTTTTTTTTTTTCTTGGGAAACTTACTTTGAAAATTTGTTACAAAGGATAACAAACACATTTATTGGTCTTCCAAAATGAACAAATATTAACATGCTGTGGTGTTTACTTTAGATTTTTTCAAGAAATTTTAAAATTTTTAAATAATTTCAAAACCAGTTGAAGCCCTTCATGTTCCCTTCTGCAGCCCCATTTTCATCTTTACCATTTCAGAGGTACCCACTAACATGTATTTGTTGTGTACACAGGCCATTAGTAGTATGGCAAAATGTTTGACCAAAAACAATATAGGAGAGTTTTTGTTCAATCAGTGGGAACTCCAAGGAAACTACCTAAAACTTTAGAAGAACACACTATCTGAGATTCTCAATCAGTAGAAGCAACAAACAATAGTTTTAGATTCCCAGGGCCCACAAGTGGTGGAATGGCCCAATCAGGACAGGGATTTTCAAAATAAAAACCTCAGCAAACCAAGAATAGAAGGGAACTTATTTTCATGGATGGTGGATATCTAGGAACAAAAACCTATAACAAAAATCATTCTTAATGCGGAAACAGAAGCATTCTCTGCTTATCACTTCTATTCAACATTGTTCAGAGATCCTAACCATCACAGAATGACAAGAAAAACAAAAGCAAAAGCAAATAAGAGAAAAATATGTTCAGGAGGAAGACATTAGTACTCCCTCCCTCCCTCCCATCAGCCCTTTGTTCATCTTTAATTTTTGCAATCTTTAACACATGCATATACAAAACTAAAAGTTTAAGAGCAGAAACTGTGAGCTTAACTGTGTTAAGCATTTCTCAAGAATTCTTTGGAGGTTTTATTTTTTATTCTGAAGACTTTCTGCTGTAACTTCTGAAAGAGAGGTGGAGACTGATGTAAGAAAACAGAAATGACAAAATCACTCCAGACACTTGAAACAGCTTTTTCCATTTGACTTCCATTCACTCATTTCCATTTGTCAAAATAAAGTGTGGATGAGTTATCACTTCCCACCTATCTCCTCAGAAAAGCGTGAGTACAAAGGAGTCCAACCAGTAAGGCAACTCCAGAGCACATCCAGGGCAAGACTGCAGTGGGCCCTGGGGACACACAGGAAAAATAGACAATGAAGTATATTAGACTCAGAATCAGCCATCTTATCCCTTGTTTTTGGCCCTCTTACACATTAAGCATCTTGAGAGCAAGACGTGTACTTTTCATGCTTTTATTTCTGGTATTTGTTTACATTGGAGCGCAATAGATATTTGTTGAATCAATGACTAAAACTGCTTTCAGATGACTTAACCATTGAATTTGTCTCCAAATTATTTTAGATTGTTCCCAAAATCAAACCCACACTCAATGTGTATTTCCCATTATTAAGGATAGTTGAAGACTATCCAAAGGTCCTTAAGGAAATCTGAAAGAGAAGTTCCAAAAATATCTGAGCAAGGGTAGCCTCATTTTTCCTATGTGATAATCATGAAGAAGACAACTACTTTGGATGTGTAGTCTTAAATCAAAATTTTTTGGAAATGAAAAGGATGATAGAGACTTGCTGGATTTATGTTTATGTTGTTTTACTTTTGCTTTGTAGTCCTACCTTCCTAAATGCTTTACTGTTCCTTGTGAACTTGAGATTTTCAACTTAACATTGCAGCTAGGAGGAAATTAATTATCAAAGTTTCATGAGTGAGATGGATTTTATGAGGGACACCAGAGAATCTATGCTGTAAGGAGTAGAGGTAAACCTGTCAGGGTCCAAAAGCTCAAACCAGTTCTCCTCAGTTTATCTGAAGCCCTTCCAAATGTTAATACTGGAAACCTCTCACTGAAAAAATGAACATTTTCAAATAGTTAAATCATTGGTAGAAGCACAGGAAAAATAAACCCAAGCTGAGGGGGAAAAAAAGCCTGTTGAGAATAAATGTCTCTACCTGTGTTAATATTTTCCATACATGTAGACATAACAATCAGCATTTTTTTTTTTTTTTACAAAAGAGAAGGGAAAAACAAGTATCAACCAAAGTACTGTGTTGTAAGTCTCATTACTTCTGATTATTCTATGCCTAATCTATCCTTCCCCCCTCCTTTCCAGTTCCTAAGAACCATTTCAAAAGCAATTAAATCAATAGAAACTTAATAAGGTAAAAACAGAGATAGGAAGGTGGATGGACAGATGATCTTTGATATCTCCTTGTTTTAGAAGTGGACTAGTTATTCGTTAGCAAAGTAAGGGTAAAGAACAAAACATAAAGTTTGTGTTTTATGGAAAGCTCACAAGGGAATGAAGATACCAATTTAACCACACAAAAAATAATGGAATCAGATCATAGCCTAAATATAAATTTTGAATATTTATTAAAGTCAATGACACCCATGTGATTTTGGAAGCTAGCTTTATTTCTATTTGAAATAACAAATGGTTATTCAAATAGGAATTTATTTGAACAGATCTAGTTCTGCTGTAGTAGTTATATCCTTAACAATGCTGCGGCTGCTAACTGGTTTGTAGTTTTAAGCACAACTCTTTTCACGTTAGAAACTGCTACTTATCATTCTCCCCTATTGCCATGATAATACAATGTTTAACTTGGTACTCAGAATAAAAACTACAATTCCTCGTTTCCCTTATATTCAAGTGTAGCCATGTGACTCACTTCTGCCCAAAAGATTGTGAATGCAAATATCATATGGCAGCTTCCAGGAGCCCTCCTTATAGGACATGATCAATATGTCATTTTCCCTCTTCATCTCTTCCTCTATTCTGCCTGGCACAGGGACACTACCATCTTGAGACGTGTTTATAGCCACAAAGGGCAGAGCAACAACATGGAAGGAATCTGGTTCTCTTATTGGAGCATAGACGCCACCCCTGAACCATTTAACTCTGACTTCATTTACTTCATTTATACAAGAGAGATTACAAGCCCTAGATGAGATATAAAAAAGCCACTTGGCCAGTGGCAAGGACAAGTAGAACGGGACAGACTGACCTCAGACAGTCCCTCCAAAGACAAGGACTAGACTCAGATATTCAAACTGAACTGAGAACCTTGAGCTGGAAGCACTTACAACCTGTCATCTCCGACTGAGGCAGGTCCCATCTGGGTAGGCAACAGCTGTAAACAAAACTGTCTTTCCAGAGACACCAGGGGTACCTTTGGGACTGCACTCCTTATGTGGAATTCAGGCATTAACCTGCCTCTCTCTCAAAAGCACTTGTACCTTTGACCACTTTTTGGGTGGCCATAGGAGAGCTGCAAGTATATAAAGACGCACCACCAGTAGGTCATTTTATTCCTCAGACAATTGCAGCCCTTTTTCCAAAATGAGTCTACCTTTGGTTACTTGGTGTAGGATAACTGCTTCATTATATATGCTCCTTGTGGACAGTTTTCCCTGTAAGGGGAGTCATCCAATTAAATAAGGTGGTAGGAAATGCATTCTTGACTTCAGCTGTAGTGATCAATGACATCATCTCAGCCCTAGAAGGCATTCAGATCAGCCTCAACTCACCGTCCAATGGTGGTTTATCTCTGGAATAAATTCTATTTGGTTATTAATTATATGATAATTAAAAAAGAAATGCTTGTAATGGTAGTAAAAAAAGATATAGAATATACAGTGTAATTTTTTAAAGATTTTTTTGATGACCATTTTTAAAGTCTTTATTACAATATTGCTTCTTTTTTATGTTTTGGCTTTTTGGCCACAAAGCATGTGGGATCCTAGCTCCCCAACCAGAGATCAAACCCACACCCCCTGCATTGGAAGACAAAGTCTCAACCACTGGACCGCCAGGGAAGTCCCCAGTGTAATTTAATGTGTAAATATATATATATGGCATATCTCTGATTTAAGAGAGAGATATTTAAAAATATTAAATAATGATTATCTCTGAGTAGAATGATGAATGATAGGTAATTTTTGCTTTACACTGGGTATATTTTTACATTTTTCAAATGTTCTGAGAATGTATTACTTTCATAATTAAAGCAAAATACTAGTTTTTTTTTTAATTAAAGGAAATAAAAATAAAAATGTAAACGAAAAAAACAATGTGTAAATGTTAGCTTTTCACATTCTGAGATAATTCCTTTCAGAGTCCCTTTATTTGCAAGCTTTCTAGTCTATTTATAGTATGTATTATTATAGAACTTAATTTATTCAACTTTTTATAATCTCAAGGGTTCATTGGGATTTGTATATAATTGGTATTTGATTAAATTATTTTAGATCAAAGATGGCATTTCTACCTTGGCATATAGCTGCAATCAGATATATATGTAATTTTAAAGTTTAATATCTGTAATAATGAGAGAAGTGGTGAGTCAAGGTAAAGTTTAACTGAAGTCAATTTAAAGGCTTATATTTAATTACAGGGTGGCAAGAGCCCTGGACATGGAGTTAAGACACCAGGCTGCCAGTCTTAAGCTGACCCCATCACGTTTGCCAAGGTATCATCTGATCCCTCTGAGCTTAGGTTTCTTCATCTATGAGATGTGGATCACTATTCCCATTTCAAAGTGTGATTTGAAGAGCAAATGAAATGTCATGTGATAACATTGTATGAACTAGTATAAATTTAAATTTAAGGTATTGTTATGTTGAGACTGGATGTGAATTTAAATGCTAAGATAAATTATATCACAGTTTTATATAAAACATTAATTCACTACTTAGAAATAACAAGCTGAGAATGATCTGATCATAATATTCTCAAGGTTTACACTATCTGGTTTATTTGTTATTATGTTTCCAGTGTTAAAAGTCCATTTTGTTTTCACAAGATGAACCACAGTTTAATCAGAACACTGTCATTTGTAGCATTTTGTTCAAAACCAGCAGTCTGTATATGGCCAATGTATAATAACAATAATAACTAAGGCTTAGATAGCACTGATTACATGCTAGGCACTGCTCCAAGTGATTGACAGATGATAGAAAAATAGATAGAAAGATAGATAGATAATTATATTAATTTATTCGTTTATGATGTCCATTTTACTAATGAGAAAAATAAGGCCAGGTTGAGTGACGTGCTCACCCCTGCCCTAGCCCCTTCACTTTCCCTTTACTGACAGAGGTCTTTCTGTTCAGAAAAGTTTCTCCATACATCTTAGCATCTCTGGCATAGACATATATGGCTTAATTCCAGCCCTGATTGGCCAGATGTAAAAACAAAAAGAGAATGAAGAAGAGAATGAAGTGGAAGGCAAAGAATCGTGTTAGTATTGCTTTGTCTACAGAAAAGCCACCTCAAATTCATTCGACCAGGGTGGTGCCGATATATGGGATTGCTGAGAGTAGATTTGTGATGACATTTGCGCCTCAGAATGATATTTGTCCTCAGGGTAGGACATTGCCTATGAATGCGGTGGCTATGACTATAAGTAGTAGGATAATTCCAATGTTTCATGTTTCCTGAAAGGCGTAGGATCCATAGTATAGACCACATCCTACGTGGGCATAAAGGCAGATAAAAAATATGGAAGCTCCTTTTGCGTGTATATATTGAATGATTCAGCCATAATTGATGTCTCAGCAGATGTGTGTTATGGATGAGAAGGCAGTTGTTGTGTCTGGTGTGTAGTGTATTGCTAGGAATAGGCCTGTTAGGATTTGTAGGGTTAGGCAGATGCTTAATAAGGAGCCAAAATTTCATGATGATGAGATATTTGATGGGGTAGGGAGGTCAATGAATGTGTTGTTGAGGATTTTTATTAGTGGGTGTGTTTTTCAGGTGTTGGTCATTGGTGTTCTTGTAGTTGAATGACAACGATGATTTTTCATGTCATTGGTCAGGGTTGAAGTCCATGTGAGAATAATGATGACATATACTGTATTTATTTTAAGTATTATTTTTGTGATTAGTTTTGTGGGATTTTCTTCAAAACCTTCACCTATTTATGGGGGTCTAGGGTTGATTGTGGGTGGTGGTGTTGGGTGTGGGATTGTGTTCAATTTTGATGGTTCATTTCTGGGTCTAATGGTATTTTTGATCTATTTAGGGGGGATATTGGTTGTGTTTGGTTATACAATGGCTATAGCCACTGAACAATATCCTGAGGTTTGGGTTTCTAATAAGGTTGTATTAGGGACATTTCTTTTACGGTTGGTAGTAGAGTTTTTAATGGTATTTTATATTTTGAAGGATGAGGTTGTGGAAATTGTGTTTAAGTTTAATGGGCTGGGAGATTGGGTTATTTACGATACTGGTGACTGGATTTTTTAGTGAGGAGGCTATGGGGATTGTGGCATTATACAACTATGGTACTTGATTGGTGATTGTTACGGGCTGGTCATTACTTATTGGTGTTGTGGTTATTATGGAGATTACTCGGGGTAATTAAATAGGAGTATACTCAGGGTGATGGTAATGAGGAATGATAGAAAGTATAGTTTAATAAGGCCTTTTTGGTTTGAGACTAGTGTGGAGGACTTTAGTTGAATGTAGGCTGTAGTCTTTGGTAGGATAGTTTCTAGTCAGATTAAGTCTAGTAAGGAGGTTGCTAATTTTTGGCTTATTGATAGGTTTAGATGGCGAGGTAGGCAGTATGTGATGGTGGGGAAATATCCTAAGGGAGTGGAGAATTTAGAGGAGTTTGAGGGGTGAGTATATTTTAAGTTTTGTGTGTTAAGGTTGATTTTGAATGCTAGCACGAAGCCCAGAGCTGTTACTGCAAGGGCAGTTAATTTTAAGTATAAAGGTATAGTTATTAGGGGGATAGTTGTTGGAGGAATGCTGTTGGAGATGAGGAAGCCAGCAAAAATACTTCTGATTAATAGGCGTTTGATGGAGTTAACTAAGAGTGGGTTGTTTTCATTGATAGGAGCTGAAGGAGAGAAGCGGGGCTGTCCTAGTAGTGCAAAGAAGATAATGCGAGTGCTATAGATGGCTGTGAGGGAGGTAGCAGTTAGAGTTATTAATAGGGCTCAGGAGTTGGTATAAGACGTGGTGGCGGTCTCCATAATTAGGTCTTTAGAGTAAAACCCGGTGAGAAAAGGTATTCCTGTTAGCGCTAGGCATCCAATGATAAGGGCTGTTGCAGTGAAGGGTAAGGTCTTGAATAAGCCTCCTATGTTTCGAATGTCCTGCTTGTTGTTTAGATTGTGAATAATGGATCCAGAGCATATGATAATATGGCTTTAAAGAAAGTGTGTGTGCAAATATGTAAAAATGCTAGATGAGGTTGGTTGACACCGATTGTTACTATCATTAGACCTAATTGGCTTGAGGTAGAGAAGGTGATAATTTTTTTAATGTCGTTTTGGGTAAGAGCACATATGGCTGTGAACAGGGTGGTAAGGGCTCCTAGGCAGAGTGTTATTGTTTGAATGAGTTTGTTGTTTTCTGTTAAAGGGTAAAATCGGATAAGTAGGAAAATTCCCGCTACAACTATTGTGCTTGAGTGGAGTAGGGCCGAGACTGGGGTAGGACCTTCTATTGCTGAGGGGAGCCAGGGGTGAAGTCCAAATTGGCCTGATTTTCCAGCTGCAGCTAGTACGAGTCCTGTGAGAGGGAGGTTTAATGGGTTTCGGTCGAGTATGAAAATTTGTTGCAGGTCTCATGCATTTGTGTTAGATAAAATCCATGCCATTGATATAATGAATCCGACATCTCCGATGCAGTTATATAAGATTGCTTGAAGAGCAGCTGTGTTTGCATCTGCTTGACCATGTCATCATCTGATGAGCAGGAAAGATATGATTCCAATACCCCTTCTCATCCAATAAAAAGTTGGAAGAGGTTGTTGGCTGTAACAAGGATTAGTATGGTGATGAGGAAGAGGAGTAAATACTTGAAGAATTGGTTGATACAAGGATCTGAGTGTATATATCATATTGAGAATTCTATAATGGATCATGTGATGAACAATGCCACTGGTATGAATATAATTGAGAAATAATCTATTTTGAAGCTAAGTGTCAATTTAAGGGTTTGGACAGTAATTCAGTGTCAGTTTGAAATGAATATTTCTTGGCCTGTGTGAAGGAATATTATTGTTGGGATTAGACTGTTAATGAAAGCACAGGAGACAGTATTTTTTACATATGATGGGTATTTATCATTTTTGTAGAAGTTTGTACTAGTTATCATGATTGGAGTACTTAGTACTAGTAATGTGATTAGGGTAAAAGAAGAGAATAGGTTTATTACTTTTATTTGCAGTTGCACCAATTTTTTGGTTCCTAAGACCAATGGATAACTACCATCCTTTAAAAGTTTGAAAAAGCCACACTATTAGGTATGGGGCATGAATTAGCAGTTCTTGCAATACTTTCTCAGTAAATAAGAAGTCTTAGTCTTCTGTTGCTAGATCCACAATCCAGTGTTTGTTTAAAACTATATTTACAGTATAGGGGACCAAAGATTATTTTGGGGTTTAGTGACAGGAGTAGAAGTGGAAGGATATGGAGGGCTATAAGGGCGTGTTCTCACGTAAGGGAAGGCATAATGTTATTGATATGGTGTGTATATTTGCCGCGTTGTGTTGTGATTAGTATATACATGGAGTATAGGGCTGTAATTACAATATTGGTTCCTATTAGGGTAATAGTGAGATTTGACCATGAGAAAGTTGATATAACTATGAACAGTTCTCTGATCAGATTAATGGTAGAGGGTAGGGCCAGGTTTGTTAGGCTTGCTAATAGTCACCAAATGGCTATTAGTGGGAGAAGAATTTACAGGCCTCGGGCTAAGATTATGGTTCAGCTATGGACTCGCTTGTAATTTGAGCTTGCTGGGCAAAATAATATAGATGACGTGAGGTCATGAGCAATTATTAGGGCAGTAGCCCCTATATAACTTCAAGGGGTTTGAATGAGGATAGCTGCAATAACGAGTGCCATATGGCTGACTGAGGAGTAGGCGATGAGTGATTTTAGGTCTGTTTGACATAGACAAATAGAGCTAGTTATGATTATCCCTCATAAGGAAAGCATAAGGAAAGGGTATTCTATATACTCTGTTAGGGGATTAAGTACTGACATGATTCGTAGCATGCCGTAGCCTCCGAGTTTTAGTAGTACGGCTGCAAGGACTATGGAGCCTGCGATGGGAACTTCTACGTGTGTTTTGGGTAGTCAAATGTGGAGGCCATAGAGGGGCATTTTTACTATAAAAGCTATCATGCAGGCCAATCATATAAAGACGTTGGACCAGGAGTTGGATACTGGTTGGGTTCAATATTGAAGTACTAGGAAATTTAGGGAGCCCATGATGTTTTTTATATATGTTAATGCCACTAGTAATGGGAGTGACCCAGCTAATGTGCAGAATAGAAAGTAGAGTCCTGCATTAAGTCATTCTGTTTGGTTACCCCAACGGGTAATGGTAATAAGGGTAGGGACTAGTGTGGCTTCAAATATAATGTAAAATAGGATTAGCTCTGTGGCAGTGAATGTTATGATTAGAAGTGTTTGTAACATGATTAGTATTGTGATGTAAAGTTTTTTTCGGATTAGTTGTTCTTTGAGTAAGTGGGATTGACTAGCTATTAATATTAGGGGGAGGAGTCATATTGTTAGGATTAGTAATGGTGTGGAGAGGGAATCCGAGAAGAATGTTAATGAGTAGTTGAGGCTCTTGTCGCTGAATTGGTTAAGAAGTAGGCTTGTAAGGCTAATTAATAGGCTGTGGGTTGTGGAGTTAATTCAGATTATGTTGTTTTTTGATAGTCAAGTTAGAGGTATTAGTACGATTGTGGGAATAATAAATTTTAGCTTTGGGGAAAGTTGAAGTTTTGTATGTAATTGGTCCCATATGTGTTTGATACTATTACTAATAGGGCTAATCCGAGAGCTGCTTCGCAGGCTGCGAATACCAGTAGGATGATTGGTATTATGCTGGCTAAGGTGAAATGTGAGTTTAAGATTGTTGGGGCTGCTAGGATAAATAGTGATAATATCATGCCCTCTAAGCAAAGTAGTGAGGATATTAGGTGGGACCGGCATATCAGTAAACCTATAAGGGATATAGTGAAAGCCATGATAATGTTTATATGTACTAGGGACACTTGGTAATTATGAGTTTAACCATAATCTAATGAGTCGAAATCACTTGTTTTATTTTAAACTAAATACCGTCTTCAGCTCACTCCAACCCCTTTTGAGTTCATTCATAGGCCAGGCTGATTGCTAATAATGAAATTAAAAATAGGGCTATGATAAGTATCGTTTTTAGGTTGTTTGTTTGGGTTGCTCAGGGGAGGGGTAGTAGGAGGGCAATTTCTAGGTCGAAAAGAAGGAAGGTGATTGATACTAGGAAAAATTTTATAGAAAAGGGTAAGCGGGCGGATCCTATAGGGTCAAATCCGCACTCGTAGGGGCTTGTTTTTTCTGCATAGATGTTTAGTTGAGGAAGTCAGAAGGCGATAAGTATGAGTAATGAGGCTAGTATTGTGTTTGTTAATGAGGTCAGTATTAGTTTTATTGTTCTTTTTTGGGGTGTACCTAAACTAGCTGATTGGAAGTCAGTTGTACTAATTAATACTAAAAGGACTATGAGCCTCATCAATAAATAGATATGTAAAGAAATAGTCATACAACATCTACAAAAGGTCAATGTCAAGCAGCAGCTTCGAAGCTGAAGTGGTGGTTGGATGTGAAGTGGAATTTTAGTTGGCATAGGAAACAAACAATAAGAAAGGTAGATCCAATAATTACATGCAGTCCATGAAATCCTGTGGCTATGAAGAAAGTTGATCCATAGACTCCATCTGAGATTGTAAAAGGGGCTTCGTAATACTCTGATGCTTGTAGTAGTGTAAAATAAATACCGAGAGCAATTGTAATGAAAAGTGCTTGGAGTATATTTGCGATTTCCTTCTATAAGGCTATGATGGGCTCAGGTAATGGATACGCCAGAGGCTAATAGCACAGAAGTGTTGAGGAGTGGTACTCTAGGGGGTTTAAGGGGTGAATGCCTGTTGGTGGTCAGCATCCGCCTAGTTCAGGAGTGGGGGGTGAAGCTTGAGTGGTAGAAGGCTCAAAAAAAGCCGGTAAAAAATAGGACTTCTGATACGATAAATAAGATTATTCTGTATCAAAGTCCCTTTTGGACGGTTGGTGTGTGGTGGCCTTGGAAAGTGCTTTCTCGAATGATGTCTCGTCATCATTGATATATTGTTAGAATATTAGTTAATAGGCCCAGTATTAATAGAACTATTGAGTTGAAGTGGAATCACATGATTAGGCCTGACATTATGAGAAGTGCTGAAAGAGCTCCTGTGAAGGGTCAAGGACTAGGATTTACTATGTGATACGTGTGGGTTTGGTGGGTCACTATGTGTTGTCATGCAGGTATAAGTTTACTAAGAGGGTAAATACATTAGGCTTGAATTATAGCGACAGCAAATTCGAGGATAGTGAATAGGGCAAGAATGATAAATGTAATGAGAGCTGTGAATGTGCTGGTGCTTATTAGCACAAGGGTTGTCTCCCCGATTAGATGTATTAGTAAGTGGCCTGCCATAATATTGGCTGTTAGTCGTGCGGCCAGTGCTACTGGCTGGATGAATAGGCTAATAATTTCGATAATTACTGGCATAGGGATGAGGAAAGTGGGTGTGCCTTGTGGTAAGAAGTGGGCTAGGGATGCTTTTGTTTTATTACAGAGGCCTGTAATCACGACACTGGCTCATAGAGGGATAGCCATTCCTACATTTATTGAGAGCTGTGTGGTGGGTATAAATGAGTGGGGTAATAGTCCAAGGAGATTGGTTGAGCCAATAAATAGAATGAGCGATATAAGTATTAGTGACCAGGTTTGTCCCCTGTGGTTATGAATACCTATTATTTGTTTTGATGTGAGTTGAATTAATCACTGTTGAAGGGAGATTATGCAATTATTAATTAGTCATTTTGATGTTGGGAATAGAATGCTTGGGAATATAACGATCAGGATGACAACAGGGATGCCTATTATTACTGGGTTTATGAAAGGGGCAAATAGATTTTCGTTCATACTGTTTCTCAAGGGGCATATTGTTTTTGTGTTTTAGTGAGTGTTGATTTTGGGTTGGGGTAGGAGATGTGCTTTGAGATTTTTAGTTGAAATATAAAAAATAGTGTTAAAAATATAGATGAAATAGTAAGAAATCATGTTGATATATCTAGTTGTGACATGTCATCAAGGAAAGCTTTGGCTCTCAATCTTTAACTTAAAAGGCTAACGCTAATTTAGCTTCTTAATGAGTTTATAACATAGACACGGATCATTTCTCAAAGTATTTTAGGGGTACTAGCTCAAGAACAATTGGCATGAAGCTGTGATTTGAGCTGCAGATCTCTGAACACTGTCCGTAGAACAAGCCTGATCGTGCTGATATGAAGAGTTGTTTGGTTTAGGCGCCCTGGGATTGCGTCTGTCTTTAGGCCCAAGGAGGGTATGGCTCATGAGTGTAGTATGTCTTCGGAGGAGATTAGTATTCGGATTGTTATCTCTATAGGTAAAATTACTCGGTTATCTACTTCTAGTAGTCGCAGTTCTCCTGGTTTTAGGTCTGGTGTTGGGATTATATAGGAATCAAAGTTCAGGTCTTTGTAGTCAGTGTACT
Organism: Eschrichtius robustus; assembly: GCF_028021215.1. Lineage (NCBI taxonomy): Eukaryota > Metazoa > Chordata > Mammalia > Artiodactyla > Eschrichtiidae > Eschrichtius > Eschrichtius robustus. Next base: position 33,263,674 of record NC_090834.1, on the reverse strand, counting down.
CATAGCTTCAGTATCATTGGTGGCCTATAGTTTTTACAGTAAGAGATGGGCTGTTGATTTCATCTATCACATAAAGAATTCATAATGATGGCAGGGCAATTAAGATTAAGATAATGGCCGGGAGAATAGTTCAAATAGTCTCCACCTTTTGGGCATCTATTGTGTTGGTATGTGTTAACTTAGTTGTAAGTATTAGTGTAATGATATAGAGGACTAGGGAGCTAATTAGGAAAACAATTATTAGTGTGTGGTCGTGAAAATGTAGTAGTTCTTCTATGATGGGTGATGTTGCATCTTGAAAGCCTAGTTGGAAGGGATATGCCATGGAGATATACAAGATTTTCAATTGTAACTTAACTTCGACAAAGTTATATAAAGTTTTACTAATATCTCGTTCATGAAGAAAGACATAGTGGCTATGATGTTGGCTTGAAACTGATAGGAGAGGGTTTGATTCCTTCCTTTCTTGACTATTTTAGATTAACGTAGGTTGGTTCTTCAAATGTATGATATGATGGAGGACATTCTTAGTCACTCTAAATTTGTGGTAGTAAGGTCTACTGCTAATACTTCTTGTTTGGATGTGAATGCTTCTCACATAATGAAGACTATCAGTATAACTGCTGTTAATGAAATGAATGAGCCTATTGATGAGATAGTATTCCATGTTGTATAGGCATCTGGATAGTCAGAGTATCATCAAGGTATGCCAGATAAGCCTAGGAAATGTTGTGGGAAGAAGGTTATGTTGATACCCATGCATATGATCACAAAGTGAATTTTTGCTCATGTTGAGTTGAGTGTATATTCTGAGAATAGTGGAAATCGGTGTACAAACCCTCCTATGATAGTGAAAACAGCTCCCATTGAGAGCATATAGTGAAAGTGTGTGACTACATAGTAGGTATCATGAAGGACAATGTCTAATGACAAATTAGCTAGGACAATACCTGTCAGTCCGCCGACTGTGAAAAGGAAGATGAAACCAAAGGCTCACATCAGGGCCAGTGATCATTTAATATTGCCTCTGTAGAGTGTTGCCAATCAGCTAAATACTTTTACCCCTGTAGATGTAGCAGTAGTTATAGTGGCTGATGTAAAGTATGCTCGCATATCAACGTCCGTACCTACTGTGAATATATGATGGGTCCATACAATAAAACCAAAAAACCCAATTGATATTATAGCTCATACCATACCCATATATCCAAGAGTTTTTTTTTTTTCCCGAGTAGTAAGTTACAATGTGTGAGATCATCCCAAACCCAGGTAGGATTAAAATGTATATTTCGGGGTGTCCAAAGAATCAAAATAAATGTTGATATAGGACTGGGTCTCCTCCTCCTGCAGGTTCAAAGAAAGTTGTATTCAGGTTTCGATCGGTTAATAGTATGGTAATTCCGGCTGCTAGGACAGGTAAGGATAATAGAAGTAATACCGCTGTGATTAGGACTGACCATATGAATAGTGGTGTTTGGTATTGGGTTATAGCGGGTGGTTTTATGTTGATAATAGTAGTGATAAAATTAATGGCCCAGAGAATTGAGGATACTCCTGCTAAATGTAGAGAGAAAATAGTACGGTCAACTGAAGCGCCTGCATGTGCTAAGTTTCCGGCTAAGGGTGGATACACAGTTCAGCCTGTGCCTGCACCGGCATTTATTACAAATGCGTGGGCTGTTACTACTACATTGTAAATTTGGTCGTCTCCGAGCAGTGTGCCAGGTTGGCCTAGTTCAGCGCGAATTAATAAGCTTAAGCCAGTGCCCACCATTCCGGCTCAGGCGCCAAATAGTAAATATAAGGTGCCAATGTCTTTGTGGTTGGTTGAGAATAATCAGCGATTTATGAACATAGGTAAAACGGCCGAGAAGGCATTAGACTGTAAATCTAAAGACAGAGGTTGAGCCCTCTTTTTGCCAAGTCCTGTGGTGAATGATCATTTTGAATTGCAAATTCAAGGAAGCAGCTTCAACCCTGCCGGGACTTCTCTCGCCTTTTTTTTCTTGCGGCGGGAGAAGTAGATTGAAACCAGTTGATTAGGGTATTTAGCTGTTAACTAAAAGTTCGTGGGAAATGTATCCCTCCAATCTAGTGAGGATCTAGCTTAATTAAAGTGTTTGATTTGCGTTCAACTGATGTAAGATATAGTCTTGCAGTATTTATTGAGCAGGAATTAAGTAAATTGTAGTTGCTCAGGGCTTTGAAGGCCCTTGGTCTGGTTTAACCTAAACTCCTATTCTAGGATTGACAGTATTGGTGTGAGAGGTAGAAGTATTGTGGATATTACGATTATGGTTTGTAAAAGGGTTATTTGTTTTGTGGAGTTGAATTGTTTGTAGAGGGGAATAAAGTTAGTGCTGTGGAGTATGTGAGCCGTATGTAGAAGTATAGGTTGAGTAGTGCTGTGATGGCCATGAGTGTGGGTAGAATAATGGTATTATTTTTTGTTGTCTCTTGAATGATCATTCACTTAGGCATGAATCCTGACAGTGGTGGGAGTCCCCCTACTGAGAGTAGAGTGAGTATGGTGAGGGTTGTGGTGACAGATGTTTTGTTTCATGTGTGTGATAGTGATAGTGTGGTGGTAGTTGAGCTTTGAGTAAATAGTATGAATATAGTGAGGGTTGTTATGATATAGATTAGTAGGTTTAGGATGGTTATGGTTGGGTTATACAGTAAGATGGCTGTTATTCTTCCTATGTGGGCAATTGATGAGTAGGCCATTATTTTTCGGAGTTGTGTCTGGTTTAATCCACTTCAACCTCCGACTAGGATAGAAAGTATGGATAGGGTTAATATTAGATTTAGATTGATTGATGGTGAAATTTGATATAGGATTGACAGGGGTACAAGCTTTTGTCCTGTTAGTAGGATTAAGCCTGCTGTTAAAGGGATGCCTTGTGCCACTTCGGGCACTCAAAAGTGAAAGGGGGATAGTCCTGGTTTAATATCTAGTGATATTGTTATTATTATGCATGCTGTTGGGTTGAATAGCTTTGTGATGGTTCATTAGCCGGAGTGCAGTAGGTTAATGATGACTGATATTATAAGTAATATGGATGCAGTGGCCTGTGTTAGAAAATATTTAGTGGAGGCTTCTATAGCTCATGGATTAAAGTTTTTATTATGATAAGGATGATGGCTATTATATTTATTTCGAATCCAATTCAGGCTAGTAATCAGTGAGTGCTGGTAATTACGACTGTAGTTCCTAAAATGACAGTTGTTAGGATAATAATAAAGATAATGGGATTTATTAGTACGGGAAGGTTATAAACCAACATTTTCGGTGTATGGGCCCGATAGCTTGTTTAGCTGACCGTACTGTAGAATGTAGTGTAATGTGGTAGCACGAAGAACTTTGAATTCTTAAGGGTAGGTTCAATTCCTATGATTCTAGAAATAAGAGGGTTTAAACCTCTATTATTTACTCTATAAAAGTAACTCTTTTATCAGACATATTTCTTATGTTTGTGGAGGGATACTTGCTGTTATGATGGGTAGTGACACATGCCATATACATAGGGCTAGTGTTAGAGGTAGGAAATTTTTTCAGAATAAGTGTATTAGTTGGTCATATCGAAATCGAGGGTAGGATGCTCAAATCCATAGGAAAGATGTTGTTAGTAGTAGTGTTTTAACAGTGAGGTTAGTTGTGTACAGTTCTAGTGTCTAGGGGTTGTGGAATGCTCCTAGGAACAGAATTGTTGTGAATATATTTATTATAATGATGTTGGCATATTCTGCTAAGAAGAATATGACGAAGGGGCCTGCTGCGTATTCTACATTGAAGCCGGATACGAGTTCGGATTCTCCTTCTGTTAAATCAAAAGGGGCTCGGTTGGTTTCTGCTAGGGTAGAGATGAATCATATTATAGCCAGTGGTCATGAGGGGGAAGATTAGTCATAGTTGTTCTTGTGTTGTGGTCAGGGTTGATAGGGTAAAGGATCCATTTATTAGGAGTACTGATAAGAGGATGATTGCTAATGTTACTTCATATGAGATTGTTTGTGCTACTGCTCGTAGGGCTCCAATTAATGCGTATTTTGAGTTGGAGGCTCAGCCAGATCATAGAATGGAGTATACAGCTAGGCTTGATATTGCTAATATGAATAACACTCCTAGGTTTATGTTGATGAGGGGGTATGGTATGGGTAGAGGGATTCATATTGTGAGGGCTAGGGTTAGGGCTAAGATAGGTGCGATGATGAATATGGAGGTGGAAGATGTGGCTGGTCGTAGGGGTTCCTTAGTGAATAGCTTGATTGCATTGGCAAAGGGTTGGAGTAGGCCATGGGGGCCTACAATGTTTGGCCCTTTTCGGAGTTGCATGTAGCCTAGGATTTTACGTTCTACTAGTGTCAGGAATGCTACGGCTAGGAGGATAGGGATGATGAGCATTAAAATGTTAATTATAAACATTTTGTTGGGGAGAGGGTTTGAACCTCTGAGTATAAAGGTTTAAGTCTTATGCAGTTACCGGGCTCTGCCACCCCAAAGAAACCCTGGTCTTGGGTGATTCGTTTGTGCTTGCTTATTAATTTGAGATTAGGTCATTAATTGTTTTGAAGGCACTTATTTAAAGTGGGCCTTATTTCTCTTGTCCTTTTGAACTGGGAGAAATGCGTAATAGATAGAAATCGACCTGGATTGCTCCAGTCTGAACTCAGCAAGTAGGACTTTAATCGTTGAACAAACGAACACTTAACAGCGGTTACACCATTAGGATGTCCTGATCCAACATCGAGGTCGTAAACCCTATTGTCGATATGGACTCTAGAATAGGATTGCGCTGTTATCCCTAGGGTAACTTGTTCCGTTGATCAATTTTTTGGATCAATAAGTGATACTATGCTTTGGCTAATAGGTCTAGGCTTTAATCACTTGGAGGGTTTTTTGTGCTCCGAGGTCACCCTAACCAAAATTGTCAACCCATGTGAAATTTTGTTATTCCTTGGCGGTTCAAGATTACGTTTTTTTGGGTTGATTAATTGAAGCTCCATAGGGTCTTCTCATCTTATTTTGTTAACCCCGCCTCTTCACGGGAGGTCAATTTCACTGATTAAAAGTAAGAGACAGTAAAAGCCTCGTGTGGCCATTCATACAAGTCCTTATTTAGAGAACAAATGATTATGCTACCTTTGCTCGGTCAGGATACCACGGCCTTTTAGTGATTGTCACTAGGCAGGCTGTGCCTCTAACACTGGTGATGCTAGAGGTGGTGTTTTTGGTAAACAGGCGGGGTTTGTGTTTGCCTTTTACTTTTCTTTAATCTTTCCTTTGGTGCACGCCTGTGTTGGGTTAACAGTGTTTTTAATAAATAGCTTAGTGTTGAATTATATTTATTTACTGTTAATTTTCAGTATATTATTAGTTGCCGATGTAAGCTTGTGAAAGGAGAAATATTTCTTGTTACTCATGTTAACAGTATTACTTCTGTAGTCTTATAGATTTGTCCAGTAATAAGGCTAGGAGTTGATTTACTTAATATTGGAGTTGAAATGTGTTTTGTTGTTGAGCTTAAATGCTTTCTTAATTGGTGGCTGTTTTTAGGCCAGCTATGGTGTTGTTTGTTTTTACTCTCTAGTCAAGGTTGTATCCATTTCTTAAAAGCTGTACCTTTTTAGACTAACGTTTAAATATACGTTGAAGCTTATTATGGTTTTTAGTATCATTTAACGTTGAACTGAAATTATTTTCCTGGACAACCGGCTATCATCAGGCTCGTTAGGCTTGTCACCTCTACTTATAAATCTTCTCACTATTTTGCCACATAGATGAGTTTGTTCTAGTAACTGTTCATAAGTAGCTCGTCTGGTTTCGGGTAGTTTAGCTTAAGTGTTCTTTGTTAAATTGTTACTAGTTAAGTCATTATGCAGAAGGTACAAGGGGTAAGCTTTGCTTTTTATTACTTTTAATCTTTCTTTCACCATTCCCTTATGGTACTTTCTCTATAGCGCCATCAGTGTTTAAATTTCTATCTCCTATGCTTTAGATGTCTGGTGAATGTTTTATTTGACTAGGTTGTGTTAGTATGGTGGGAAAGGTGTGGGCTACATTTAGTTCAAGACATACATAGGTTATGAAATCTTCTAAGTGTAAACTAGGTGCTTTATTTAAGCTATGTCTTGTTTTATCCAAGCACACTTTCCAGTATGCTTACCTTGTTATGACTTGTTTATCTTTGCTTAAAGTTTAAGCAAAGATAAGCTCTGAAAAGAGAATTTCTACATGAAAAGAAAGGATTAAAAGAAAATGGACCATTGATTATATTCTTCAAAAATATTAATGTCTTATAAGACAAAGCAAAGCTGGGGAACTGTTCCAGATTAAAGGAGGCACAGTAAGTAACCACAACATATGTTCTAGGCTGAATCCTGTACTGGAGGGAAAACGATGCTGAAAAGGACATTCCTGGGCAGGTAAATTGACAAAAGTAAAATATAGACAATAGATTATAAAATTATATTTTAACATTAAATTTACTGAAATTGATGACCAAACTATTGATATGTAAGAAACCATTCTTTTTCTTAGGAAATACAGATAGACTTGTTTAAGAGTAAAAAGCCATGATGTACACAACTCATTTTCAAATGTTCAGGAAAAAACGTAACATGTATTTGCATATAGAGAAAGCAAATGGAGCAAAATATTAATAATAGATGAATCTGGGTAAAGAACAGAGGGTGTTCTTTACCATTTTTTGCAACTTTTTGTAGGTTTTAAATTATTTCCAAATATAAAAAAATTTAAGAATATAGCTCATTGACATCATCCCACTTAGGGTAACCTTCCCTTTGAGAGTCTCTGACTTTAATTCCCACTGATGTCACCACCACACCCAGCTCCCAGAAGTGTGCAATTCCAACTTTAAAACAGTTGCTTTAGATTTTTCTCCCAGACAAAACCATGGAATCCTTTTATTATAACTGAGGTCCTTACATTTTCAACAAGAGTTTTACAAAATACTGAAAGAGGGCCAAAAAGAAAATGAAATAAATGAATACAACCTTAAAAAAACAAAATGTTTACAAAATGTTGTAAAAAACCACGTTTACAACATGTAGGTTTCAGATCTAAAACATCAACATGTAGATTTATTTTGAGTCAGAAACATCAGCTCAAACTTGCTTTGTCACATGATAGCTGTATGCCTAAAGATGGTCATTTTGTCTCTTTGACCTTCAGTTTTCTTATCTGTTATATGGATAACATATAAATATCCACAGCCCACAGAGTTGTAGTTAGTATAATAGATAATATTGTAATAAATCTCCAGTACATAACAGGAACTAAACAAGCTATGTTAAGAATATGAATAGGTTCATCAAAGAATTTTACTAGATCTCACATTTCTTTATTGACAAATAGCTAAACTCTTGTACAGGCATACCTTGTTTTATTGAACTTTGCAGATACTGCATTTTTTACAAATTGAAGGTTTGTGGCAACCCTGCATTGAGCAAGTCTATCGGCTCCATTTTTCCAATAGCATTTGCTCACTTTGTGTCTGTGTACATTTTGGTAATTCTTACAATATGTCAAAATTTTTATTATTATACTTATGCTGATCTATGATTAATGATCTTTGATGTTACTATTATAATTGTTTTGGGGTACCATGAACTGCACCCATATAAGATGGCAAAATTAATCAATAAAAGTATGTGTTCTGACTGTTCCACTGACCAGCTGTTCCCTCTCTCCCTCTCCTTGGGCCTCCCTATTCCCTAAGACACAACAATTCTGAAATTAGGCCAGTTAATAACCCTACAATGGCCTCTAAGTGTTCAAGTCAAAGGAAGAATCATACCACTCTCATGTTAAATCAAAAGCTAGAAATGATTAGGCTTAGTGAGGAAGGCATGTTGAAAGCCAAGACAGGCTGAAAGCTCTGCCTCTTGCACCAAATGTTTACTCAAGTTGTGGATGCAAAGGAAAAGCTCTTGAAGGAAATTAAAAGTGCTACCCCAGTCAACACACAAATGATAAGAAAGTGAAACAGCCTTATGGCTGGTATGGAGAAAGTTTTGGGGGTCTGGATAGAAGATCAAACCAGCCACACCATTCCCTTAAGCCAAAGCCTAATCTAGAGCAAGACCTTGACTTTCTTCAATTTTATTAAGGCTGAGAGAAGTGAGGAAGCTGCAGAAAAAAAAGTTTGAAGCTAGCAGAGTTTGGTTCGTGAGGTTTACAGAAAGAAGCCATCCTTATAACATAAAAGTGCACAGTGAAGCAGTAAGTGCTGATGTAGAAGCAGCAGCAAGTTATTAAGAACATCTAGCTAAGATAATTAATGAAGGTGGTTACACTTCACAACAGATTTTTAATGTAGATGAAATAGCTTCTATTGGAAGAAGTTGCTATCTAGGACTTTCATAGCTAGAGAGGAGAAGTCAGTGCCTGGCTTCAAAAACTTCAAAGGACAGGCTGACTCTTTTAGTAGGGTCTAATGCAGCTGGTGACTTTAAGTTGAAGCCAATGCTCATTTACCATTCAAAAAATCCTAGGGTCCTAAAGAACTATGCTAAGTCTACTCTGCCTGTGCTCTATAAATGCAACAACAAAGCCTGAGTGCCAGCACATCTGTTTGCCACATGATTTACTGGATATTTTAAGCTCACTGTTGAGACCCATTGCTCAGAAAAAAAGATTCCTTTCAAAATATTACTGTTCATTGACAATCTACCTCATCACCCAAGAGCTCTGATGGGAATGTACAATGAGATTCATGTTGTTTTCATGCCTTTTAACACAACATCCATTCTGCAGCCCATGGATTAAGAAAAACATTTGCCATTCAAGTCTTGTTATTTAAGAATTGCATTTCATAAGGCTATAGATGCCATAGATAGTGATTCATCTAATGGATTTGGGCAAAGTAAATTGAAAACCTTCTGGAAAGGATTCACCATTCTAGATGCCATTAAGAACATATGTGATTCATGGGACAAGGTCAAAATATTAATGTTAACAGGAGTTTTGGAAGAAGTTGATTCCAACCCTCATGGATGACTTTGAGGGGTTCAAGACATAAGTGGAGGAAGTAACTACAGGTGTGGTATAAATAGCAGGAGGACTAGAATTGGAAGGGGAACCTGAAGATTTGACTGAATTGCTGCAATCTCATGATAAAAATTTCATGAATGAGGAGTTGCTTCTTATGGATGAGAAATGAAAGAGCCTTCTGGAGATAGAATCTACTCCTGGTGAAGATGATGTGAAGATTGTTGAAATGACAAAAAAAAAAAAAAAAGGATTTAGAATATTATGTAAACTAAGTTGATAAAGCAGCTGCAGTGTTTGAAAGGACTGACTTCAATTTTGAAATAAGTTCTGTTGTGGGTAAAATGCTATCAAACAGCATTGCACACTACAGAGAAATCATTCATGAAATGAAGAGTCAATTGATGTGGCAAACGTTATTGTTGTCTTATTTTAAGAAATTGCCACAGGCACCCCACCCTTCAGCAACCACCACTCTGATCATTGAGGCAAGATCTTCCACCAGCAAAAAGATTTCAACTCACTGAAAGCTCAGATGCTGATTAGCATTTTTTAGCAATAAAGTATTTTTAAATTGTTATGTATATTGTTTATTTAGACATAATGTTATTGCACACTTAATAGACTACAGTATGGTGTAAAAATAATTTTTTAAATGCACTGGGAAACAAAAGAAATTTCATGTGACTCGCTTTATTGTGATATTCGCTTCACTGGGGGTGCTCTGGAAGCAAACTTGCAGTATCTCCAAGGTCTGCCTATATTTGATGGACTGCTCCAACTTGCCTGGCATCTTTCTACCATGTGTTCTCTCTTCATGAGGCACACACCATTTTGTGAATTAATTAAAAGCTTCCAATTTTTCTGGGCACAACCACACGAAAATACATGGGCCATAGTCCTCAAGAGATGGACGCTTCAGCCTTTCATTCTTGCATATTAATGATATTGCAGTGTCACAGAAACAACTGAGGTGTCCTACACAGAAAATGAACACCGAGATGGCTTACCTGCCTCTCATTTCAATTCACGGCCATCTTTCTTTTTCTCTCTTTCCACCTAACTGGAGAATAGCTCCACCTCCTCATATGGCCGAAAGTCTCAGGGCCAACGCCAAGCTTGATCTGACCCCATCCCACCCAGCTTTTCTCTTGTTTAGCCCTATTCCTAGTGTTCAATTGTCAGATTTCACTTAGCTTCTGTGTTTCTCTTCAAAGCTTTCCCTATATTATGATAAACCAACTGCAAGTTTGCTTTACATTATGCCATGCTGGCTTTTGGTCTCTCCCCTCATTCTTTATTTCCTCCTTGAAAATCAAGTCGATAGCTGTAATTTTCTATAAGTAATATAATTCTGTTGTCAGCCTCCATCAAAAAAGGAACAAAAACTCAGGTGTAAAACTTGCACTACTCTGTGCTCTGTGCCTCATATTAAATATATGGAAAGAAATCTGTGGTTACACTCAAAGTTTGAATTTTATTTGGCCTTTTTAGCCTGCTAGCTGTGCAAATGGTGGTCATACTGCACCAGATTCATAATGGAGGCAATAAAATTCCCAATCCAGAGGTTACGACAATGAAATGTGATTGTCCACCATATAGTCCAATACTAAATCTTAGTAAGTGACTTTACCGGTAAAGGAAATAATAAAAAGCTTTTGTCTCGTGGTATACCTAGTTGCAAATGTATACTAATATATAGGAGTGGTTTTGGATACATTTATTGGAAAACATACTGAAAAAAATTTTCTCAAATCTCATTTTTTTCCAGATTATTGTCTTAAGAAATAACAGACATAGAATTTTCTAGTTTGATGTAGCAAAATCACAAATGAGAACCAAGAAAATCTTTTCAAAAAATAACTGAAATATAATATGATAATCAATATTTTGATTCTTAGATTCTCTTACCAAAATGAGAACAAATTAATCACCTTTATTTATAGAGAAAAAATTTCATAAAGGGAACATAAAATTACAAAAAATAGACAACGTTAGACCTAAAGGTGCTAATAACTGAATGTCAGCCAATGGCACTGCTTGCAAGTTCTCCATGGAAACCCTCAGAGCTCAGACATACCTTTCAGTTCAGATATACCTTTGTGTACTATTTGAATGTTCTATAAACTGTACATAATGTCTTTAGAGACCAGATTTTTAGAAACCCCATAAAAGTAAACAAAACAAGAATAAATCCAAAAGATGGAAGAGGCATTATTAACTAAGGACAAATATGAACGGCACAGATTTAATAGAATTACATTATGCGGGCTAAAGCTAGAAGCTTGTGGTAAATGCTAACACCAACATAATAGGCCTTTTAATATTCTGTTCAGAGCAAGAAGAAGAAAAAAAAAAAACTACTTGGGATTTATAGCCATGTAGTAGATGATAGACTGTGGATTGTTAACTTCTATTGTGCTTATTTCTTATTTATCATAGAGAATGGCCAATATATTTAAAAGAGTATAACTAACACTTACACAGTTGAAGAACAGAACTCATAAAAAGATGCTGTGATATCACTCATCTGCTCCAAAAGTCCTGTACCAGCTTGTGGGCAATGTACAGAGGAATTTACCAAAACAACACAGAAATTTTCAAAGAATAATCAAAAAGTAAGAGATATCGGGGAATGATAGTCATCAATACCACCATGGTTTTCTTCCAGAGAAGAACATAAGTGGATTTGGTATACCAGAGTTATCCAATACAATATAAGAAAACCTACATATGTAATTATATATTTTCTCGTGCCTACATTAAAAAATTTAAAATTAAAAGTGTAAAATTAATTTTAATAATAAATTTAACCCAATATACCAAATATTTTTATCATTTTGACATATAATCACTCTAAAATATTACTGAGTTTTTTTACTCTTTTTCATATTAAGTATGACATCCAGTATTAAAAACTCTTTTTCACCCTCATTTTTGAAAGAAATTTCTACAAAGTATAGAATTCTAAATTGATAATTTTTTCTTTCAGTTCTTTAAAGATGTGTTTCACTGCCTCTTGCTTGCACTGTTGTCTGTGAGAAATTTGTTGGCATTCTCATTCTTTGTTCTTCTGAAGGTCTTTTTTCTCTAGCTCCTTTTAACATTTTCTCCTTTTCACTAATTTTGAGCAGGTGTATTGTGATGTGCCTTGGTTTTATTTTCTTCATGTTTCTTGTGCTTAGAGTTCATTGAGCTTCTTGGATCTGTGGATTTACAATTTTCATAAAACTTAGAAAAAATTTAGCCTTTATTTCTTCAAATATGTTTTCTGCCCTGCCCTTCCTCTCCTCTCATTTATGGACTCCAATTACATGTATATTAGGCTGATTGAAGTTGTCTCGCAGCTCACTGATGCCCTTGTCACTTTATTTTTTCATTATTTTTTCTCTCTCTGTTTCTTTTTTTTTTTTAATTTTATACAGCAGGTCCTTATTAGTCATCAATTTTATACACATCAGTGTATACATGTCAATTCCAATCGCCCAATTCATCACACCACCACCCCAAGCCCCCCACCTCTTTCCCACCTTGGTGTCCATACGTTTGTTCTCTACATCTGTGTCTCAATTTCTGCCCTGCAAACCAGTTCATCTGTACCATTTTTCTAGGTTGCACATATATGTGCTAACATACGATATTTGTTTTTCTCTTTCTGACTTACTTCACTCTGTATGACAGTCTCTAGATCCATCCACGTCTCTAAAAATGACCCAATTTCGTTCCTTTTTATGGCTGAGTAATATTCCATTGTATATATGTACCACATCTTCCTTATCTGCTCGTCTGTCGATGAGCATGTAGGTTGCTTCCATGACCTGGCTATTATAAATAGTGCTGCAATGAACACTGGGGTATATGTGTCTTTTTGAATTATGGTATTCTCTGGGTATATGCCCAGTAGTGGGATTGCTGGATGATAAGCTAATTCAATTTTTAGTTTTTTAAGGAACCTCCATACTGTTCTCCATAGTGGCTGTATCAATTTACATTCCCACCAACAGTGCAAGAACATTCCCTTTTCTCCACACCCTCTCCAGCATTAGTTGTTTGTAGATTTTGGGATGATGCCCATTCTAACTGGTGATTTATGTCAAAGAGTGTTCTTCCTATGTTTTACCGTGATTTATTTATCGTGATTTATGTCAAAGAGTGTTCTTCCTATGTTTTCCTCTAAGAGTTTTATAGTGTCTGCTCTTACATTTAGGTGTCCAATCCATTTTGAGTTTATTTTTGTGTATGGTGTTAGGGAGTGTTCTAATTTCATTCTTTTACATATAGCTGTCTAGTTTTCCCAGCACCACTTATTGAAGAGACTGTCTTTCTCCATTGCATATCCTTGCCTCCTTTGTCATAGATTAGTTGACCATAGGTACATCGGTTTATCTCTGGGCTTTCTATCTTGTTCCATTGATCTATATTCCTGTTTTTGTGCCAGTACCATAGTGTCTTGATTACTGTAGCTTTGTAGTATAGTCTGAAGTCAGGGAGTCTGATTGCTCCAGCTCCGTTTTTTTCCCTCAAGACTGCTTTGGCTATTCGGGGTCTTTTGTGTCTCCAAACAAATTTTAAGATTTTTTGTTCTAGTTCCATAAAAATTGCCATTGGTAATTTGATAGGGATTGCATTGAATCTGTAGATTGCTTTGGGTAATATAGTCATTTTCACAATGTTGATTCTTCCAATCCAAGAACATGGTATATCTCTCCATCTGTTGGTATCATCTTTAATTTCTTTCATCAGTGTCTTATAGTTTTTGGCATACAGGTCTTTTGTCTCCCTAGGTAGGTTTATTCCTAGGTATTTTATTCTTTTTGTTGCCATGGTAAATGAGAGTATTTCCTTAATTTCTCTTCCAGATTTTTCATCATTAGTATATAGGAATGCAAGAGATTTCTGTGCATTAATTTTGTATCCTGCAACTTTACCAAATTCATTGATTAACTCTAGTAGTTTTCTGGTGGCATCTTTTGGATTCTCTATGTATAGTATCATGTCATCTGCAAACAGTGACAGTTTTACTTCTTCTTTTCCAATTTGTATTTCTTTTATTTCTTTTTCTTCTCTGATTGCCATGGCTAAGACTTCCAAAACAATGTTGAATAATAGTGGTGAGAGTGGACATCCTTGTCTCGTTCCTGATCTTAGAGGAAATGCTTTCAGTTTTTCACCATTGAGAATGATGTTTGCTGTGGGTTTGTCATATATGGCCTTTATTATGTTGAGGTAGGTTCCCTCTATGCCCACTTTCTGGAGAGTTTTTGTCATAAATGGGTGTTGAGTTTTGTCAAAGGCTTTTTCTGCATCTATTGAGATGATCATATGGTTTTTATTCTTCAATTTGTTAATATGCTGTATCACATTGATTGATTTGTATATATTGAAGAATCCTTGCATCCCTGGGATAAATCCCACCTGATCATGGTGTATGATCCTTTTAATGTGTTGTTGGATTCTGTTTGCTAGTATTTTGTTGAGGATTTTTGCATCTAGATTCATGAGTGATATTGGTCTGTAATTTTCTTTTTTTGTAGTATCTTTGCCTGGTTTTGGTATCAGGGTGATGGTGGCCTCATAGAATGAGTTTCGGAGTGTTCTTTCCTCCACAATTTTTTGGAAGGGTTTGAGAAGGATGGGTGTTAGCTCTTCTCTAAATGTTTGATAGAATTCACCTGTGAAGCCATCTGGTCCTGGACTTTTGTTTGTTGGAAGATTCTTAATCACAGTTTCAATTTCATTACTTGTGATTGGTCTGTTCATATTTTCTATTTCTTCCTGGTTCAGTCTTGGAAGGTTATACCTTTCTAAGAATTTGTCCATTTCTTCCAGGTTGTCCATTTTATGGGCATAGAGTTGCTTGTAGTAGTCTCTTAGGATGCCTCGTATTTCTGTGGTGTCTGTTGTTACTTCTCCTTTTTCATTTCTAATTTTATTGATTTGAGTCCTCTCCCTCTTTTTCTTGATGAGTCTGGCTAATGGTTTATCAATTCTGTTTATCTTCTCAAAGAACCAGCTTTTAGTTTTATTGATCCTTGCTATTGTTTTCTTTGTTTCTATTTCATTTATTTCTGCTCTGATCTTTATGATTTCTTTCCTTCTGCTAACTTTGGGTTTTGTTTGTTATTCTTTCTCTAGTTCCTTTCGGTGTAAGGTTAGATTGTTTATTTGAGATTTTTCTTGTTTCTTCAGGTATGCTTGTATAGCTATAAACTTCCCTCTTAGAACTGCTTTTGCTGCATCCCATAGGTTTTGGATCGTCCTGCTATCATTGTTATTTGTCTCTAGGTATTTTTTGATTTCGTCTTTGATTTCTTCAGTGATCTCTTGGTTTTTTACTAACGTATTGTTTAGCCTCCATGTGTTTGTGTATTTTACGTTTTTTTCCCCTGTAATTCATTTCTAATCTCATAACGTTGTGGTCAGAAAAGATGCTTGATATGATTTCAATTTTCTTAAATTTACTGAGGCTTGATTTGTGACCCAAGATGTGATCTATCCTGGAGAATGTTCCATGTGCACTTGAGAAGAAAGTGTAATCTGCTGTTTCTGGATGGAATGTCCTATAAATATCAATTAAATCTATCTGGTCTACTGTGTCATTTAAAGCTTCTGTTTCCTTATTTGTTTTCATTTTGGATGATCTGTCCATTGGTGTAAGTGAGGTGTTGAAGTCCCCAACAATTATTGTGTTACTGTCGATTTCCTCTTTTATAGCTGTTAGCAGTTGCCTTATGTATTGAAGTGTTCCTATGTTGGGTGCATATATATTTATAATTGTTCTATATTTATCTTGGATTGATCCCTTGATCATTCTGTAGTGTCCTTCCTTGTCTCTTGTAACATTCTTTATTTTAACGTCTATTTTATCTGATAGGAGTATTGCTACTCCAGCTTTCTTTTGATTTCCATTTGCATGGAATATCTTTTTCCATCCCCTCACTTTCAGTCTGTATGTGTCCCTAGGTCTGAAGTGGGTCTCTTGTAGACAGCATATATATGAGTCTTGTTTTTGTATCCATTCAGCAAGCCTGTGTTTTTTGGTTGGAGCATTTAATCCATTCACTTTTAAGGTAATTATCAATAAATATGTTTCTATGACCATTTTCTTAGTTGTTTTAGATTTGTTTTTGTAGGTCCTTTTCTTTTCTTGTGTTTCCCACTTAAAGAAGTTCCTTTAGCATTTGTTGTAGAGCTGGTTTGGTGGTGCCGAATTCTCTTAGCTTTTGCTTGTCTGTAAAGCTTTTGATTTCTCCATCGAATCTGAATGAGATCCTTGCCAGTTAGAGTAATCTTGGTTGTAGGTTCTTCCCTTTCATCACCTTAAGTATATCATGCCAGTCCCTTCTGGCTTGTAGAGTTTCTGCTGAGAAATCAGCTGTTAACCTTATGGGAGCTCCCTTGTTTGTTATTTGTTGTTTTCCCCTTGCTGCTTTCAGTAATATTTATTTGTCTTGAATTTTTGCCAGTTTGATTGCTATGTGTCTCGGTGTGTTCCTCCTTGGGTTTATCCTGTATGGGACTCGCTGTGCTTCCTGGACTTGGGTGGCTATTTCCTTTCCTATGTTAGGAAAGTTTTTGACTGTAATCTCTTCAAATATTTTCTCAGGTCCTTTGTCTCTGTCTTCTCCTTCTGGGACCCCTATAATACGAATGTTGTTGTGTTTAATGTTGTCCCAGAGGTCTCTTAGGCAGTGTTCATTTGTCTTCATTCTTTTTTCTTATTCTTTTCCACAGTAGGAAATTCCACCATTCTGTCTTCCAGGTCACTTATCCATTTTTCTGCCTCATTTATACTGCTATTGATTCCTTCTAGTGTAGTTTTTATTTCAGTTATTGTATTGTTCATCTCTGTTTGTTCATTCTTTATTTCTTCTAGGTCTTTGTTAAACATTTCTTGCATCTTTTTCATCTTTGCCTGCATTCTTTTTCCAAGGTCCTGAATCATCTTAACTATCATTATTCTGAATTCTTTTTCTGGAAGTTTGCCTATCTCCACTTCATTTAGTTGTTTTTCTGGGGTTTTATCTTGTTCCTTCATCTGGTACATAGCCCTCTGCCTTTTCATCTTGTCTATCTTTCTGTGAATGTGGTTTTTGTTCCACAGGCTGCAGGATTGTAGTTCTTGTTGCCTCTGCTGTCTGCCCTCTGGTGGATGAGACTATCTAAGAGCTTTGTGCAAGTTCCCTCATGGGAGGGACTGGTGGTGGGTAGAGCTGACTGTTGCTCTAGTGGGCAGAGCTCAGTAAAACTTTAATCTGCTTGACTGCTGATGGGTTGGGCTGGGTTTCCTCCCTGTTGGTTGTTTGGCCTAAGGCGACCCAACACTGGAGGCTACCCGAGCTCTTTGGTGGCCTAATGGAGGACTCTGGGAGGCCTCACACCAAGGAGTACTTCCCAGAACTTCTGCTGCCAGTGTCCTTTTCCCCATGGTGAGCCACAGCCACCGCCCGCCTCTGCAGGAGACCCTCCAACACTAGCAGGTAGGTCTGGTTCAGTCTCCCCTAGGGTCACTGCTCCTTCCCCTGGGTCCTGACGCACACACTATTTTGTGTGTGCCCTCCAAGAGTGGAGTTTCTGTTTCCCCCAGTCCTGTCAAAGTCCTGCAATCAAATCCCACTAGCTTTCAAGGTCTGATTCTCTAGGAACTCCTCCTCTCTTTGCCAGACCCCCTGGTTGGGAACCTGACGTGGGGCTCAGAACCTTCACTCCAGTGGGTGGACTTCTGTGGTATAAGCATTCTCCAGTCTGTGAGTCACCCACCCAGCAGTTATGGGGTTTGATTTTACTGTGATTGCTCCCCTCCTACCGTCTCATTGTGGCTTCTCCTTTGTCTTTGGATGTGAGGTATCTTTTTGGTGAGTTCCAGTGTCTTTCTGTAGATGATTGTCCAGCAGCTAGTTGTGATTCTGGTGTTCTCGCAAGAGGGAGTGAGAACATGTCCTTCTACTCCGCCGTCTTGGTTCCTAATCCTCTCTATATTTCATTTTGATGACTTTCCATTGCTATGTGTTCAAGATCACTAATTTTCTCTTCTGCAATATCTAATCTACAGTTATTCTCAGTCAGTTTGTTTCATTTCATACTTTGTAGCTTTTATTTGGGTGTTTTAAGTTTTTATTTGGGATTTTTAAAGAATTGTCTTTAATATTTCTTCTTAAATAATTGAATATGTGGAGTACAGTCATATAACTTTTAAAGTACTTATCTGCAAATTCTAACATCTGTTATCAGTTCTGTGTCATTTTTTATTGTTGTTCACTTCTGATTATGGGTCATATTTTCCCACTTTTTTGCATGCCTGGTAATTTTTTATTAAATGCCAGACATAAATGTTATCTTTTTGGATTTTTGGTACTTCTAAAATTCCTGTAAATATCCTTGGACTTTGTTTGGGATTCAGTTAAGTTACTTGGAAACTGTTTGATACTTTCAGATCTTGCTTTTAACATTTGCTGAGCAGAAGCAGAATACTGCTCACCCTAAGGCTTATTATTCTCCACTACTGAAGCCAGTGCATTCTGTGTACTCTACCAAATGCTCTGTGAATCTTCAGCTTTTTCCAGTTTCACTGGTAGGATCAGGCACCATCCAGGTACTGTTACCTCTAATTCTTTTGAGTGTTTTTTCTGTGGCCAGGAGTAGTTTCCTCACACATATGAGCTGATCTGTACTCAGCTGAATACTCAACTCTTTGCATATCTCTGGAGTTTTCTCTCTGTACAACTCTCTTCTCTCTAGTACTCTGTCCTGAGAATGCTGGCTGCCTTGGACGATCAGCAACATCTCTGTGATTATAGAGTTGGTCAAGCTCTGCTTGGGTTTTCTTTCCTTATGCTGCAGACTAGAAACTCTCTCAAGGCAGTAAAATGGGGAAATCATAGGGTTAACTGCTAGTTCATATATTTTATCCAGTTTTGGGTTCCTTTAGATGGGAGGGTAAATGAATTGCTGTTCCATCTTGGTTGGAAGCTAACATCCTATACAATTTAATATAGCACATTCATTCCACAAACTTTCACTGAACATCCACGGTGGTAGCTATTCATAAAGTGAAATGCATCCAGAGTCATGTCCTCATAATAGTTTGGTGGTGAAAGGGGAAGGAGTACAATCAGGAAATGTTGAGAAGTATAGATTAGTTGGAAATTTAAGGAAGTAGCGATTAAGAAGCCAAGAGCTCGTTTGTAAAGATTTCTGAAGAAAGCAAATTTCTGAGTGAAGGAATGCATTAAAAGTCTAAACGTAAACAGTAACAACATTCCATCTGTGCCCAAATCTGTGAAATCTTGAAGGACTCATCTAGTTATCCCTGACACAAGCTTTTTGCACATGTCTCTACTTAGAGGCAGGAACCGCTAACCGATCCTTATCTTTTATGATTTTTCCCACCTACTGGATGGGGAGAGGAGATTGAGGAATGACATCCTCAGAAAGTAGAGGGGCATCACTCCTGTCTGTGTGACCAGAGTGTGTGGAAGTCCTTCCTGGCCTCCTCCAACTTCTCCCTGTTCCCTCTAGTCTTCCACATAGACCCTCTACTTCCAAATTACATATCCTCTTCCCTCCCATCTATGAAACACATTCTTGTTTAATCAAATCCACTCCTCATGCTCAAAGGATATGGATGAGAGACCCATACTAGGTTTCGTATTGGGCCCATTTTATTAGTTTTGCTACTCATAGGGATTATATCTTTTTGTTAATATCTAATCACATGTGACTTCTGAGGCACCATGCTTTCTTTGGGTATTTGGTGCCCACAGTTGGCAAACACCAAGACTAAGAAACAGGAATTTGATATAAACTCAGAGTTCAAGAAGAAGTATTACAGTGATTCTAAACATTTGCTACACATTAGAATCACTTGTAGAGCTTTCTAAAAAGTCCTGTATGTCCTAACAGCCTGTACTTGTTCCCATCTCAGATCAGTGAAGATGGTTCCCAGGCATTGGTATCTTTAAAAAACTCAGTAAGTCCTTTTAATGTACACTGAGGATTGAGAATCCCTGGAGTATTGAATAGGTAGAGATCACAGTTAAGAGTGTAATGAGTCATAAAAATTAATTGGTGTAAAAGTAAGTGGTAGGGGAGACCTTCAAGATGATGGAGGACTAAGATGTGGAAATCACCTTCCTCCCCACAAATACATCAGAAATACATCTACATGTGGAACAACTCCTACAGAATACCTACTGAATGCTGACAGAAGACCTCAGACTTCTCAAAAGGCAAGAAACTCCCCATGTACTTGGGTAGGGCAAAAGAAAAAAGAAAAAACAGAGACAAAAGAATAGAGATGGGACCTGCACATCAGGGAGGGAACTGTGAAGGAGGAAAAGTTTCCACACAATAGTAAGCCCCTTCACTGGCAGAGATGGGGGGTGGTGGTGAGGGGAAGCTTCAGAGCCACAGGGGACAGCACAGCAACAGGGGTGCAGAGGGCAAAGCGGAGAGGATAGGTGCCGACCAGCACTCACCAGCCTGAGAGGCTTGTCTGCTCACCTGCTGGGGTGGGTGGGGGCTGGGAGTGGAGGCTCCGGCTTCGGAGGTCAGATCTCAGGGAGAGGACTGGGGTTGTCTGTGTGAACACAGCCTGAAGGGGGCTAGTGCACCACAACTAGCCAGGAGGAAGTCCAGGAAAAAGTCTGGACCTGCCTAAGAGGCAAGAGACCATTGTTTCTGGGTGCATGAGGAGAGGGGATTCAGAGCACCACCTAAATGAGCTCCAGAGACAGGTGCAAGCTGCAGCTATCAGCACGGACACCAGAGATGGGCATGAAACACTAAGGCTGATGCTGCAGCCACCAGGAAGCCTGTGCGCAAGCACAGGTCACTATCCACTCCTCCCCTACTGGGAATCAGTGCAGCCCACCACTGCCAGAGTCCCGTGATCCAGGGACAACTTGCCCAAGAGAACACATGGTGTGCCTCAGGCTGTTGTAACGTCACACCAGCCTCTGCCACTGGCAGGCTTGCACCACATTCCATACCCCTCCCTCCTCCACGGCCTGAGTGAAGCAGAGCCCCCTAATCAGCTTCTCCTTTAACCCCTTCCTGTCTGGGTGGGGAACAGATGCCCTCAGGCTACCTACATGCAGAGGTGGGGCTAAATCCAAAGCTGAACCTGAGGAGCTGTGCGAACAAAGAAGAGAAAGGGAAATTTCTCCCAGCAGCCTCAGGAGCAGCGGATAAAATCTCCACAATCGACTTGATGTACCCTGCATCTCTGAAATACCTGAATAGACAATGAATCATGTCAAAATTGAGGCGGTGGACTTTGGGAGCAACTGTAGGCTTAGGGTTTGCTTTCTGCATCTAATTTGTTTCTGGTTTTATGTTTATCTTAGTTTAATATTTAGAGTTTATTATCATTGGTAGATTTGTTTATTGATTTGGTGGCTCTTTTCCTTTACTTTTTCATATACAGATATATATATATATATTTTGTTGCTTTTTCTCTTTATGTGAGTGTGTATGTGTATGCTTCTTTGTGTGATTTTGTCTGTATAGATTTGCTTTTATCATTTGCCCTAGGGTTCTGTCTGTCCATTTTTGGTTTTTTTTAGTATAGTTTTTAGCACTTGTTATCATTGGTGGATTTGTTTTTTGGTTTGGTTGCTGTCTTCTTTCTTTCTTTGTTTCTTTTTTCTTTTTCTATTACTTTTTAATTTTTAATAATTTTTTATGTTCCATTTTTGATATTAATAACTTTATTTTCTTTTTTCTTTCTTTTTTTCTCCCTTTTCTTCTGAGCCATGTGGCTGACAGGATCTTGGTGCTCCAGCTGGTGTCAGGCCTATGTCTCTGAGGTGGGAAAGCTGAGTTCAGGACATTGGTCCACCAGAGATATCCTGGCTCCATGTAATATCAAATGGCAAATGCTCTCCCAGAGATCTCCATCTCAATGCTAAGACCCAGCTCCACTCAACAACCAGCAAGCTATGATGCCAGACACCCTATGCCAAACAACTGGCAAGACAGGAGCACAACCCCACCATTTAGCAGACAGGCTGCCTAAGATCATAGTAAGTTCACAGATACCCCAAAACACACCACCGGATGTGGTCCTGCCCACCAGAAAGAAAAGATCCAGCCTCATTCACCAGAATATAGGCACCAGTCGCTCCACCAGGAAGCCTACACAAACCACTGAACCAACCTTAGCTACTGGGGGCAGACACCAAAAACAACAGGAACTATGAACATGCAGCCTGCAAAAAGGAGACCCCAAACACAGTAAGTTAAGCAAAATGAAAAGAGAGAGAAACACTTAGCAGATGAAGGAGCAAGGCAAAAACCCACCAGACCAAACAAATGAAGAGGAAACAGGCAGTCTACCTGAAAAAGAATTCAGAATAATGGTAGTAAAGGTGATCTAAAATCTTGGAAATAGAATGGAGAAAATACAAGAAACGTTTAACAAGGACCAAGAAGAACTAAAGAGCAAACAAACAATGATGAACAACACAATAAATGAAATTAAAAATTTTCTAGAAGGAATCAATAGCTGAATAACAGGGGCAGGAGAACGGTAAGTGACCTGGAAGATAAAATAGTGGAAATAACCACCACAGAGCAGAATAAAGAAAAAAGAATGAAAAGAATTGAGGACAGTCTCAGAGACCTCTGGGACAACATTAAATGCACCAGCATGCAAATTATACGGGTACAAGAAGAAGAGAAAAAAAAAGGGACTGAGAAAATATTCTAAGAGATTGTAGTTGAAAACTTCTCTAATATGGGAAAGGAAGTATTCAATCGAGTCCAGGAAGGATACATCCAAGGAAAATCAGGCCAAGACATATTAATCAAACTATCAAAAATTAAATACAAAGAAAAAATATCAAAAACAGCAAGTGAAAACAACAAATAACATACAAGGGAATCCCCATAAGGTTAACAGCTGACCTTCCAGCAGAAACTTGCAAGCCAGAAGGGAGTGGCAAGACATATTTAAAGTGATGAAAGGGAAAAACCTACAACCAAGATTACTCTACCCAGCAAGGATCTCATTCACATTCAATGGAGAAATTAAAACCTTTACAGACAAACAAAAGCTAAGAGAATTCTCCACCACCAAACCAGCTTTACTACAAATGCTAAAGGAACTTCTCTAGGCAGGAAACACAAGAGAAGGAAAAGACCTACAATAACAAACCCAAAACAATTAAGAAAATGGTAATAGGAACGTACATATCAATATTTACCTTAAATGTAAATGGATTAAATGCTCCCACCAAAGACATAGACTGGCTGAATGGATACACAAACAAGACCCATATATATGCTGTCTACAAGAGACCCACTTCAGACCTAGAGACACATACAGACTGAAAGTGAGGGGACGGGACTTCCCTGGTGGTGCAGTGGTAAAGAATCTGCCTGCCAATGCAGGGGACACCAGTTGGAGCCCTGGTCTGGGAAGATCCCACATGCCGCGGAGCAACTAAGCCCGTGTGCCACAACTACTGAGCCTGCACTCTAGAGCCGTCATGGCACAACTACTGAAGCCTGCATGCCTAGAGCCTCTGCTCCTCAACAAGAGAAGCAGCCACCTCAATGAGAAGTCCGTGCACCACAGCAAAGAGTAACCCCTGCTAACCGCAACTAGAGAAAGCCCGCGTGCAGCAATGAAGACCCAACGCAGCCAAAATTAAATAAATAAATAAAGTTAAAAAAAAAAAAGAAACTGAGGGGATGGAAAAAGATATTCCATGCAAATGCAAATTAAAAGAATGCTGGAGTAGCAATTCTCATATCAGACAAAATAGACTTTAAAATAAAGACTATTGTAAGAGACGAAGAAGGACACTACATAATGATCAAGGGATCAATCCAAGAAGAAGATATAACAATTGTAAATATTTATGCACCCAACATAGAAACAGTACTGTGAAAATGACTATACTACCCAAGGCAATCTACAGATTCAATGCAATCCCTATCAAACTACCAATGGCATTTTTCACAGAAGTAGAACAAAAAATTTCACAATTTGTATGGAAACACAAAAGACCCCAAATAACCAAGGCAATCTTGAGAAAGAAAAATGGAACTGGAGGAATCAGGCTCCCTGACTTCAGACTGTACTACAAAGCTACAGTAATCAAGACAGTATGGTACTGGCACAAAAACAGAATATAGATCAATGGAACAGGAGAGAAAGCCCAGAGATAAACCCACGCTAATATGGTCACCTTATTTTTCATAAAGCAGGCAAGAATATACAGTGGAGAAAAGACAGCCTCTTCAGTAAGTGGTGCTCGGAAAATTGGACAGCTACATGTAAAAGAATGAAATTAGAACACTCCCTAACACCATACACAAAAATAAACTCAAAATGGATTAAAGACCTAAATATAAGGCCAGACACTTTAAAACTCCTAAAGAAAAACATAGGCAGAACACTCTATGACATAAATCACAGCAATATCCTTTTTGACCCACCTCCTAGACAAATGGAAATAAAAACAAAAATATGGGAGAAAAATCTAAAGCAACTGTTTTAAAGTTGGAATTGCACACTTCTGGGAGCTGGGTGTGGCAGTGACATCAGTGGGAATTAAATTCAAAGCAGTTTCAAGGCTAAGATATTAATGAATCTGGCTTTGGATACAGTGATTCTGAGGTGACAGCAGGATATTTGTGTGTAAATGTCCAAAACACAAAAGGCAGTTGATAGCATGGGAGTGGATGAAATCTCACTGGGGAGTGGAGAACCTCAGCAGCGTAAGCACTGAACCCCAAAGACAACCTGTTTTCAAGAGGCTGGTGTAAAGAGGAGCCAAAGAGAGACAGAATGAGAAGCAGCAGTGGAGCAGAACGAGAACTAATAGAGCATGTTTCTCAAAGTTGTCTACAGTCTCAGATGTGACTGAGTTGCTAATTTAAAAGATCGGATTCCTAGGCCCTGACCAGACCTTCAGAATCTGAATCTCTGGGAGTGAGACCTGGGAATCTAATTCTTAATTAAGTTCTCAGGTTATTTTTATGACAGTCACTATAGTAGAAAGAAGTGTTACAGAATCCAAGGCAGAAAATATTTTCAAGAAAAAAGTGAGCAATACTTTCAAATTCTATAGAAAAGTCAAATTCCATTGAAAAGTCAAAATCTAGATTAAAAACTGACCACTGGATTTTACAGTTAAGAAGTTATTGGAGTCCTTAGTGACAATGAATTTTGTAAAACAGTGCAGGTAAATGCTAAATTGCTTTCTAGAGTGTAACTCACTTTTTCCAGAAAAAAACTAAGGGTAAATTTTTTGGCGACTTTTGCAAATCTATGTCTTTCTGCTACTTTTAGAAATTTCATATTTTTTATTTCTATAGCACTGCTGTATCACACTCTCCCCCAAGAAATGTCAAACCAGTTTCTTCTAGCAATTTAGGTACATTAAGATTCCTTTAAAAAAATCACTTTTGCAAATCTTTTCTTTTTTTCTTCCTTTTAGTTCAAAGATAAGGAAAAAATTTTTTTTCGTAAAGATTAAGAATGTCACTAGAATGTGTTCTAATGTTACAGTCTGCATATTATTTTTCTTCTGGAAACTAGATATCAATTTTAAGTTTTTAACTTTTCAGGGTTTTTTTTTCTTAAAGTTCTGGAAAGTTTTCTTCACTCTTCACTCGATAAATTTCTCCCATTTGTTCTGTATTCTCCTTTAGGAAATTCAGTTAATCTTGAGTTGCTTCTTCGTGTAGTATCATCTATAATTTTGTCACCCTCTCTTGAATTGTCATTTTTGTTATTTTCTTTCACGGTCTTGTATATGTTTACAGAGTCTATTTTCTGTTCCATTAATCTGTTTCTGAAACATTAATTCTACTACTCAATATTCCAATGACTATTTGTTTTATCGGGGAATTTGTCCTGATCTCTTCTTGTTTCATAACTTTGCTGTTATCTTCTATCTCCCTGAAAATAGATTACAAATATTTTCATTAGATTAGATGTTTTATTCTTCTGTTTCACGAGGAAAACCTACATGATTGATTAGAACTGGTTGAAATACAGACTTGTCATTGCGTTTTCTGTCTCTTTGGCACTGCCACTTCCTGGCTGCTTTTCCTTCCTTGCTCACACTCCCTCTAGCTTGCTTTGATAATCCAGGGCCATTGCCTCTGACTGTGCTGGCTGAGGGGTGAGGGGGCCTGGAATCCAGCTTGCACCATGCTTGCCTGTCTGAGCACTCGGGTGGAGCTGCAGCCCCTAGAGAAAGAGGCACCTCTTTCTAATTGTCACGAATACTCTTAATTCTTACAGTACCAGCAGTGGCTTCTGTTGGCCATACAGAAAACTGCTTGAAAATTTCATTCTGGTAATTTCTTTCAGCAGAAGACTCTGTACATTCAAGGTTGGGTATCCTTGCATTCTTTGTAGCTTCACAATGACCAGGGATAACAGCAGAGAGCCTTTCACTTCCAACCATGTCACCTACTCAATTGTCAATCAAGTGCTTCCTGGCAGATTTTACATTAGAAGTTACTCTGAGGCACACTTTTTCACTATGGTTGTCTGTTTTAAAAAATGTGAACAGCATATAAAAGACTAACGTCAGCTGCCTTGTTAAATCTCCTTGAGATCAGCCTTGAGGATGTAGCTGCGAGTGATATGGTTGTGAGAGCTCCTGTCCCATCTGTTGCCAGGATTGATTTGACAGATCTGGCCGCCTAAGCAGGTGACCCTTCTTTTTATCCTGATTCACGTGTTCCTACAGAAGCTGCATAATCGCTTGTGGGGAATGACTTTCCCCAAATAAGAGGTTATTCAGGGAAAATATATCAAAAGACTGATTTTGTGAGAGAGGATTTGGATTACATTATTTTTATAATGTCCCTCAGTGAATCATCCTTCTTTGTGTCCATGTCCCTTTGCAATGTGATTTGCTGCTCCTGGCATCAGGAGATGTAGTCTATTCCCACCACCTCCCCCTTGAATCTGGTCTGGTCTCATGACTTGTTTCGACCAATAGAATGCAGCAAAAGTAATGTCATGCAGCTTCTGAAACTAAGCCTTAAGAGAACGGGTAGCTTTCTTTTTCACTCCTTTAGGTCACTGCTGCCTGTGGACAGCCTGACTAACTTCCCATTCTCTGCCTAGAAGAGAAATCACAGAGAGAGAAAGACCCAGTGGAGAGAGAGTCTTGGCTGTTTCAGTGGAACTAAATGTAACCTCATGAGTTCATTGAAGCTGGAGCTCCCTGCCAACCCACAGAATCCCAAGACCTAGTAATCATTGTTGCTTTAAGACATTAACTTTAGCTATGGTTTCTTAGGCAAACATAGAAAACTGATAAAGGATTTAGCCTGGATGTTCCAGAAAGTAGAGCTTAAGGCAAAAGCTTCCTTGCTGGTACTTTCCAGAGGAGCAGGGATGACGGTACAGGGAGTGAGGCAGGGAAGGAGGGGAGCAATACATGCGTGCATTCTTGAGGAGGCGACCATTGTTATTGATTGCTCCATTTCGGGGAGCATCTTCTAAGGGGCCATTTGTATGGCTGCATCTCAGGATAGGCTGGCTGTCCAGGGAAGGGGTAAAGGAGAAAGACTTAATCAGCCAGCTCCCATCTCCCAGCGGTCAATTACTTGAAATTTTTGTAACTTTCAGGATGTAAACTTCTCTGCACTCCTGGCTTCACGTTTCTAAGCATGGAGCAGGACCTGGGAAGTCTCACCTTTGGGTGGAAAGGAGATGCCTCAAAGGGAGGCAAGTGGCCACTGCAAACTGCTGTCAAGTTGTGCCATTTGAAGGGAGTGGGCACCCGTTCAGAGTTGGCACCTGTAGCAGTATCTGGAATAGCGGGGCAAGGTCAGGCAGAGCTGAATGAATCTGAGGTTGCAGGTGTGTTTGACTTAGGACTCAATACTTGTTTGTACTTTAATGTTGATTGAACTCCTAATCAATATCCTGTCCTTCCTATCTAATGTAATCCTGTAATGAAACTACGAGCACATACCTACACACAAACCTCTTAGATGATTACAATGATGTGACTTTTGTCGGTATGTATTTAGGTAATGTTTAAAGTTTTTTTCCTCCTTCAAAAATATTTAAATGAAAATATTTAATATAAAAATGAAGTGTTCTTCATTGTAAAAGTAATACATGTCCATTGTAACAATTCAAACTGTTCAGAGATTACTTCTTCCCTGATGTAATTACAGTATAGTAGACTATCCTGTGCTTTCCCAAGCATTATATTTGTGTATGTGTAAATAGAGAGATACATTAACCCACAAGCACATTTGTTTACAGGAATTTACATTTCTTCCACAAAAATGAGATTTGACTACTACAATAACTTGTATATTTTCATTTTTAAGAGTGTACCATCATACAGCCACTTCGGAAACCATTTGGCAGTTCTTCAATTATTAGAGTTCTGACGTGACCGAGCAATTCTACTCTTAGGTATATACTCAAGAGAAATGAAAAAAACTTCACATAAAAACTTGTACACAAATGGTCACAGAAGCACTATTCATAATAGCCAAAATGTAAACAACCTAACTTTCCATCAGCTGATGAATGGATTTTTAAAATGTGGTATATGCATACAATGGAATATTATTCGGCAACAAAAAGGAACCAAATGCTGTGTATGCTATAACATCATGAACCTTGAAAACGGTCATGTAAAGTGAAAGAAGTCAGTCACAAAAGACTGCATATTATGCAATCCATTTACAAAAAATGCCCAGAATCAACAAGCCCATATGTCTTAATTCATTCGGGCTACTATAAAAAAAATACAACAGACTAGGGAGCTTAGAAACAACAGAAATTTATTTCTCACAGTTCTGGAAGCTGGTCCAAGTTCAGTACACCATAATGGCCCTTTCAGGGTGACAGACTTCTAGATACATCCTCATATGGTGAAAGGGACTAGAAAGCTCTGTGGGGTCTCTTTTATTAGAACACAAAGCCCATTCATAGCATGCCACCCTCATGACCTAAGCATCTTGCAAAGGCCCTACTTCTTAATACTATCACATTGTACATTAAGATTTCAACATATGAATTTTGGGGGAACACAAACATTCAGACCATAGCACCATAGTAAATTAATAATTGTCTAGGGTTTGGTGGTGATGGAAGAGTAGGAAAATGGAGAGTGACTGCTGACAGGTACAAGGCTTCTTTTTATGGTGATAAAAATGTTTTGGAATTAGTGGTGATGATTGCACAAGTTCAGAAATATACTAAAACCAACTAAACTGTACATTTTAAATGGGTGAATTTTGTGGTTTGCAAATTATATATCAATAAAGCTGTTAAAAATGTATCATGGACATTTCACAGATCATTACATATAAAACTAGTGCACTGTAGTTGTAAAACAGCATTCCATAGTCTGCATCTAGTCTAATTTATTTTATCATTCTTATTTTAATGGACTCATATTTTTCCAGGTTTTTTGTTTTATTATTAACAATGCTCTAATAAATGTTACTCTAAGTATATGTTTTTATTCTGTAAGTTAGATAACTACAACTAAAATTGTTGGACCAAATTACATGTACCTATTTAATTTTAACAGATGCTGCCAGATTAATTTATGAAAAGAAAATAGCAATTCACCCTTATACCGATAGTAAATGAGACAATTCATTTTCTTATAACCTCACCAGCACTGTATGTAACCAATCTTTTTAACTGTTGCAAATATGGAGATAACAACAATCAGTCATTATTGTTTTAATTTGCATTAAAAGACTTTTAGTGAGATTAAACACATTTTCATATATATGCTAGGTATCTCCATTTAATCTTTTGTATATTTTCTTTTCTAGTATTTTGTCAGGTTTTTATTAGATTTTCTTTTGTATCTTTTTTACTTATATGAAGGGATTCATTATATGGTTGTGCTATTAACCCTTTGCCTGCCATATGTTTTCCAACTATTTTTTCTCATTCTTTCATTTTTGGTTTTGCTCAGTGGTCTATTGCCAAATGAAAACGTTCAATTTTTATGAGATAAAATCTATCAATATTTTCATTTATAATTTCTGAGCTTCCTGTGTAAATTAAGAACTACTCTTCCTCTGCACATTGACCCCCAAAGGATATAGTAATAGAAAAATTATACTGTTTTAGTTTAATTTTTCATAATTAGATATTTAACCAGATTGTTGTATATGATGTGGAGTATATGTCTAATTTTTTTTTTCTAGATGATATTCTCTTTTACACAGTAAGCAATAAATTCAGCTTTGTCTTATTAACAGGTTGTGCTGTGGTTATTTGACGAAAAGGTGTTCAACTTTGCAAAATCCAAGACTGAGCCTCAGTCTCCATCTTGATCAGTCTTTTGGCTGCATTTTATAGATTAGTCAGTCCTTTTTTCTTTTATTCATTTGGCCTGAGGAATAGCAGAGGCTCTGGTCTTTTGTCCCACCTCACTGGCGCCTCTAAACTCTGCTGATAAATGTACCTTCTCCTCTCAACCTCTAAATGTAGGAGTATCAGTCTTACTCCTCCGGTTTCTTCTTTAGTTGATAACTTCCGAAATATGTATCTTTCTTCTGAATTCCAGATTTATATTTAATGTTTACTCAACATCTCTCTTGAATGTTCAAAAGTCATCTCAAATTTAAATTGAGCCTCTGATTCTGACTACACTCACCAACTCCTCCCCACCAATTAAAAAACAAACAGCAACAAAAACAACAATCTGTTCCACCCCTATTTTTCCACCTTAGAAAAATATACCATCATTCACCCAGTGGCTCACGCCAAAAATTTTGGAATCAATTCTGATTCCACTCCTTCTCTCAAATCCCACATCCAATCCATAAATAAGTCCAGTTGGCTCTGCCTTCAAAATATATTAAAAATCCAACAACTTTTTACCATCTCTAACAGTTAGCCCAAGCCACTGTCATCTCTTTTTCTCCTTGAATGTTGCAGTAGATTCCTAACTGGGCTCCTCATTTCCACTCTTGACTTCCTATGGTCTACTTACCATGGAGCTGTCAGAGTGATTCTTTTACAGAATAAGTCAAATCTCCTGTATTCAAACCACCCCAGAATTTTCCCATCTCACTCAGAGTAAAAGCCAGCAAAGCATGACATTTTCTGACTCTGGGCAACCTTTCCAATCTCTTCTCCTATGATTCTTGCCTGTCCTTATTTCTTTTCCTGGAGCATGACAAGATTCATCCCCTCTGGGTTATGGTACTTGCTTTATTCTATTTCAAAAATACTTCTTGCTCAAATATTTGCAAGAATTAGCTTTTCTCTTTGTTCAGATCTGTTATATGTCACCTTCTCAAAGAAGGCATTCTGATTCCTCTGTTACTGTCAATTTTCTTAGCATGCTCTATTTTTCTTCATAGCACCACCTGGTATATTTTGTACATCTATTTGTATAGTATATTTGCTTATCATCTTTCTAACGTATAGAATGAAAATTCTGTGAGGACAGACTTTGACTGTCTCGTTCTTTATTGTATCCTAGTATCTTGAACTTAGTAGGCAGTCAACAAGTATGTGTTGAACTGATTTATTAATTAGGCAATCATTGGCTTGAATAATTAATTAATTAGCTACTTAACTAAAATGTCATCTTTTTCATCCAGTAAGTTACCTAGATCTGTTTCTGGACGTTGTGACCTGTTCAACTGATCTATTTCTATCTATTTCTGGGTCATATTCTTTAGATTACTAGAAAATAATGATAAATTTTAATATTTGGCAGGATAAGTCTCCTTTGACTATTTGTGTTTTTCTAAATTTTCTTGTCAGTTCTTCCATATTGATTATCAAATATGGTCTTTATTGTCATTTTGTACAGTTATATAAAATATGCTTTTGAAATTAAGTTAAATTGATATATTAACTGAGAAAGGTTTAATAATTTTTTAATATTAAATCTTCCCATTTAGAAATATGGACAATACTCAATATTTTCAGGTCTTCCTAGTTTTATAGATTTCATAATTTTTCCTGGACATTTTAGTAGTTGTTTTCACTATTGTATGTGTGTTTGATTTTTATTGCTAATATTAATAAAACTCTTGCTATTTAAATACTTAATCTTGTATTAACCTACCTTAGCAGTTTGTTATTAGTTTTTATAGGTTTCATAAAAATAAACTTTTTATTTTTGAATACCTTTAGATTTACAGAAAATACACACATCCCACACGCAGTTTAT
Source organism: Eschrichtius robustus (assembly GCF_028021215.1). Taxonomy (NCBI): domain Eukaryota; kingdom Metazoa; phylum Chordata; class Mammalia; order Artiodactyla; family Eschrichtiidae; genus Eschrichtius; species Eschrichtius robustus. The sequence continues at coordinate 33,231,502 of NC_090834.1, read as the reverse complement.
CATACTGTATCTTATATTACCATGGTACTTTGTCACAACAAAGAAACTAACATAGGTACATTATTATTAACCAAAGTACAGTCTTTATGTGTCTTTCACTAGTTTTTCCACAAATGTCCTTTTCTGTTCTAGGAGCTAATCCAAGATAACACATTACATTTAGTTGCCAGGTGTTCTTAGTCTCCTCTGGTCTGTAACTGATACTCATTCTTTCCTTGTTTTGAGAAGTTATTGGTCAGGTATTTTCTGGAATGTTCATCACTGTGCATTCGTCTGATGTTTTTGTCATGATTAAGTTGGGGGTAGCACCCTTCTGATCATATCCTATGAGGAGGTACATGCTCTCAACATGACATATCACTGCTGACATTGACCCTGGCTGAGGTAGTGTGTGCCAGGTTTCTCCTCCCACATTTTCATATTCTATTTTTTTACATGGAGATTGCTAAGACCAACCCGCAGACAAGGCAGAAGGAGGATAATTAAGCTTAACCTTTTTGAGGAGAGAGCGTCTACATATCTTATTTGGAATTGCTCTGTAAAGATTATTCTCTTCTTGTTTATTTATTCAATCAATCAATCATTTATTTATATAAATATGTCCTCATGAATATTTATTCTACATTTTGGGTTATAATATAATGCTACACTATTATGTTCCTCAGATTGTTCCATTCTAGCCATTGGGAGGTTTCATGTTGGCTCCTATCTGCCTTTGATATGCCCCCTCTAATAGGTTTTTAGGTGAGCTGTCAGGATTTTGTTACATATACAATCACACAAACTTCAAAAAAGTAAAATTTGCCTCATCTGTTCGTGATTTTAATGGTTACCTCTCCTAACCTGTCTAAAGTCCATAAATGTTTAATGCGTCCTAGTTTCCTATGTTGCAGATGAGAAATTTGAAGCTATTCTACTTCTCTTACTTTTGTAAGTAAACAGTTCTCACTGATTGGAAACTTGCAAAAAGATTTTCTTTATCTTTGGAGTTTAGGAATTTCACCAGGATATCTAGGTAGGTATTATCTTATTTTGCCTATGATTTGGTGAGTCTGAAATCTCAAATTTTTTAGCTCTGGAAACTTTTCTTCTATTTATTCTTCATGTATAATGTGTTTTTGTACCTCAAAGCTTCTATTTTCACACATTAGCTTTTTGAATCTATCCTTTATGACCCTTATCTCTCTCTATATATAATTGTTGAAAAAATTTAAGCACATTTTTATGATTGTAAATTATAAATGAATGTAAGAAAAAATCTACTCAGACTATAATCAAACACAAAATTACAATTAACATATTGGTATATATATTTCTTATATTCCCTTTATGCAAAGTTATTTTGTTATGTTTATGTAGTTATAATCGCACCATTTATATGATTTTACTTCTTATTTGACTTATAAAATTTAAAAACGTCATCGCTTATAATGATATACTCTTTATCATCTTTTTTTAACAATTAACGTCTTTTTTTTCCTTCCAGTTTTAATGAAATATAATTGACATACAGCACTGTATAAGTTTAAGGGGTATAGCATAATGATTTGACTTACATACATCAGGAAATGTTTACCACAATAAGTCTAGTGAACATCTATCATCTCATGTAGATACAATATAAAAGAAAAAGAAAAAAAAATTTTCCCTTGTGATTAAAACTCTTAGGATTTACTCTCTTAATAACTTTCATATACAACATGCAGTAGTGTTAATTATATTAATCATGTTGTACATTACATCTCTACTACTTATTTATCTTATAACTGGAAGTTTGTACCTTTTGACCACTTTCATCCAATTCCTCCTTCCCCCCCTGCCCCCCGCTCTGGTAACCACAAATCTAATCTCTTTTTATATGCATTTGTTTCTTTGTTTTTGAACTATAATTGACCTACAGCAGTATGTTAGTTTTTGGTGCATGACATAGTGATTCAGTATTTCTATAAATTACAAAATGATCACCACGGTAAGACTAGTTACCATCTGTCACTCTACAATGATATTACATTATTATTAACTAAATTCCCCACACTGTACAGTTCATACCAGTGACTCATCTATTTTGTAACTGGAAGTTTTGTACCTCTTAAACTCCCTCACCTATTTCTCTCATCCAGCCACCACTCCTCCCCTCAGGCGACCACCTGTTTGTTCTCTGTATCTATGACTCTGTTTCTGTTTTTTTATATTTGTTCATGTTTTGTTTTTTAGACTCCACGTATAAGTGAAATCATATGCTACTTGTCTTTCTCTGTCTGACTTATTTCACTTAGCATAATAATCTTAGTGTAGATCCATCCAAGTTGTCTTAAATGGCAAGATTTCATTATTTTTATTTTTATTTCACTATAAGGACTCTTCTTTATCCATTCATCTTTGGATGGGCACTTAGGTTGCTTCTGTATCTTGGTTATTGTACAGAATGCTGTAATGACCATAGAGGTGCATATATCTTTTCAAATTAGTGTTTTTGTTTTCTTCAGAAAAATACCCAGGACTGGAATTTCTGGATCATATGGTAGTTCTTTTTTAATGTTTTGAGAAACCACCATACTGTTTTCCATATTAGCTACACCAATTTACATTCCTACAAATAGTGCATCAGGGTTCTCTCTTCTCCACATCCTCACCAAGACTTGTTATTTGCTGTCTTTCTGATGATAGTCATTCTGACAGTAGTGAGGTGATATCGCAATGTGCTTTTAATTTGCATTTCAATGATGATTAGTGATGTTAAGAATCTTTTCATGTGTCTCTTCGTCATCTGTTTTCTTTGGGAAAATGTCTATTCAGGTCCTCTGCCCATTTTTAATCGGGTTGTTTGTTTATTTGATGTTGAGTTGTATAAGTTCTTTGCATATTTTAGATATTAACCACCCTTCGCATATATCGTTTGCAAATATATTCTCCTATCCAGTAGGTGGCCGTTTTATTTTGGTGGTAGTTTCTTTTGCTGTGCAAAATCTTTTTGGTTTGATGTAGTACCATTTGTTGGTTTTTGCTTTTGTTTCCCTTGCCTTGAGAAGACATATTCCCCCAAATATTGCTAAGATGATGTCAAAAAGCATACTGCCTATGTTTTCTTCTAGAAGTTTCATGGTTTCAGGTCTGACATTTAAATCTTTAATCCATTTTGAGTTTGTTTTTGTATATAGCATGAGAGAATAGTCCAGTTTGATTCTTTTGCATGTAGCTGTCCAGTGTTTTCAACACCATTTATTGAAGAGGCTCAGTTTTTCCCTTTGTATATTCTTGCCTTTTATGTCATAGATTGATTGACCCTGTAAGTATGGGTTCATTTCTGGGCTCTCTATTCTGTTTCATTGAGCTATGTGTCTGTTTTGTGCAAGTACCAAACTGTTTGTACTGTGGCTTTGTAGTAGAGTTTAAAATCAGGGGGCATTATAACTCCAGTTTTGTTCTCCTTTCTCAAGGTTGCTTTGGGTATTCAGGGTCTTTTGTGTTTCCATACAAATTTTGGAATTATTTGTTCTAGCTCTGTGAAAAATGCCTTTAGTATTTTGATAGGAATTGCACTGAAACTGAAGATTGCCTTGTGTTATATGATCATTTTAACAATATTAATTCTTGCAATCCATGAGCATGGTATATCTTTCTGTTTGTTTCTGTCATCTTAAATTTCTTTCATCAATGTCTTATAGTTTTCCAATTATAAGTCTTTTGCCTCCTTGTTTAGATTTATTCTTAGATTTTTTTTTGATGCAACTGTAAATGGGATTTTTAAAAAATTTCTCTTTCTGATACTTTCTTGTAAGTGTATAGAAACACAACTGATTCCTGTATATTAATTTTGTATCCTGCAACTTTACTGAATTCATTGATGACATCTAACAATTTTTTGGTGGCATCTTTAGGGTTTTCTACATATAGTATCATGTCATCTACAAACAGTGACAATTTTACTTCTTCCTTTCCAATCTGGATTCCTTTTATTTCTTTCTCTTGTCTGACTGCTGTGGTTAGGACTTCCAGTACAATGTTGAATAAAAGTGGTTAAAGTGGGCATCCTTGTCTTGTTTCTGAGCTTAGAGGAATGCTTTTAGATTTTCACTGTTGAGTCTGTTGTTAGCTGTGGGCTTGTCATATATGGCCTTTAATATGTTGAGGTATGTTCCCTCTATGCCCACTTTGTTGAGAATTTTTATCATAAGTGAATGTTGAATTTTGTCCAAAGATTTTCTGCATCTGTTGAGATGATTGTATGGTTTTTATTCTTCAATTTGTTAATGTGGTGTATCACATTGATTGATTTATGGATATTAAAGCATTCTTGCTTTCCTGGGATAAATCCTACTTGATTATGGAATATGATCCTTTTAATGCATTGTTGGATTCATTTTGCTAATATTTTGTTGAGGATTTTTACATCTATGTTCATCAGTAATATTGGCCTGTAATTTTCTTTTTTTTTTGTGATGTCTTTTCTGGTTTTAGTATCAGGGTGATGCTGGCCTCATAAAATGAGTTTGGAGTTCCTCCACAATTTGTTGGAATAGTTTGAGAAGGATAGGTGTTAACTCTTCTTTAAATATTGGGTTGAATTCACCTGTGAATCTGTTTGGTCCTATACTTTTGTTTGTTAGGAATTTTTTTTGTTATTTGATTACTTATTCAATTTCATTACTGGAGATCAGTATGTTCATATTTTCTATTTCTTCCTGATTCAGTTTTGGGAGACTGTACTTTTCTAGGAATTTGTCCATTTTTTCTAGGTTGTCCATTTTATTGGCATATAATTGTTTGTAGTAATCTCTTATAATTCTGTATATTTCTGTGGTGTCAGTTGCAACTTCTCTTTTTCATTTCTGATTTTATTTATTTGGACCCTCTCTCTTTTTTTATAGCCCTTATCTTTTTTACTCATGCTTTCTATGACTTTTTATTTATACTCTCTACTGTGCTATATTTCTTCTGTCTGACCTTCCAGAACAATAGAGCAGTTTTCAGCAGTGACCGTTACTTTTTTTAATCTCTTGATTTTTAAAAATTTATAAATTATTTTTACACTTCCCAGAAAATCTTTTATGCTCTCTATTTGATAACTTTAAGATGTATATTTTCAGTGTAGTTACCTTCTGTTTATTCTCTTAATTCTGACTTCACAGGAGCCACCACTCCTAGTTATTTGTCTTAGTGTCCTTTAAACTTCCTTCCCCTTATGGTCATTACTCAGCTATTGTTTCTAGGCTCCAAGACTACCCTTCTAATCTTTCTTTGTGAACTTGGGCCTGGGCCTCTGCAAACCATTTTTTCTCCTTTGCCAGGTAGCTCCCTGTTCAGTTTTGTCAACAGGACGCAAGAGGGAGACTGGATGACTGGAGCAGGGAAAGGTACGCACTTAGATTTCTGTTTGCTTCCTGTTTCTGTCAGTGTCAGAACCAGCAAAGCTACTTTTTCCCAACATGGACAGTTGGTTTCAGTAACTGTGCTAGTTTCAGATCTCAGTTATTCACACTCCCAGAATCAGTCTCACAGGCCCTCAGAGATTCTAGTACTAGCTGGATAATGCTTGTCTTTCAGCATTCTGAGTCCCAGTTCCACAGGGCTCCTCTATAAGCTTTTACTGTGTTGAATCATATGAAATTGCTGGTATTTGAACATTTTGATCTAAAAACAGAGTAATTTTGTATAATTCAAGCCAAGACCAGCTCCATAATTTGAGGACCCCAGTGCAAACTGAAAATGAGGAGCCCCTTGTTAAAAAATTATTATGAATTACAAGATGGTGACAGCAGAGCAGTAAACCAAGTCTGGGGCCTTTCTGAGCATAGAGTGCTATGTGACTGCATAAGTTTTCCCATGAAGCCCTATTTGAAACTAATAGGTTCTAACAAGCCCAACCTCTTCCCTTCTATGAAGTGGTTAGCTGCCTTTGGTAATTACTGTTCTGCGTTACCTCATTCTTCTTCTCTTTTTTTGCTGGTTTCATTCTCAAGTACCTGTTTAAACAATTTCCTTTATTAAATTATGTTTACTACAATAACTGGTGTGGTTTCTTTTTTCTTGAGTGGACCCTGACTGATCCTTCTTAAATTTCTTATGATATTTATTTGACCTCTGATATTAGCAGTTGTGTAAACAGGAACTCTTCTGTTAAGGTGGGGGTCATGTGGGCTTTTAGGGGATATCAGGAAAGTACAGTTGTTTTTCAAGGAAAGGAAGTCAAAACATCAAAGTCAGGGACTTCTCTGGTGGTGCAGTGGTTAAGAATCTGCCTGCCAATGCAGGGGACATGTGTTTGAACCCTGGTCCGGGAGGATCCCACATGCCACAGAGCAACTAAGCCTGTGTGCCACAACTACTGACCCTGCGCTCTAGAGCCCACAAGCCACAACTACTGAGCCTGCGTGCCACAACTACTGAAGCCCATGCACCTAGAGCCCTGCTCTGCAACAAGAGAAGCCACCGCAATGAGAAGCCCGCGCACCGCAACAAAGGGTAGGCCCTGCTCACCCCGCAGCTAGAGAAAGCCCGTGCGCAGCAACAAAGACCCAACACAGCCAAAAATAAATAAATGAATAAAAAAATAAATTAATTAAAAAAAACATCAAAGTCAGAAACTTATATAGTGAGACATGTTCAAAACAGTTAAGAAAATAGGATATAAATACTTCCTTGCTCTTACCTAGTTCAGATTTTAGTATTCTGTTAGCATGTCTTTCCTACAGAAATTGTTCTACCCAGATGTAGATTTTATGCTTGGTTAAGTGGTATTGGCACTACGTTCCAGTGTATGCATAAGACTAGCAGCACTGCAAACTTTTTAAAGACTTTGCTAAAATCCACACACCTCCACCAAAAATCTTGTTATATTAAAACAGCACTATTATTCTATAGGAAAACTAGTACCTGTAGACTCTTAGATGCCTGTGTTCATTTCCATAGGACCAGAATGCAATATTTGATTTTGCTCTTAAAGAGAATGTTAACTTTCAGAGCATTTTATGGGGTCTATGTTTGTTGCTAAACAATTAGGCACATGTTGGCTTGTATTTCCATGCAAGACCCACATTGATCACAGCCTGTTGTAATCTAATTGCTGTTTGTTTTGAAGGATAGGGAGAGTGCATCTGTGTTCCAATGAATCCCATGCATTCAGATTGCCCTTAAAACAACAGAAGTCAAGTCAAAGCAGCTAAAATGCAGCAGCTCCATACCTGGGAACACTAACATGCATGAGTATAACCCCCATATGGATGTATTTGGTGGAGAAATGTTTTTAGCTTGTTAGGGAGCAGAAATTAACACATATTTGAGAATGAGAAGTTATAATCATTAGAGGCAATTTCGTTTCTGGGCTACTTACAGAGACAGAAAATATTACATCGCCTTTATAAAATTGTAAATTACATCTGATTTGAACTTCATTTGAAACTCCAGAGTGTGAGAGAACTCTGAGTTTCCCATTAAATACAAAAGCTTAAATGAGAATTCAGCACCCAGGAGACAGCTGACTGACAATGCACAATCTCACTGAAGCTTGAGTGGGTACACATCAATGCAGTTAATCAGAACTCCACTCAGCGGGCAGCTCTTTATGCATTCGGCAGAGCCCAGCAGAGAGTTTTCGGGACAGAAGATTCATATGTCAAGACTTCAGCTCTGCTTTCCTTGACACTGCAAGCAGATTAGCGCATGACAGATTTGTGCAGCCCAGTAACTGGGCCAGCATGCATCTATGGCGGAGATGACAAGGAAATCTGTGGCATCAAGTGTCATGGCCTCTTGTTCCATCAGAACTGGCAAGGCTGTCACCAAGGTTATTAGAGTCATATGGTTTGGAGAGAAATATTTTCTTTCAAACATGTGTCAGGAGAGAGAATGAGTCTACTTCTGACACTTATAGCAGGATATCTATCAAGCCTTCACCACCCAGCAACACCCACTGCTCCCCTGATGCTTATATTCATAGTGTGTGTGTGTGTGTGTGTGTGTGTTTTGAGAAAATAATAAAAATCTTTTTGTCCCTAGTCTGATTAAATCTAAAGTCTACTCTGAGTTAAACTTTACCTACAAAAACTGCTATCCCTAGATATTCCTAATAATATTGTCCGGCACCTGCAAATGTCTCACCTTTTTCGAAAGTAAATGCACATTACCTTATAAGCACATGTAATTTGTACATCCTCACAATGATTTTTCACTTGTTTAAACATAATTCAACCAAAATTTAAAGTCTTAGTTGAATATAAGATTCAAATGAGGCATGTTTGTGGATTCAACTGTACAGTTAGCTTTACCCAGAATCTGTATTCCCCTTGCTTTATAAACCACTTATGAACAAGTCCTGTGTGTCTTGGCTGACAATCAACTTGCCAAGGCTTTATTTGTTTGTTTCAGATTATGGGTCCTGTTAATGTGTTACTGGGGTATAAAGAATTGCCTTCTTCTCTGTCTCACGCCAAATTGATTTTCTCAGTACTTATTGTGGACAAGGAGCTTGCAAACACTGGAGAACACATATTTATTTATTTATTTATTTATTTATTTTTGCTGTGTTAGGTCTTCGTTTCTGTGCAAGGGCTTTCTCTAGTTGCGGAAAGTGGGGACCACTCTTCATCGCGGTGTGCGGGCCTCTCACTATCGCGGCTTTTTTCTTGTTGCGGAGCACAGGCTCCAGACACGCAGGCTCAGTAGCTGTGGCTCACGGGCCTAGTTGCTCCACGGCATGTGGGATCTTCGCAGACCAGGACTCGAACCCATGTCCCCTGCTTTAGCAGGCAGATTCTCAACCACTGCGCCACCAGGGAAGCCCTGGAGAACACATAAATGGAAGTGCTCATGCTCCTTCTACTTGGATAATGAATATCGCGTGACCACTCTAAAGCACAATTTCCATGGCAGGAAAACCATTTGAGAAAAGAGCCAACGTGGCAACTATTAAGGCACCTGAGATTGTGTTGCCCAGGACAGCTGAGACAAGGCAAGTTCTCTTCAAACGTTCCCCCTTTATTTTTCTACTAGGAAATGCCACAAGCTGGAAACATTTGTGAAAATGTTTGCAGCATCTCCTCAGGACGTGAGCACTTTACTGTACATCCCAGGTGCACTTGTGCTTGTTGTTTCATGTTCAGTCCTCTAATGTCCATCCCCTCTCTGCATCCCAATTTGTAGAAAACATGATGCCTCATTTGAGTGGTGTTTTATGGTTTTCAGTGGTTGGAACCACTCTTGAGGCAGTCTGGATTCAAATCTCAGCTCTGCCCCTTATCAGCTGTTTCATGTTGTACAAGTTACTAAACCTCCAAGTACCTCAGTTTGGTTATCTCTAAAATGGGGATAATATTAATACCTATGTGATAGGACTGTTTATGAGGCAAATGACATATGAAAAGCACTTAGAACAGTGTCTGGCACAGAGTAAGTTCTATATACATATTAGCTGTTAGTATTATTTGATCCTCTTAATAAATCTGTGAGGTAAATTTGAATAATTACCCTTTTTAAATGAGGAAACTGAGTTTTGGAGATGTTGAATAAATGGGTCCAAGCTCATTTCTGTAATTTCTGGATCAGGACCAGAATCTGGGTCTTCTGACCCCTTGTCAAGTATTCTTCCCACTACTCTGCTAGCCTAGGGCAAGTATCAGCTTCTAGAAGGCAGGGCCTGTGTCCTCCTTGTCTTTTGTGTTACCTCAGTGGATAGATGGGGACTTGCCTCAAGGAACGAGGGTGGCATGATCTCTGGGTTGGGGAGCTGGTCATCAGAGCCCAGAAGGAAGTAGTAGAGAGGATGTGGGGTGAGAAGCCACACTGGCAAAACAGACCCTTCTGGGAACTCCTCGCCACATGTCCAGTGTTCCATTTTATGTCACCTTCTCTGTAAAACATGGTCAAATTTGACCTGGTACAAAACGCTGTCTTTTTTATGGAGACCACATCTGCACTGGACACTGTGGCTTTCCTGAACTAAAGGCTCAAACCCAAGATTGTAGGAAGAGGTTTAAATATAAAGTCTGTGGGGTTTATTCCATACATGCATCATGCCCAGATCACTCAGGGTCACCAAAGACTGAACAAGGGTTTTTCTTGTCCCTGGACTCAGAAACCCTCTATGCCACTGCTCCATCTCTGCAGGCTTGGCACTGTCTTCTCTTATCATGCCTGGAGCTGTCTTGGAGCATAGCTTTTGTTTTTCCCATACAGGTTTGTGTGAGCTTATAGCCACCCACACCAGCCTCCAGCCCCCTTCCTTACTCTCTCACTTTCTTGTAACCAATCCCACCTCCGTCTACCCTTTACAAGCCTACGCTGCTCTCACTGAGCTGCCCTGGGAAGAATAATCTAGTGTCTCTGCTCCAAGTGCCTCTCTTGTGAGGAGAAGTCACTCCACTAATCTGCCTTCTCTGGGCTGTGCCATTCTAATGAGTACTATATACTTAATTTTATTAACTCAAAGCCACAGAACTCCTACAAATTGCTCTGACCCTCACATCCTTTCTTTCTACTTAGAGGAGATTAGAGTCAGGACAATGGACTCTATAATAACCGTCAATGGAAGAAAAGTAGGGAGATTTTAAGATTTTAAGTGTCTTATTCTCATATTTTATTTTGTTTTGTCTTATTTAGTTATTAAGGTCCTGTACTAAGGCAATGGTAAGACATGTTCTCTGCCCTGTGTTACAGGAGGAGTGACAGAATGTGGTGATGTGGTAAGTGACAGCAAGACTAAAAAGTTACCCCATCCAGTGGGATAAAGTTTATAAAAAATAATGATTGGAGTCATTGATTAAGCATTTATTTACTAAGCATTTATTGTTATGTGTGTCTTATGCAGAATGGGAAAATATTAATAACAGCACCTACATTAGGAACACATGAGTTAGTGTATGGAGAACACATAGGACTGGGCCTGGTGTGGGGAAGTCTTGGTCATTGTCACTTTTGTCATCACACATATTCCTCCTACTCTGTTCTCACAACACCTCTGCAAGGCAGGGATTGTTCTCTCCATTTCGCAGAGGAGGAAAATGAGCAATTTATTCATGCTTGCAAGATTATAAGCATCAGTGTTGAAGTTCCAGATCTTTCTAATGCTATAAAGCCTGGGGCCTTACCACTATATGATGCTGCCTTCTGAGTGGCCCCGGCTGGTGAGAAACTCCAGAGGAAACCCCAATCCTTCTTCACTGCGGGTTTGGTGTTGGTGGAATTGGGATAGGGTGTAGAATTGGCGAATAATGCATTCCCACTGAAATTATTAGGAGAGAAGGGAGGGGCTGACAGGTGGCTCTGATAGAGTCTTTGAAAAATGCAATAGAAGTAAGTGTATAGTTTATAGGAGTGATTTTTAGTCACCACTAAACAAACTTCATCCCCTGATTATTGTAAATCATGATCTGCATTTAGCACACATGTACATGTACACACACACATGCATGTACACACATAAATATAAATACAAATATAAATATAAATATATGTATACCCTGACTGATGCAGGAAATTAAATGAAAAATTTTGTTCTTCCCTAATGATGTAGGAAATCATCCATCCTAATTTTGAATTAACCCCTGATATGGTTCACCATACATTCTACTATTTCTAGATATTCATTTTTTTTCATTTATCTTTTCTTCTTTTCCTCTTCTTTCCTTCATTCAAAAGCATTTGTTAAATCCTTACTACTTGCCAGTCATCATCAGTTCAGATGAATTAGCAGGATCCTTGACCTCATGCAGCCCTGATTCCCCCCATTCCTCCAGAGCTTTAGCACTCTTCTCTATCACTATGTTTCTCATTCCGTTCAGGCCTCCTACCTCACCAGATTCTTGTTGAACCCCCCCTAAATGGTCCCTTTCTCAACTCTCTAAGCAGGGATATTACCATGTCCTTTTCCCACTTAGAAACTTTGATGGCTTCCTATTGCCTGATGAATTGAGTACAGACTCCTTTTTGTGGCTTTCAAACCCCTCCACACTCTGGCTTCTGACTTCTCTTCCCCTTGATACTTGTACAACTGCCCTCTCTTTCACTCTTTTTGCTGGATTCCAAAAGGAACATTATCCCACCAAACCTGTTTCTTCCTTACTCTCAACTCTATTTGTGAAAATTGTGTCATTGCAGTTCAGATGTTACCTTTGTTCTCAGTCACATATCCCCAACCAGCTATCTAGCCCCTGTTACCCTCTGTTGTATAAGTAACAGTTCATGGCAACACTATGTGTTCTCTTTATCTACATTATCTCCTTCGATTCTTACTGTAAGACCATGAAGTAGGTGATTTATTATCTCCATATTACACATGATGAAACTGAGGCTTGAGACATATTGGCAATATAGGATGATAGAAAGATAAATCCCCAGTCTCCTCTCAGGACTCTCTCTTGGCTTTTGGACCAGTAACTTGCCCAAGATCACATAGCTAATGAGTAATGGAGCAATAACTTGAACCCAGACTGTCTGATTTCAAAAGCCTGAATTGTTTGATCACTGTCTGACTCTCTGACTAGACTGTGAATGCCTGAGTTAAGATGTTGAGTTACTTGTTCCTGAATCCCTAGTACATAGCAAATCAAACTTACTGAGTGAACCAGTGAAAACGGAGTGAGGTAAAGTTTGGCTGAGTTCAGAGTTCTGGAAAACTTGAGGAGATGTTTAAAAAATAAAGATTAAGAGAGTACGTAACTCATTCTTGACCTTGGCAGTGTCTAAGTGGTATGACATTTTGGCACTCGAGCAAGAATTCTAAGGCAAACTTACATGAGACTTAACTTTGCCTCTTTTCCTTAGCCTTTCAGTATTATATGATCAAAAAGCCAAGGTTTGAATCCTTTAGAGAAAGATAATTTTAGATGTCTTCTTCTACTGACCTGTATTGTCACTTCAGCCATAACCCACAAGTCTTCTTTTCAGGCCTTGCTCGCAGCAAGCCCAGAGGACTCTAGGGACACCATATGTCCTTGAGGACTTTCTTAATTTTCATCCTAAGAGAGGCTGAAAGGTGGACGACTGAGGGCTCCCCCCTTCTTCTTCCAATCTGTCTTTTGTGAGGGCTGAAAACTAACAAAGTAAACTTGAAAAGCTGAGGGAGACATCAAGAAAAAGAGAAAACAATTACTTTTTCTGTAGAATAGCTAAAATAGAAATTGCCTTAGTTTCAACAATGCATGAAACTTTATCTTCTGCCAGGAATGGGTGGGTTGCCTTCTGTTTCATAAGAAATATTCAAGATAAATAAATAACATTAGTGTCAAAATTTTTAAAAAAGATTCCAAAATGGGAAATCATGCATTTGAGCCAGGCCTTAGAAATGTGCTTACAACCATTGTTGGACTAGACCCTGGGAAATCCACAGAGGGGAGGAAATAATAGAATGTGGTTTATTCATGCAATGACATCAACAGCATTAAATATATTATTCTAAATGAGCTGTATTTTACTATAGCAGATGATAAGTAATTTATCTAAGTTATGAGCATATTGTTAGAAATTCATCACACAAAATGTACTATAGGGCTTCCCTGGAGGCGCAGTGGTTAAGAATCCGCCTGCCAATGCAGGAGACACGAGTTCGAGCCCTGGTCCGGGAAGATCCCACATGCCGCGGAACAACTAAGTCCGTGTGCCACAACTACTGAGCCTGCGCTCTAGAGCCCATGAGCCACAATTACTGAAGCCCGCATGCCACAACCACCAAAGCCCACGCGTCTAGAGCCCGTGCTCCACAACAAGAGAAGCCACCGCAATGAGAAGCCTGCACACTACAACAAAGAGTAGCCCCTGCTCATCACAACCAGAGAAAAGCCCGTGTGCAGCAACGAAGACCCAAAAGCAGCCAAAAAAAAAAAAAAAAGTACTATAGATCATCTTTTAACCTTTTGATGTTTAAAGAATGAAGGTATTTCATTCTAGTCCCTTGAAGGTCCTACAAGGTATCATATATGTTAGCAATTCCATTTGGAAAGAATTACTTTGAAAGAAAGAGTAGTTGTATAAAGAAGCACAGAGTTTTAGTATAAATGACTGCAATGTGGTATATGATGGAGGGAGTGGGGCAGTGGAAGTTATGAGTAACGGAGTTCTGAAATGAGAGAGTGGGGAAGCCAATACGATTATTTTTACTTATATTCAAAGATATTTTAAAGTTAGTTCCTGAATTGAAACCATTAACAAACAAATCCTACCAGAATCACTGTTTTTGATTGGGAAACAGATTAGCATAGTGGTTAAGAAAGCTGGTTTGAAATCAAACTAGACTTACCAAATCATTATTTGGTTAAATAGTCCTTAGAAGAAATACCTAGTCTTTAGGGTTTTTTTTTTTTTCTTCTTCATTTTACGATGGCCTCTGGTTATTTGACAGGTGGTGCTAATGGTGGGGTTACTGTGTGCTTATAATGCACTCTACATGTATACCCTTACATAATTTATAACCTCATGGGTTGTGGGCTTTTATGATCCCCATTTAACAGTTTCGTTGTCAAAATATGTGCAAGACACATTCATGACTATACAAAATATTCTTGAGAGAAACTGAAGAAGACCCAAATAAATGGAGCAATTACTATGCTTATGGATTGGAAGATTTAATATGCTAAGATTTTGATTCTCCCTAAACTGACACAATGCAGTCCTAATCAAAATACCTGTAGACTCTTTTTAGTTAGAAATTTAAAAAACTTATCCTAAAACTTGCGTAGAAAGTCAAAGAACTCATAATAGTCTCAACAAATTTAAAAAACAACACAAAACATCTTGTTGGAACGCTTATATTACTTAATTTTAAGACATTATGAAGCTATAATAATCAAAACACTATTGTAACTGCATAATATAGATATATGATAATACATAGATCATTGGAACAGACTACAGTTTCAGAAATAGACACATAATTATACACCCAATAGATTTTTGACAAAGTCATCAAAGCATTCAGTGAGGGAAGAAAAACCTTTAATGAATGGTGTGGGACAATTTGACAGCCATGTACAAAAAGAAAGTGTTGATCTTTAGATCTTCTCTTTAGACACAGGAACCAATTAGAAATCATAGACCTAAATGTAAGTGCTAAAACTATGAAACTACATAATAAAACAAACAGGAGATATTCCCTGTAGTCTTGAGCATGGCAAAGATTTTGTAAAAAGAACACAAAAAGCTCGAACTGTAAAAGAAAAAATTTCTTACATTGGACTTCATAAAAATTTAAAACTTTTGCTCTTCATAAGACAATCTTATGAAAATGAAAAGAAAAACCGAGACTTAAGACCTAAGATAAAACATTTGGAAAATATAAATCTGACAGAGGACTTAAAACATTATGTAAAGAACTCTTCTTATTTGTTTTCTTATTGAAAAGAGACTATAAAAATATGAAAATAGATAAACTATTTGAACAAACACTTCACTAAGCCATACAGATGGCAAATGAGCACAAGGAAACATGCTCAACATATTAGTAATTAAGGGAATTATGATTAAAACCACAATGACATACCACTACATTAGAATGTCTCAATTTAAAAGGACTACTGAAACAAGTGTTTTTAAAGATGGGAAGTACCTAAAATTCTTATAAACTGCTAGTAAGGTTATAAAATGGTACAACCATTTTGGAAAACATTTTGACTTTTCCTTAAAAAGTTCAATATAAACCTACCAAATGACCCAGCCATTCCATTCCTAGCTATTTACCCAAGAAAAATGAAAACACATGTACACATATAGGCTCATACAAAAATTTTTATAGCAGCTTTACTTGTAATAAGTACAAACTGGAAACAAAGGGTCCATCAAATAGTGAATGAATAAATGAATTGTGATATACTCATACAATGGAATAACAATCAGCAATAAATAGGAGTGAACTATTGATACATGCAACAACATAGATGAATATCAAAATAATCATACTGATTGAATAAATCAGACAAAAATATGTTTTGTCTGTGTGATTCCATTTACTAAAATTCTAGAAAATGCAAACTAATCTATAGCAATATAAAACAGTTGTTTTTGGATGGTGGTGGGGTGATGTAAGAAGGAATTGATTTTAAGGGGCAAGAGGAAGCTCTTGGGTGTAATGTATATGTTCATTATTTTGATAGTGGCGATGGTTTCACAATTGTGTACATATGTCAAGTTATCAATATATATACTTTAAACATGTGGAGGATCTGAACCACAATTATTCCTAAATAAATCTCTAAATATCTGAAAACATCAGAAAAAAAGCACTCATTATAATTTTGGCAAAGTCATATTTTCTGAATCTTTAAAAAAATTGTGTTTATGTGATTAATATAATATTAACAAATTTTCTGCCTTTTTTTTTAACACTATGAAATATTCCTAGTATCATTATAAATTCTTTTTAAACATTCACATTGAAAGAATCATACTGTAAAATTTGCATACATTGAAATGCACAGGTCTTAAATGTCTGTTTTGATAAGTTGGGCAATTGTGTGTAACCATCTGAGCATAACTCTATCAAGATACAGAACATTTTCATTACCCCAGAAAATTCTTCATGCCCCCTTCTGGTCAAACTTCACTCCATGTAAGTAATGACCTTTCTGATTTCTACAACTGTAGATCAGTTTCGTCTGTTTTTAAACATCATATGAATGGATATGTTCTCTTACATTATCTTCCAGCCTAGTGTTGAATTCTTTCCCTTAAGCTGGTGGGCTGGCCTTTATGATATCAGAAGCATCCAGTCCTGTAGCTACCCCTTTCTGCTTCACACTATCTCTTCCCAGACTCCAGCTCCACACACACAGGATGAGGCCAGATACCTGTGTGCCCTTCACAAGATGCTGGCCTAAAGTCCTGCTGCTTGCCTTTCTGTTTCAGCCTGGGTGAGCCAGCCCTTCTTAAACTGGGAATCGTGTTCTGTAAGTGTGTTGTTAGACCCCAAGTACAATAGGAAATGTACAGAAGGTTTTGCATCATTACCTATACCTGCAGGGAGAGAGCAGCAGATGCCATTTGAACGGGGCCTGATTAGAGAACATGTTTGCCAACAGTGTACCTGATTGGTGTCTGTGGCTTTGCAGCCAGACCATCTGTTTTTGCTAATGCAGCCTCAAGTGCGGTGCATAATGAGGTTAGGGTCAGGACTGTTTTGCTCAAGTCTGTGTCTTATGTGTGCCACCTCCAGCTAGGTAAACAGTTGGGGGCACTACCAGGATCATCAGGGGAGGGGAACCTTCTCTGCAGAAATGTGTCAGGAAAAAAAGGGATAATGGGCTCTATTTTGTCTCTCTGGAGGGAGCTTAAGGATGAGGAATGCAGAGCTAGAGCAGCAGTATATGGGCAGAGAGGGCAAGGGGCATGAGGTTTAGTAGTTAAAAATAGGTGGTTTCACAAGTGGGAAGAACGAAGTCTAAAAATAAGGGAAAAATCAAGATGGACTGACAGGAAAAGAGGGAGACAGACGTAAATATTTATGGCTCTGGGGTAATGTTTCAGCATTTATACAATGGAGACTCCCCTACTCCCAACCCACCCTCAGCTCATTAGGGTGGCTTTGTTTAGAATGAAGTAAAATAGTGCACTTTATTCTAAATATAATCCAAGTACCTATGGATTTTATGATGATTCCCTCTCATCCTTGTGCCCACTGATTTCCTGCCTTCATGCCAAAGCCTGGGTAAGAGTCCTGATTCATTTAAACAATCTCTCTGCTTAAGCCTGCCCACAGAACTAGATTTAAAGTAGAAGGTTATTTGAAATTTTGCATTTTATTCTTGCTCTTATACAATATATTACATAAAATGTGCCTACATCAAATTTTATGCAACTTAGAAACACCCCCAAAGGGTCATTGTTTGATAATATTTACATAGGTGTAGAGTAGTGTTTCTCAGCAGTTCTTAATATTTTGACAAACATAAAATGCTCTATTCATAATATTATTTGAAGTTTATAAATCAATTAGATAGTGTGACTAAAAACAAAGCAAAGCATAGCCAACTTCAGAGTATGCATTCTCAAACTACATCCTTGTGGTTCTGGTATGTCTCAGTACGTGGGTGAACCAAAACCTACCCCCAGTGGCCCAACAGCGCCTGACTTGAGGCTCAATGGATTAATAAGTAAGGCATCCAATGCAGGTATGTTTTTTGTTGTTGTTGTTGTTTTTTACAATTTATTGTTCAGGATTCCATACTAGGTTAAGCCTTTATTTTAATATTTCCTGTGTTAATCAATATATTATTTTTTTAGAAAACTATATTCTGAATATGTACAGCTTTGATCATTTTCTTAAAGTATGTGTTTGTCATTCAGAATAATCATGGCTGGAGGAGGTTTGCGCTATTGAAGTCAGAATACCCAGCACCCTCTGAATACTCCCCCAGCAGCAGATATACCTTCCTCATGGACTGAGCTGCAGATTACAGCCTGGTGATGGAGCAGCTCCCTGGGTCTTCCCTGTCACAGGCTTTTGAACACCTGCCTTTTCACACATGCACATTGATACCCAACTACTTTTTGTTGAAATTCAAATTTAGCCCTGAGTGGATGAGCATTTTGAGCTATGACGTTGTTTGCTGTCTTTGTTTAGTAGCGTTTGTGTATTTGCTGGATATTTCAATGCCTTTTGCCCTTATTAATTTATAAATATAAGAGTATTATGGGGGAAATGAAAGTGCCTACACCAACATTAAACAGAACAGTACTTATAAACTCAACCTAATTGAGACCATCATTAGATGGGCTGAAGCTGTGATGTTTTAGCCTCAGTTAGATGTTTAATGAATTAAGCTGGCTGACTATATTAATTATGAAAAAAGGAACAAAATTAAAATTTAGAAAAAGTGAAATGTTGGAAATACTTGTTGAAGATTGTTTCTATAAGGCAAAATATTATTAAGACTTTTATAGTGCTTAGTTTCATGGGAATAACCTACCCTCCCCCACCCACAGACACACAAAGTTCTTCCCTTTGACTTTCAAAAAGTCACTTATTAAACATATTTTAAGGACACGTTGAATAACAAAGATAGGAATTGCTTGTATATCTTTCTCTTTAAAAGTTAGTCTAAAAAATCACAACCTAATTTGTGTGCTTGGTGTAGAGCATCTTTTGCACAACACATTATAAATAAATAGATGATGTCACCATATGTTTTTTCTTCATGCCAAAAGTGATATTCAATGTATTTAGCAACCAATATAGACATACTGGTTCTATGGTCCTATTGATTTGGAGAGAAGAAATTCCTTGAGATGATACTGTGTTATATTGATATTTTACAAATCTCCTTAAAGACACAATATAATTATTGCATTCAGTACATGCTCAATAAATGCTGTAAAAGTATGCTAAGAGTTTTGTGTATAGCTCTTTACCAGAGGAGAATATTTCAAGTCAATTCTATGCTACAGGAATTTGTAGTTGCTAATCTAGTCTCTGTAAATGTAATTGTGGCTATAAAACTTGGAAGGATTCTCTTTCCTTTGCATAATTTGGCTTTTTAATTAAGAGATTGATAAGGCTATAATGATTTCCTTTTTTCTGGGATCGTAGACTCTGTTACTCCTGCCTCTCTCTCTTCATTGTCATAGAGCCTTGCATGTTCTCTAAGTCCTGGGTTCTTAGCTCTTCTTAATCACAATATTGAGACTAACAAGTCAATTTCATCAACTCTAATCATGGATTCGATTTCCAGAAGGCTTTCCAGTGGGAAAACTGTGGTCATGACATTGGCTAGATCGAGTTTTTGGTCACCAAAAGTACTTATCAAATGGGAAAACTAACTGACTGTTATTTTTGTGTGTCTACTTGACTGGGCCACAGGTGTCCAGATATTTGGTCAAACACTATTTTGTGAGGGAGTTTTGGAATGAGTTTAACATTTAAATCAATAGGCTGAGTATAACAGATTGCCCTCTGTAATGTGAGCGGACCTTATCCAATCAGTTGGAGGCCTAAATAGAACAAAAGGTTGATTCTTTCCCCAAATTGAAGGGAATTTCCTCCTGCTTGACTGCCTTGAGCTGAGACATCAGTTTTTCCTGCTTTTGGACTTGAACTGAAGCATCAGTTTTCCTGGGTCGTGAGACCTGTTAACTTCACTAATCATGTGAGCCAGTTCCTCATAATAAATCTTTTTCTGCATATTATACAGCCCACTGGTTCTGTTTCTCTAGAGAATCCTAATACTCCAACATTGACAGATAGAAACATTTTTTTGCCCAGAAACTGTCTACAAATCCAAAGTCCAAACAACTTGAAAATGATAACAATCATTTATTTACATTTGAAGACCTTCTTAAAACATGTGATCAGTCCCCCATACTACTGCAGCTACCTCTCTGGTCATGGCTACACTCCACATTGTTTTCAGCCATGAAAATAACCCGTGAGCCTTCTACATGTGGACAAATTCCATGCTTGTTTTATTATGACATCGCAGAGGGCAACACAATGCAAGAACCACAGAAGAACAGCTGAATTCAGTAGCTCTCATCTTTAAATCAGAAAGCCACGTTCCTTGTCTTAATGAGTAGGTCTGCTGGACTTCAGGCTAGAGCTATCCTGGGAGTGATCATGAAATCCACCTCCTAATGATTTCTCTTCTTACACTTGGGATCCCTCAGGTGGCAGTCATGATATTAAGACATTACTACATTTTTACCAGAAAAGGAAATTAGAACTATCTGGGAGAGAAACACATGTAGACACCTAGGATTGTCAAGGAGGAGGCTTGAACACATCAAAATTTAAGGTTCTAAGGATTAATTTTACATTCTTCAAATTATTAACCTTAATGTCTAATCTTTCTAGCTACATAACTTATACAGTTTGTGCCACTATTGTGAAACAGTATGTTACAGATTCATTGAAATATAAAAGTATCTTTCTCTAGCTTTTTATCTGAGGCTCATAAATACCTCTCATAGTAAATGTTTGTCAAGCTCAGTTTTGAAATTTTAGTTTCATCTTTGATTCATCCCTTTCACTAAGCCCTCAGATTATCAGTTCTATCGATTTTTTTTTCTTCTAAATGACTCCTTTTATTCCATTTGACTCTGAAATGAGTAATGGTGGCTTAATGGTTTAAAAGTATTTCTGGACAAGTAGATCCTGAGGTTAGAATGGTGATGCCAAAGACCATAATCTGTGTGCGTGTGTGTGCATGTGCGTGTGTGTGTGTGTGTTATCTCCCATATCACATTGATGATTTTGTGGTTAGCACATAATAAATACTTTTAAAATTTTTATTTTAGAGATTTATTAAAACAGCCACTAGACTTACTGTTCTCTTAATACTTTACATAAGCAGTAAGCCCCGATCTAACGAACCTGAAGTGAGGCCTGCCAGATTATGAGACAGAATGCCTAAAAACCACACAGAGAAATACCTAATATCCTCTATTTTGTACAGGTTAGGTCTGATTGAGCTAAAGATTTCATTTATAAGTTAATGATGATAAGCAATGGTCACTTTAAGGTCACAAATCACCTCTTAAATCATTAGCAATTGATACTATTGTATTTAATAAGCAATTTAGATTTAATAGAGTTTTAGAGTTAATTTCATTTTTTATGCATTATAATTATTAGAAAATCAGGAACCTATAGTTAGTTTGCATGGAATGTCTCTAAAAAGAATGTTCCCAAGTGTATCATTCTTAAAACTCTGTGGACAAAATGGAGTTTTCTGTAATAGATAAGTGTCTTTGCTCATCCAAATCATTAGATTCAATATTTATTCATAAATAAAAATGTAGCTTAGAAATGTAGTTTCCTTTTGAGTACACCATTAAGAGCAAAATTTAATGTCTTATGGCTTGTCCCAGAGAAGCTGCATAGGTAGGGAAAGACCAGGTCCAGGTCCTTGGCCCTCTTTGCTGAGTGCCAGGTGCTGGGCTGCCAGTAGGGGCGGAGGTGACATTTGCAGGTTAAGTCAGGCAGATAACATGAGAAACATATCCACAAAGAAAGAGGTCATCCAGGGAAGGGTAGCGCTCCAAGCCTTAACAAGGAGTTGGCGAATCAAGCACGTACTGGATGAGGAAATAATTTTTGGAATGGAATGAGAAACCCAGTTATAGAACCAAGACACATTGCTGGGGGCCAGACCAGTCTTATTTGAGGCTTAAGTATGATTAGAGAACCTAATAATAACAGTTCTCATTTATTGTGTGTTTACCGTGTATTGTACTAACCACAATGCTAAGTATTTTACACATATTAACTTCTTTGATCATTGCAAAGGCTCAATAGAGTAGAAAGTCCATTATATGGATGAGCGAACTGAACTTCTGTGTGCACACCTTCCTGAGGTCACACTAAATGGAAGACTTGAATCAAAAAGCCTATGCCTCCAGAGCACTGCAGGTAGGGTGTGATGTGAGCATATGTGTGCTTGAGGGTATGTGTCAGTACATGTGTGTGAACCAGGAACCAGGGTGACGGTGTGTGTATGTGTATGAACGTGTGTAGCTGAGTATCTGTGTGTTTGTGGGGGGGTGGTGCGAATGCATATATAGGGCAGAATGGAAAGGAACCCAGCAGTTCCCTTCTGGTCACTGAGAGACTGAAACTCAAGAACAGAGTGAGGACCCACTGGGCACCTTGATCTCAGGTCAGACTAAGGACAAGAGT
The DNA here is from genome assembly GCF_028021215.1 of Eschrichtius robustus. Lineage (NCBI taxonomy): Eukaryota > Metazoa > Chordata > Mammalia > Artiodactyla > Eschrichtiidae > Eschrichtius > Eschrichtius robustus. The sequence continues at coordinate 33,208,911 of NC_090834.1, read as the reverse complement.
GACCAGTGCTCAGTGAACTGGGGTGCCCAGCTCAGAGAACTCACCTGTGCTTTACTTCTTGTTGAAAGTCAGAATAGGTTTGGGATGCGGGACGTGAAGAAATGTGAAACTTGCTGGTAAATGGCTATACCCAGTTACACAGGCAGTTCCTCATTCTAGAATAATTTAAATAGGAAACTGGCAGCTTCAGATTATAGTTTCCAGAATAATAACCAACCCCGATTCTGTGGTTTTCCAAGTTCTCTCTATCTCAAAGGGTTTCCTGAAATTCTACAAATAGAAATCTAAAAGTAAAATGAAATGAAGCAGAAAAAGGAAGACATGCCATAATCTTATTCAAATTCAGAGGCTCCTGAGGATACAAATTGCTTTTTATGTCTGGTACAGTATCTAGCATAGAGTGGGACACATCTAAGACTCAGTATAAGCTCTCTTTGTGTCTGCAGTTTATATAGACTCTGTTCTCGTTTTAGAGTGATGAAGGCCTAAGATTTGGTGCTCATGATTTTATAGAAACCATTTCCAGGATTGATTTTTTTTTTTTATTGAGCTACACTAAAAACCTGAATATTCAACTGATATAGAAAAATAATACTGCCCACAACAAAAGCCACTTGAGCATTATATGGTTGTAATGAAATACAAAGCTCTATCAAAGACCCAAATTTAATTTATTAGTATCTGAAACTGACAATGTGCCAAGGATGTTGATTAATTAACGTGATTTTGCAAGCCAGGCATGGACTATGAGTGATTCTTTTTGACAATTTCTATAAAGATTGCAAAAAGAAACCTAGCTCTGTGATCTGCCCTATTGTTGGAAGAAGCTCAAATGGAATACGTTTTAATTATGGTAGCAAGCACTGTCTCCCCTCCTATTTCATTCTTCAAATTTACTCAGACATAACTAGAATTTGGAAACATTCAGGATCTATAAATTCTTTATTCTTATTCTTTCACCTCTTGTTTGTACTTCAGATAATTCAAAAAGCTGAATTTAATTGAAAGTTTGACACAGCTTTGGTCATCACTAAACAATTCAAATATCTGTCTTATGGAAATGGAATTCTCTTTGATGAGTAAATAAGGCTAATGGCATTTGATGATCTTGCAAATTCCAGGACTTGAGCTTTGCAATGATTTATTCTCAAGTGGTAAAAATGCATTATCTTCAGTTAACTACTAAGATAATACATATTAAACTGAGGAGAAGAGTTAGAAATGGTAATGAAATAATTTCTTTTGTCATCTACATATTTTGAGAGAAATATCCAATGCATTGCCAATGATATTTTTGTTTATAGAGGTACAAAGTTAAATGGAACATAGTTATTGATTTGACATCATTGTCTAACCCAGAGGAAGTTTAAGTAGCTTATGGAATGTGAAACAGTATTACTATATCCTGTAGATATATCATGTATTGCATTTTCTAGTGGTTTAGATTCCCATGTTATCATTCACTATTTTATGACAAAGAGGTTCAAGGTGTTTTCTGGTTAAGAAATCTTTCCAGAAACAAAGATGGTTCCAGAATTATAGGCTTTGTCAATAAACCCAATGTGTGTGTGTGTGTGTGTGTGTGTGGTGAATCAGCATGCTTTTTTTGGGAACCTATAACATGCCAGGCAGAGGGGATACATGATGAGCAGTGTGGCATGTCCTCAAAGAATTCAATGCCCAGTGGAAAACACGGATGATCAATCCAGAATACTGGTCCACAATGTATTTTCTATACTTCTTAAAGCCAAAAAGGCTCTGAAAACTGGTAGATTTTTTTTCTATTTATTTTTTTAATTTATCCCACTTAATGTGAATATTTATATAATTCATTGCTAAAATATTACTCTATTTGATTACAAGGTGCTGCTGCAGATACCACTGCAAATTTTATATAATGTCCAGTATATGTACCACGTTATCTTTCTAAAGTGTGAAAAATTGGAAGTTCCAAAACACATTTGGCCCCCAAAATTTCAGATAAGAGTTACAGATCTGAACAACATGGTAAGTGATTCACACAGTGTTACGGAACAGAGAGGAGAGATAGGGATATATCCCAGATAGGGATAGGGTGGGGGGAAGGGCTGGGGAGAAGGAGGAAGTGACACTTGAGATATCTCACTAAGATCCATATGATGTAGAACTTGAAGACAATGTGAAGGGGAAGAGGTACATCTGCACAGATAACACTTTGTGCACTAATTGTGGTCAGGTGGAGAGAGAGAGAGATTATGATTATTCATTACTTTGTAACACACCATCTCAACATTTTGTGTCCTAAAACAACAATGATCATTCACTTGCTCATATATGGGCAAATTGGTCAATGGGTTGGGGATAGCTCATCTCTGCTTTATGGGGCATTGGCTGAAGCAGTTCAAGTGGGGCTGGAGAATTTGCTTCTGAGAGGACTCACTCACATGGCTGGCAGGTAGGTGCTGGCTACTGAATGGGAGTTCAGACAATAGGGGCTGTCAGTAGTCAGGGCCCTTGGTTTGTCTCACACAAATCTATCCACGAGGTGGCTTGGGCTTCCTCATAACATGGCAGACGGGTTTAAGAGCAAGTATTTCCAGAAGCTGGGAAATGGGAGCTGTTATTCTCTTAAGGCTCAGGCTCAGAATCTGGCAAAGCCTCACTTTTACCATATTCTGTGCTTAAGAAGTTATAGAGAAGAGGAGTCACAGATCCCACTTCTCAGTAGGAAGAATGTTGACAAATTCATGGCTATCTTTAATATCCCTGATTGGGGCTTAAAATAGGAACTTGAAATAGTGGGGGTGGGGTGGGGCAGTTGTTGAGGGAAGACTACTCCATCATTCTAAAGACTCAGCTCTACCACCAAGAGAGTGTGTTCCTAACCAAAAAAAAAAAAAAAAAAAAGCAAAATAAAATACTTAATATTACTTCCATGCTTATGGTTAACCTCTCTTCCTTCCATTTCCATCCCTGCCCTCCGCTCAGAAAAGGGCTGGGGATGAAGAGAGGGGAAAAATTTTTTTGATCAAGTTTGGGAAGACACCTAGAAATTGAATCCTTTACATTCCTATAATAGAATTTAATCTCAGAACGCCACTGTAAGTGTGGTACCTGTGAGACACGGTGTGCACTAGTCAGTTTATACTAGCTTGTGAGAGCTGATTGTGTACATTTCTCCCAAATCCCACATTCAGCGACATCACACTGGTAGCTTCAATCCAGCTATGGCACACCCTACAAATCAGGGCTTTTTTTTTCCCCTTCTCCGGAGAGTGAATTTACCAGCTTAGCACTATATCTATGTCAGCCTGACCCTGGCCAGGGAGCAGGAAAGCAAAACATAACAGAGTCCTGCCTTTGGAAACATAAGAGTCCAGCTTTCTGAATGACTATTACCTACTGAAAAAGAAATTGAATGCAAGAATGAATAAAATAATTAGTTTCAGTGTCAAATGGACAGCAAAGATACGTTAGGTAAATTAGAAAACACGGAGAGGCAATGGGACAGTCATAATAGAGGTTAAAAAACAAAACCCATCTGGGCTGCAGAGGAATCTGGTGGCTGAGGAAGTGGTGGTGCTGGGAAGGAGGGAGTGGGGAAGTTCTTTCAGAGCCTGCTCACTGCTGGCTGCATGTGCACTGCTTGGAGCTAGAACTTCTTTAGAAAAAGAGCCTGGTGGGCTCTCTTCCCTCTTTTGGAATTTCCCTGAAGCATCCTCTCATCTGCATGTTCCCCTACGTGCCCTTGGCTATAGAAGCTTCTTCCTTCCTTTCTCTGAGGAGGCAAGAGAAGCTTTTAACATTGTGTTTTTGTGAAAAGAACAAGATTGCATTTGGAACACTAATCACTTCCAGCTAAAAAGAACGGCTTGTAACTGTAAACCGGGAACTGCAGTGTCAAAACAGATTTCCAGGAGCTGGAAGCTGCAGCAGCCAGAGTGCTTGCTAAACTAGTAGAGAGGAAATCGTACCAGTCCTCATCAGCAGAGAGTCTGGCTCTATCTGTGGGGTCTGAAGGCAGAGGCATTACTGTAAATGAAGATATGGGTTTTCACTTAGGTGGTATTGTTCTGAAAAGCAATTTCATTAGCATTTTTCCTATCTCTGCTCTCAATGGGACTTGACTCTGTTCATCAGTTTACACCAGCATTATCAACTGTGCCGTGAGTCCTAGGGTTCCAGTGAATCGCTCTCTGAGAAGATATAAATAACACTTCTTCCTCCAAACACAAGTCTCCTGCAAATAAGGCTGTATTGGGAAGCATTAAGCCTCCTGTTCTTCAATATCCCTTTAATGTGAACCTTATATTCTGCATATTTACTGAAACTAAAAATTTGCAGAGTCTTCAATTTACCCAGAACATTTGCATAAAACATTCTCTCCTGCTCTTTGCCTCCTTATTTCCCAAATGTCAGAGGAAGGCTCTGATTGCAAAATTCAAGGCAATGCACATTAGGTGAAGCATTCTTAATCTTTATGTTTTGCTGCAGGAGAAACTTGAGGGAAGATGTCAGGGGAAGCAGAAAACAGAGACTAATTTGGGGAGGGCTGGTGGTGGTCAGGTGGTTGTTAGAAATAAGGCCCACATTAGGAATGTAGAATTGGGCCCCAGGGATAATAGGACATTTGCTGCCACTGGTCATGTCATCAGGGACAGCTGACCTGTCTTCTTTCTCCAAGTCATTGGTGAACAGTCTGAACACTTTCCTTAGCAGGTGATTGAGGTGTGAGGGTGAAAGGAGAGGTGCAGTCTTCTCCTCTGTGTGATCTGGGATGTGGGAGCATGTCCATCAGACTCCTGGAAAGAAGGTGACTCTTGTGATTGTTTTCTCTAAAAGAAGGTCATGGGTTAGAAAGAAACAGGTTAGTTATCAAGCTGTAATCTCTGTCCAACTCATGGTAACTTAGGATAGAGGGAGAAAAGGCTCTTTCCCCCTCTGAGGACTTGCTGGCCCTGCAGTCTGTTTCTGCCCAGGGAAAGCCACACCAGCCACATAGATCCTCGCTGAGCTCACCTAGCCTTTCTGGTGATGAAGGTAAATGGAGTTATCCCAAGTCTGTTAATTGCCAAAGTTTGTCTTATAATTGTGTTATGGGATAACATCAAAGTCACTCCCCAAATCAGATTTCAAAATAGGACATAATTAAATCGCTCGCCTCTCTGCATTCTATGTATCAGTGTGGGCAGGTGCAGGGGAGTGGTTGACTATGGCCAAGAATAGGAGCTGCAAGAGAAAATCTGTGTGGAATACTAATGACCAAGGAACAACATGCAAAAGGAGGATAAAGCGGTGGATGTCCAGGGACTTTTTATCTGTGCAGCCATCTCTGGAAATATCTGGGAGTTCAAAAATCATGGTAAGGTGCTTCCTCTAGCCTGCCAACTCCAAAATAAAACTTAGAAAAAGGAAGGGAGGGAGGGAGGGAGAGAAGGAAGGGAGGAAGAAAAGGAAAGAAGGGGAAAACCAGCTTTTGTTTGTTTGTTTCCAACTCTTAAATGGAAAATATCACAGCCTCCAACCAACATCTTTACACAAAACCTCAATCAGAAGTTAGGAACCACAGCTCTTCTAAGTATGATTATTTTCCATCTAAAAAAATATTTCTCTACTTCCTACCACAGTCAACACACAGAATATGTGTTAGTTGTGAAGCTTACACCCCCAGCACCACAAAGCAAGACCCACAATTCTGAGAGGTGAAACAGGTCAGCCCATGCAAAGACTCTTGATGGTACCTCTTTTATACACAAAAAATTTTCCATAGCTGGAGCACAGGGCTTTGGGGCTCAGGCAGCTATTTGTTTGACAACCTTCATTCAACTACCATTTATTTTGTGCCAGCATCATAAATTTAGGGGAAAACAATAATTTTGTGTGGAGGAGGAAGATAGATAGGAAACGAGATTTGAGATGAGGCAGGGTCTTATATGCCATGCTAAGGAATTTAGAATTTGGATATAATCTTTCTTTCCACCTTCCCAACTACATTTTCTTCCAAAAATATTTTCTAAAGTCTCATTACTGTGCCACCAAGGTAATATGGGTCACAGGTAGGGTCACTGAAGGATTCAACCATGGAAATGACACAATCCTATAGTGATTTGAAAATAATATGGAACTGGTGTGGTAGATGGATAAGATGATGCAAGCTTAGATGCAGTAGACCTAGATAGCCAACTCTGATAATAGCCAAATGAGAAAGAAGGGCCTGAAGTAGGGAGATAATAGAACTTAAATAGATAGATAGGGCACTTGGACTGAAGGGGAGGAAGTCAGTGATAATTCCTAGTTTCTAATCTAGGAGGCTGAGGCTGTGCCCTCTCAACCTGTACTGTTTTAGCAGCCAAACATCTTCCTCATGATCACACCCTTTCTGGCCAATAAAAGAAAGTCCAAGGGCTGTTCAAGGCACCCATTTTGGCCCATTTCACTTTTACCCAAGCAACTCCAGAATTAACCTCCCTACCTCTGGCATGGTCCTCTTGAATGTGCACCCCTGTTCAGGTGCTCCCTCTGACCCTCTGGACTCGGCCTTGAGACCTGGCGGACAGCTCTGTCTCTCAGTCCTCTTGAGAGGACTGTGTCTTCACTGTGTTTCTGCAGGTTTTCCCATCCCACTCTATTTAGGTGGGTTCCTTGTTCCAGCCTGAGCTCCTTGGAATCCACCTCATGAACCAAGAAAGGGGCTGGTGTCCTCCCCAAACAGGGGCTTAGAGAAAAGAGAAGGAAGAAAGGTGATCATAAGTTTATTTTAGGTTTGTTGACTTTGACATGCTGGTGGGGCTGGTACCCAGGGAAACGAGTTGGGCTGGTGACACCAATTTGGGAACCGTTGACACCATGGGAATAGATGAGATCAGCCTTCAAGAATGTATGAAGTGAGAAAAGAAGCAGGTCAAGGAAGGAAGCCAGGGATGCTGATGTAAGAGGAGACAGCAAAGGAGAGAAAGGAAACCAAATTAGAGAGTGATCATTTGTGTTAAGTATCAAACAGAGGTTCAGTGGGAAAAGGACCAGATAGAGTCTTATACTGGGTGTTGGATCTAAAATAGACAATTACTGGTCCCTAAAGGAAATTTTAATATTACTTCTAAATTCAAACACTGAATTACCTCACCCTCTCTCAGAAAGCACTTAGCCAAAATCAAATCAGTTGAGAGAGAGCTATAGTGCTGGCAAATATAGCTAGGAGACACTGCTATGCGATGTGTATATAAACCACACAAAGCTGTCAGCATCAGCATAGGTTTAGGGACCAAACAGAGTTTTGCTAAAAAGTGAGGCACAATGATTGCAATTAAACCAAGATCTAGCTACCAATTAGTAAACGCACAGTAAAACTTTATTTATTTATAAATTCCTCATTTACTAGAAATACCCTGATATAATACTAAATATAACCCCTAACTACAAAGAAGGATTTTTGAAAACTACATTGCTGTGGTTCATTAGCAAAGACAATCAGTATTTCAAGGTTTATCCCCTCTAGTAGCTTTCATTACTTTGAGTTTTTACTGTTTTACTACAATGTGTCCAGATGGAGATTTGTTTTTATTTTTTTCTGCTCAAGTCTTGGCATGTTCCTTCAATGTAAGGACTCATGTTTTCTATCAGTGCTGGAAATTTCTTAGCTAGTATCTCTTTGGATATCACCTCTCTTTTATTTTCTCTATTTCTTCTTTAGGAACTCCAAATTTGTGTGTGTGTGTGTGTGTACATGCACATACACTTTAACTTTTTCATTACATTTTCTCAGTCTCTTAACTTCTCGTTCATTTTGTTATCACAATCTTATTTTAGGCTTTTATTTTCCTTCTAATTCATTACTTCTCTTGAATTGTATTATGGTAATCACCACTTGAAGGTTGTTTTTATTTTTATTTTTCATTTATAAAATTTCTATTCTGTTATTTTTCAAACTGTCTGTTCCTTTTTTCCATACTGCCCTTTCCTTTCATATGATTTTTATTTATTCCTTTGTCTTTTTGAACATTTTCATCATACTTATATTAAAGTGTCTTTCACATAATTTTACTGTCTTCAGGTCTTGGGATACAAATTCTCTTGTCATGGTAGTTTATTTTTGTGCATTATAACTTTTTTATTTAAATCTGTAATCCCCTGTTCAGGCTGATTACCTTCTCTGGAGTTGTGAAGCTGTAGGACTATGCTCCCCAAATGTTTTCAGCTTGCTGCTGCCTGGGGCCTACAGACTACACCTAGTTTGGACCATGCTTTAGTTTTGTACCATAAGAGAAAGATTAATTCTGACCTTCTATCCATGTGTATTGAGTCTATGAAAATTAAACATATGCTTAAATTTGCAAGCTTATTTTTCAAGAGATAATATTTTACAATATCTCAGGAGTAAGTTTTTTTCTTTTTCTGTTAGGGCCCTGATTTGATAGCAAAGGTCCAAGCTTCTTTCTTGGGTGGCAAACAGAAGTCTTCTAGAATCCATTTCATATTTGGATCAGTCCTACAGGGCTGCTGGATTCACAAAGATAGTTTAGTTCCATGGTCCATAAGCAAGGGCCCTATGCCCCTACTTCTGTGGGCATTATAGCTGTTTCTGCCTAAATCCTCTGTGAGGATCTCAGCTTTGATGCCACTCACTTCTCTGGCTTTGGGTTTCTTCTTCATCTATGGAACCTGAGAATTTCCCTTTCTTGGTTTTGAACTCAGTGCTATATTTAATCTATTCAGAATTATTATATGTTTGCACATCACGTTAGTCTCCCAAATTGACGGGAATGTCCTCTGATGAAACAATCCTTAGATACTAAAACGTTCAAAATAAGCTTGATGACCACTTTTATTTTCACCACACCCTTACTTAAGGGGTCTCTTACACAAAAGCAATTGATCAGTTTAGCATCTGAGTCTCGTCAGACACGTTCCTCAAAAATGTGCATATGGTTGAAGATTCAGTGTTTCTTACATGATATTCTATAAATCACTTTTCTTAATTGGAAACACTTTCAAAACCATTATCTTTTTTAATCTGACAAGGGAGATTTGGTGGGTTTTTTAATTCCCATGCAATGGAAATGAAAATGGGGGGGAGCCTGCAGAGTGAGAAACTGTGGACAATGAAAATGAGGTAACACCAACATTTACAGTAGGAGAAGAGGAGTATACCATGAGGATGACTGAGAGAGATTTCACAGGGGTGGGAGCAGGGCCATCAGAGAGTGGCTGCTTGGCGTATAATGAAGGAGAGGCAGGCTTCGCAAAGAGAATGGTCAATGCGGCCAAATGCTGCCCGGGTGGGTGGTGGGGGGAGAAAGATGAAACATTACCTATTTTTTTTGCAACCTGAAAGCCATTGGTGATTTTTGGAAGAGCAAGTGTTGTAGAGTATTGGGATCTTTTCAGATGTAATACATTAATGAAAGAATGAAAAGTAGGAATGTATATCTAGTGAGCATATGCAACTCTTAAAATAAGCTTACTTTAATGAAAAAGGGAGACTTGGTTATTAGCTATAGTATAATTTTTTTTTTTTGGCTGCGCCGCGTGGCTTTCGGGATCTCAGTTCCCCGACCAGGGATTGAACCCAGCCACGGCAATGAAAGCCTGGAATCCTAACCACCGGGCCACCAGGGAACTCCCAATGAAAGATAAAATTTTAAGGCTTGAAGGTAAGGAAACAATTAAGAGGGAAAGTCTGAAAATATAGATGAAAGAGAGGATTATTGATGAAGTGGCTTCCCAGAGGAGGCATTATGCCTGAAACAAAGATGCTCAATAAATATTTGAATGGATGAAAAAATAAGAAGGGTGGAGTTCTATGTTGGGTATTTTAAAACCAAGAAAGTGAGGAAAGCATGAAGAGAATTAGAGAGAAATGCTATGTGTAGCAATTCACTTACTTTCAGCTTTAAGTGCAGATCTTACTATTCTCACATGACAAGGAGATAGATGTAAGGCTGATTAATTAATTCAGTGGTTCAATGATGTCCTCAGGGATCTTGGTGTTGGGGTTTGTGGAGAGAACAAAAATTGCACTCTGTATTCCTCATTTATGTTTTTAATTCATGGAGATATACTTGGGAGTAGGGCAAATGGAGATCAAATTTCAACTTTAGTATTCATAGTGATGTTGAATGTGCCTTAGATGAGTGACTATCATGGATTTCTTAACAATGGACACTAGATAAACAGCCTTACCACCATTCACTGGAGAAGCCCAGGCTGTGACCCCAGGTCACTTCACAAAAAGAGGATGCAGAGCAGAATGTCCCATTACTTTGTAATTTCAAAAATTAATTTGCTTGGAGAAAATAATCAGACCTTATTCAAAGCATATGCAACATCTTAGAAGTGTAATTGAGATATTTAGTTACTTTGTACTTTAGTATATTAATATTTCTGAAAACACATTTGATTACTAAAATCTCTACTACTAAGCAGAATAAACACACTCAAGATCACTTCTTTCTGCATATCCTCTGTTTGAGTGCTAGAGACAAACAGATTAAATTTGGAGAGGCTCTCTTTTTCCATTTTAATTCAGGATTTTTTTCCTGTTCACATAATTGAAAATGAAGACTAATGAATCATGTCTTCTGATCAAGACCCATGTTGGAGAGTGTTGCCTTGACCTTGAGAGAAACTTTGTCTGTGTAAATTCAAGTCTCAACAAAGAGAAAATAAATATGTATTATTTTATAGAAAACAGAAAGGTTTTGCTTAGTGAAATCTAGGAAATCAGTCCTCAGAGACAACTTCCAAATCTTTGATTTACAAACTTTTCTGCCAAAATTTTTAAATAAGTTTTCTTGTGGTAAATAAAGAATATTAAAAAAATGTTCAGCTCTTCCTGGAAACACTGAGAGCACAGCAAGCACATAATGTTTTCTGACAAATGCTGAGGTGAATGCAGTTTGATAACATCTGCTTCTCTTCCATGGCACCTGATGACATTACCACTGTGGCTTGAAAGTAAACAGAGAGATCAATTTTCTTTTTTTATAAAGATTTTAGCTTCAAATACATGGGATAGATGGCAGGACTTGGCCCAGAATACCAGTTAATCAGAGAACAACACACATTTGGGAATCAGGTCTTCCTAAGGAGAGCTGGATTCAGATCCCCCTTCCGACACCTTGTCAAAACAAATCCATCTTGATTCAGTCCAAGCCCCAAGCTCCCATACCCAGCCTGAATTAACAATTTAGTATATAGGGATGATTGTATGACTAAAGGACAATTGTGTTAATAGCAAACATGTACTGAATGGTAATTATGTGCAAGCCACTGTTCTAGATGCTTTTCATTTATTAACTCAATTGCTCCTCACAGTACCAAAGCCATGATTTGAAAACCACACACAGCCATCAGAAAGGCCATAAAATTATAATACCTTTAGTGTACTAACACCTATTATGTGCTTCTTTACATATTATATAACATGCTTTACACACATTACACCATTTAATCTTCAATCAGGTATTTAGTTGCAAACAACAGACGCTAACTGATTGACTCAGCAAAAAAGGATGCCATTAAAAAAAGGTCTACCTCTTGAGATATACCACAGATATGTTTGGAGGGCTGGAAAACCAAGCTCAAGACTGACCTACCTAGAGCAATACCTACATCACATAAACTGGTCTAATGTGAAAAATCACAGCTGCTACCAAAAACTAGAGTTTTGTGCACCACTGTCACCTTCTATGCTAGAAAGTAAACTTTAGAGCAGATGCTTGAACCATTAATGTTACTTCCATTTTTGCTCCATGAAATTTCAACCACTGTACTACTGCTACATCACCAGTTATTGAGAAAATGGAAACATGTTGAAGAGCTGACATCAACTGGCTCTACCCTTGCTTCAAGAATGTTTAGAAAAATAACTATCTAGCATTTTAGAAAAATAACTATTCTCCTACCCGGGAGACAGTTTTTATTTCCTACCAATTTCTTAAACCTGGAAAGGAATTCAGAGGAATGACAAATATCCACTTATAGTAATCTTGCAAGGAAATTTTTGTCGTTCTCACTTTATTAAATCATCGGACTAAGATCCAGAGAGGCTGTTTTAGATTGAGTTCCTGCAAACAAACTTCAAGATGGAAAATTTTGGGTAGAAAGGTAGAAAGAGAGTGCTTTCAGGAGATACAACTCTTAGGAAATAAGAACAGAATTGGGCTGAGAGAAAAGCTAACTTTCAACACCTCAGTGCAACTGAGGCCTTAGTCAGTCCTGTAGGTAACACCCTTGCTGAGGTGACAACAGAATTGTTCCAAATTATAACAAGGAGGCTAAGCATAGTATCTCTAGATAAGCCAGTTTTGGGCCATGCGATGCCTTTTGGATGGGGCAAAGTCTGAGATGAGGTAGTTCCCTGTGGCTTAAAGGGAACAATTTACTGTTGTTTTTGTAATGTAATGAACTAATCAATTCAATACTGACTAATTCTCAAAAAAATATTAGTAGAGAAAAGTTGTATCCATCTGTCTTCCTATGGTAGAATCTACATGAAACATATTTAAATATTTTAAAAACATAAGATCTGAAACTAAAGATGGACTATGTCGAGTGTTATTGAGGATGTGGAGAAATCAGAGACCTCATACATTGCTATGTAATGTAAAATGGTGTAGTTGCTTTGGAAAAGTTTGACAGTTCCTTATACTTGAAGCCCAGGAGTGGCTCTCTATCTCCCTCTCCTTCAACAATTCTAATGATTTCATATTATGTAAATCCCTTTCTACTAAAATATATGGGAGTTTCATGAACTGATACCTGACTGATATTAGCTGTATACCTAGAACAAGGATGGTAATATTCATTCTTTGCCTAGACCACCTCATTTAGTTTTGGGTATTATGCACTGAGAATAACAGATCATTGAATCCATCCAGATGAGGGTGATCAAGGTGGTAAGAAACTTGAAATCATGCCAGTTGAGCAAAAGTTGAAAGCACTAGACAAAATTTATGAGGAACACAATGGCTGTTTTCAAATACTTTAAGCCCTTATGTAGAACTGTGTAGTACACAGGAAAAACTAGGACAATGTGGGGGACAAAGGTAAGGAAGAATGTTCTGGTAGTCAACTTGCCTAGCCAGGCATTGAGATTCCCATTTCAGGAGGAGCTAAATTAGAGGGTGGATAACCACTTGATGGAAAAGTCATGAAGGAAATCCAAGGATTCTGAAGAGAGCAAGTGTTGAACCAGATTATCTTAAGGTGAAGACAGCAAATCAATAGCTCACAGCCAATCTGGCCTACATGATGCTGTAAAACAGATGGACTTAGTTATCAATATTTATTGATATTGTTTCACGATTTATGCAAGATTCACATAAAAATCTGATATTTCAGGTTTTCTTGGGGAAAATTTTCAGAAATTATGATAACACTGGGCCTGCATTCCCATTTGACAATAATTGGTGTTGCTAAGAACAGGTTACTTGCTTTAGACAGGGCAAGCACCTCCTAGTTCACCACAGTCCAAATATTCCCATTCCCAATTGTTTTGGCTTTAGCTCACATGTTTTACTTATACTACCTTCCTGGAATCTGAATTTGTTACTTCTGGATCCCCAAACTTACGATGCTCTGATTCTTTGATGCTGTGATTCAAAGTTCAGTCCAAATGCTATATCTACTAGGAAGTTTTCCTACTCATTTCAGGTAAATATTCTTACTCTCTTCCCTGAGCTCCTCTGGCTCATATGGCATTTACTACAACTTTCTTGAGTTTTTTTCTTGCAACTTCCCAATAAGATAGTTATATGCTTAAGGTCAGGGTTTTCATATAGAGGAGGTCTCCATAGATATTTGTTCAACAAATATCTTGCATTGACTGTTAAAGCTGCCTTTAGACAAGCTGATTAATTTCACTACAGCTTAGAAATAGCTTGTTCTAAGCAAGGGAAAAGCTTGCCTGCTTTCACTTTAAAATGCAAAGTTTATTTTTGAAATTGGGTTTTATTTCCCCCTGGAATTCTGGAATCTTGAAACAAGTATGAAAGAATAATTTAAATTATAGACTATGGAACTTTATAATTGTAAGTCATTTTAGTAGTCATCATCAGAATGTACCTTTGTCAGGCAAACCTGTAAATTGCTTTCTTTTTTCATTGAGAAATTAAGATTTAAAACTGACTTAATCCACTACACCTAAAGTTTACATTTGAATTTATAACTGCAAGTCTGTTTCAATGGTATTATACGAGGCATTATTTTATCTAATCACAATCTTTTTTGTGGGGAGAGGTGAACAGTTTGTTACCTTTGACCTAATCAGGACTATTGATAATACAAGTTTTAATTTAATTCTTGGTAATATTCTTTATATCATGAATGTAATACCTACATATTGCATATATCAACTTTGTCCAAAATATATTCCACATAATACTAGTTTCTTGAAATGTCCCCCCAAAATAGGTCACAAAATTATATATTATACCCCAAATAGGCTGAGCCATAATATTTTTAAAGCTATAAAAACTTTTAAAAAATTCTAAAAAAGTTTCTGCTTCCCTAAAATAGACTTCCATTTATTCTGGAAATTACTTACCACCTGTGCAGTCGTAATTTTAATTATGCAGTTAAAAAAAGTCTAGTTCCTAACTGTACTTATACTTGAGGTAAAATGAAGATTCCTAGAGATACCAGGAAGTTGTTAGATAACTGGTCGCTGCCACATAAAGATCGGCTTATGCAAGGAGCCCCTCAGCAATAAAGTCTGAGGTCAGTCCTTGTACTATAGGCTTTCAGAATACCTCTTACGATATCAGTTGCCATGATTCATGAAGAATGTATAAGTGAAGAGCAGAATTCTTTCCTTGAGGCTGGAGTAAGGCACTGGTATTATTGTCACTGGAAGAAGGGCTGTGCTCAGTATGAATAAAGAGGCAGCAAATGGATTAACTAAAGACAAACCCCAATGAAACAAAGTGCAAAAATAATAAAGTTAAAAATTCTACCTAGAGAGTTTTAGCAGGATATTTCATCATAAAATTTGAATAGGGCTTCATAAGAAGGAAAACAGTAGAGAAATCTTGGAAATTTAACACACCTACACAATTGCCACCCTACCACCCCACCCCAGATTCATACACACAAAACAACCCAAACAAAGGATGAAAAAAGAATAGACCTGGCTAGGATTGGAAAATAGCACTGAGGAATTCTCTCCAAAAGTAGCACAAATAGACAGATAGCTTTTAGTTATATGAAGGAGAAGTTAAAAGGTAACTTCTGGATTGGCTGAAGAAGAAGCTCTGTAAATTTTCTCACCAAAAAGCAGCGATAAGACAGAATAGGCACAAATAATCATTTAAGGACTCTGAATGTTGACTAAATCATATGACAAATTGAGAGACCTTTATTCAAGAAAAAACAGTAAACCTTGGTAAGAACAGTGGGAATCTGTGGCATTTTAGCTGAGGATGCCTTCATCCTCATGCTCCCTGCCCCAGCTCCCTGGTGCAGTAGTTGTACCAGGGAAGAGCAGACCATGAGGACTGGCAGCTTCACTGATGCCAGTCACAGTGTTGAGTTGGAAAAAACCCATGTCTAGGGGCATTATTAGGTGGCAATGAAGGTCATCTAACATTGCAGCTATCCTGAAGCTGTTATACTTTTTGAGACAAGCAGCAGACTGAAGACCAGTCAAAAATTAAATAGGCAAATTTGGGCTCTGATAAGCTCCTACATATCCCTGGTGGTCTGGGAAGCTGAAAACATGCACAAAGCTGCATGCGTGCACAAGAGAGCCTAGAGAGGTCTCTAGATACCTATGTATCCCTGGCTAAATGTGATGGCTTGAGCACAGGAAGAAGAAAAACCAGAGGAAACTTGAAAACTCTGAATTTTGAATGTATACAATCCAACCACAGATCCACTAGTGAAGAGTGGAAGAGTTACTGGCTCAAGGTGCTTAAGCACAAAATCTGACCAATCATTATTGACCACTAAGCTAGATTGGCCCTAGAGTGACCACTTGGATGCCAGACTTAAAATTTTTTTAAAAGAATTTAAAAAACTGATCAGGGGTTTCAGTGGCCACACACAGTGTGGGGAGAGAGACTAAGTCTAGAGACTTAGTTCAGCTATGTCACCAAACAAACAAACAAACAGTAGGTGATAAAAATCCACAGTTGCTATGATATTATTCAAAGGTCCAGTTTTCACCAAAATATGAGATGAAAAACAAACAAACAAACATGAATGACCATCCCAGGAAAAAAGCAGAAAATAGAAATTATCTCTGATTTCCCCCTGATGTTCAACTTAGCAAAGACTTCAAAGCAGATATAATAAATATTTTCAAAGAACAAAAGAAAGGCTTTGTTAAGAATTAAACAAAAGTATTATTACAATGAGCCATCAAATAGAGAATATCAATTAAGAGAGATATTATTTTTAAAAGGACCAAATAGAAATTCTGGAGTTAGGAAGTGAAATAACCAAAATGAAAAATTTACTAAAGGGGTTTTACAGTAGATTTAAGATGACAGAAGAAAGAACCAGTGAACCTGAAGACAGATCAATCAAGACCATGTAACTGAAGAACACAGAGAATAAAGATTGAGGAAAAATGGTGTGAAATATGGGCACCATTATGCATTCCAACATACACAGTGACAATCCTAGAAGGAGAGGAGAGAGGGAAATGGAAAGAAAAAAATTCAATGAATTTATGGCTGAAGACTTCTGAAATTTGATGAAAACTATGATCTACACATTCACAGAGTTCAGTGAACTCCAAGCAGGATAAACACAAAAACATACAGAAAACTTGAATATTTTTAGCCAACATGGCTCAATAGAACACTCTACTCAACAACAATAGAATGCACATGCTTTTGAAAGATACATAGGACATTTTCCAGGTTAGACCACATGCTAGGCAATAAAAAAAATCTCAGTAAATTTAAAAGGATTGCAAACATACAAAGTATATTCTCTGACTACAATGGAATTAACTTAAAAATCAACACCAGAAGGAAATCTATGAAATCCAAAAATATTTGAAAATCAAACAACATACTATATCTATCAAAGAAGAAATCACAAGAGAATTAGAAAATATTTTAAATTGACTGAAAATGAAGACACAACATATCAATTTATGGGGTGCAGCTAACACAGTGATTAGAGGGAAATTTATAGCTTTAAAGACCTATATTAGAAAAGAAGAAAGATCGCAAAACAATAACCTAAGCTTCTGCCTTAAGAAAGTAGAAAAAGAAGAACAAATGAAACCCAAAGCACGCAAAAGGAAGGAAACAATATAGATCTGAGTAGAAATCAATGAAATAGAAAACAGAAAAAGATGGAGAAAATCAACTAAACCAAAAGTTGATTCTCTGGAAATATTTTTAAAATGAACAAATGTTAGTAAGACTGACCAAGAAAAAAAAAGAGAGAAGACACAAATTTCCAAAATCAGAAATGAAACTAGAGGCATAATTACTGACTTCACAGAAATTAAAAGGACTGTGAAGGAATATTAGGAAAAACTTATATCAGTATACTTGACAACTTAGGTGAAATTTCTAGAAAAATACAAAATCCTGAAATTGTCTTAAGATAACAGAAAATCCCAAAACACCTATAATAAGAAATTGAATTGGTAATTACAAATCTTTGCACAAAGAGAAGTTCGAACCTAGATGGTGTTTCACTGGTGAATTATATCAAACACTTAAAGAATAAAACATATCAAGGCTTCACAAACTCTTCCAGAAAATTGAAGAGGGAAAACTTTCCAACTAATTCTCTGAGGCTATTGATAACAAAGCCAGACAAGACATCAGAAGAACCTACAGATCAGTATCACTTGTAAAAATAGACACAAAAATAGTCAACAAAATATTAGCAAATGGAATCCAGAAACATATGGTGAAGTAGGATTTATATCAGGAACCCAAGGTTGGTCGACTAGTTTTTGCCATGTAACAATGTTTCCATAAATTTAACAGCTTAAAACAACATGCAGTTTAATTATCTCAGTTTGATTTGTTATCTCACAGGTTTTGTGGGTCAGGAGCCAAGGCACAGTTTATTTGGGTACTGGGCTTAGTAATCCCCCAAAGGCTGCAATCAAGATGTCATCTAGGGCTGCAGTTTCATCTGAAGCTCAGCTAAGGATGGATCTTCCTGTAAGCTCACTCAGGTTTTTGGCAGTTCCTTATGGCTATAGGACTTCAGTTACTTCCTGGTTGTTGCATGGAGACCACCCTAAGCTTCTGGAAGCTGCCTACATTTCCTTACCACATGAAATTCCTCAATGTAGCCCCTTGTTTCTTCAAAGCCAGCAAGGAAGAAAGAGACTCCAGGCATTACAATCTTATGTAATCATGTAATCTCATACACTGAGTCATATTTACAGTATTCTATGTATCAGAAGCAAGTCACCGGTTTTGACCATACTCAAGGGGATTGTGATTAATATCAGGATGTAGAGATCATGGGGGACACATTAAGATTATGTCCACCATAGTTGATTTAACACCTGAAAAATCAATTAATGTAATACCCCATACTAATAGATTAATATACCCAGATCAGTTGTATTCCAATATCCTTCAATGAACAATCCAAAATTAAAATTAAGCAGACAATTCCATCCATTATAGTGTCAAAGAGAAAAAAAATTCCTTTTTTTAAAAAAATTAATTAATTTATTTATTTTTATTTATTTATGGCTGTGTTGGGTCTTCGTTTCTGTGCGAGGGCTTTCTCCAGTTGTGGCAAGCGGGGGCCACTCTTCATTGCGGTGCGCGGGCCTCTGACTATCGCGGCCTCTCTTGTTGCGGAGCACAGGCTCCAGACGCGCAGGCTCAGTAATTGCGGCTCACGGGCCCAGCCGCTCCGCGGCATGTGGGACCTTCCCAGACCAGGGCACGAACCCGTGTCCCCTGCATTGGCAGGCAGATTCTCAACCACTGCGCCACCAGGGAAGCCCCGAAAAAAAATTCTTAAAAATAAATTTAACAAATATAAGTACAAGGCATGTACACTGTAAACTACACAATATTGTTGATAGAAATTAAAGATCCAATTAAACGAAGAGGCATTCCATTTTTATGGATTGGAGAACTAAATATTGTTAAGACGGCAATTTTTCTCAAATTAGTTTTTAGATTCTGAGAAACAAACTTGAAAAACAGTACCTGAAATAAATTTGTTCTTTTGTTTATCTCATATAATGAGAACTCCAGAAATGAGCAGCACAGGGTCAATATGGCAGCTCCATAATGTCATCAGAGACCAGCTTCTTTCTGTTTTTGCTAAAAAAAACAAAAACAAAAAAAACCCTAGTATCTGATACAGTTTCATGAACATGAGATAGTTGCTTTTTAATAATCATCATGCTTGGAATCCATAAAGTGGTAAGGAAGAAAGGAAGAAAGAAGGGGTAAGAAGAAGGGGTAAGAAAAAGGCAACTATGTAAGCCATCCAAGTCAGCCTACTCTTTAAGTAGTTTTCCCAGAATTCCTGTCCAGTAACTATCACTTCCCATTGACCAAAACTGGGTTACTTGACTATTCTAACAGCAAAGGAAGCTGGGAAATGGAGTTCCTAGACAGGCATATTCCTACCAGAGTGCAACTGCATTCTGTCGTTAAAAAAAGGGAGGATAGCTATTACGTGGGCAAATAGTAGTGTCTGGTACAACATGTGTTTAACTCAGACTGAACCATATCATTGAACCAGGAACATCAACTGAAGTGAGTCACACTGCACATACTGAAAGTCAAAGTAGTTCTTTTTAGGACAAAATTAATCCATTGGCATTTCATTAATGGAACATGGAAATTATTGTTTTCTTTTCTGTTGTTTAAATGAAATAATTTGCTCAATTACCATTTCAGAAGGTGGGACTTGGAATGCTTTGAACTGACCAATTTTAAATTAATTCTGCTTTAGTAACATTTCACAAAATGAATATAAATCAGAACAAAACCTGTAAGGTATAGCAGGTTTCAAATTTTCTTTACAAAAACAGCAATGCACCAGTAACCACAGAGCAATAAAGAAAAGTTGGAGAAGTATATTACAAGGGAAGGAATAACGGAAACCATTAGAGACTCAAAGAGCGGAATGTGCCAAGAGAAGATGGATGCCTCCAAAAATTTTATCACAGTTTCCCAAAAAATTACAATAATCTACCAGGTAGTGAAACCATTTAGTGAAATTATTGATATAGGCCAATTATGCCCCACAAGAAATGAGATGATCATTTCCCTCTTACTGGATTCAAAGAAAGTTGTAGAACGTAGACATATCCTGCCAGTGAAAACTTCGAATGATGATTATAAAATATTCTTCAGAATGCAATATGAGTCGAATTGAGGTTATGCACATTGAAGCAAAACTTTATTCACATTGCAGCATTAGGAAACACTACAGTCAGTGTGACTCCAGACATTCTCTGGAGTTGACTTAACACCTGAAATTTTACTATATTTTAGTAAAAGTGGTTAACAGACTGGTGAATTTCTTCTTCCAGATTCTCATGGTTAGGTCTAGGGGGAGAAAAAGACCAGTGGTGCCAAGACTATGGAGATATGATTGGACAACTTCATAGGGTATAATAAAAAACCCTCATAGTAAAGAAAGGAATGCAGACCAAGTAGACTTCTGGGCATGATTGCTTCTTTCTGTATTTATAGAAAAATATCCCCCCAAAATCCTAATGAATGGATCTAATCTGGGGATGAAGAGTATCATCAATGACCTTAGAAGGGTACCAAGGAAAGGGATGCTGCCAAGCTCTCTAGCTGCTGGACAGAGGACACACTTCTGTCCCTCCATCAGGCCAAGCCATTCTCTTACTCTGTTTCCTATGCCTGGAACATGGTCCCCTCAACATGTGGCTGACTAAGTAATTCAAATGATTTGAAATGTGAGTCAAAGGGACATGTGTTGATATATTGCTTTTGGGAGGAAGTATTTAATGACCCGTGTGAAAACTGCATCATTCTTCTCTTGCTGAATTGATTATAGAGTTTGGAGGTGTTGTCTCTCTCAGCCTCTCCCAGGATAGCACAATGAGCAGAGCTCCCCTGCTTCCCTGTGAATAAATAGAGGGGGCTTGTTTGTTACTGTCATGTAACCTCCTAGCCTATCCTCACTGATACACTTCATAGCAAATTAAATTATGTATTTATAGTGTTGTTCATAATCCATAATCTCTTTATGGATTGTTTGCTCTTGAAATGTAACCTCTATGTGGGTAGGGATCTTCTCTCTCTTATTTGCTGATATTTCCATAGAACCTAAGATATTATCAGGAAAATAGTAAAAGTTCAATAAATACTTGTTCAATTAATAAACATAGTCTTTAAATAAGTATCCCTTTAGCCAAAGAACTAATATTTCTTAAATTTTTTTTCCTAGGTACATCCCTAAGTCAACATTTCTAACACACTCAGCTGTATGACCTTGAGGAAATTATTTCATCTTTTCAACTTGGTGTCTAAGTTCATCTATGAAAATGGAACTATTCATATAACTATCTCAAGGTTGTTGTGAACGTTAAGTGGGTAATGTAGGTAAAACAATGATGCTTATTGTATATTTCTTACTAAAAGTGATACAAAATAAATACCCAGTGCAATGTGCCATGTGCCAGAATTACAAAGTCTAGTTTCTGTCTTTTCTTATAACTGAATATGGTTACATTATTATGATCTGCCTAATGAGATGTAAGTTGAAATATTGAGTGGGACGTTTGGGAAGAGGCTTTCAATGAGACGAGACAAACTCTCTTTCCTTTCTTCTTCATGTGGCCTAGAATGTGGATGTAATGATGAAGCCCTGGGAAGTCTGCCTTCAGACTTCATTTCTTTAAGAGAATAAACCCTTACTTGTTTATGGTACTGGAATATTTGTAACTAGCAGACAAATTAAGTTTCTAACTGATATATTCCTGTTCTATGTTGAGGGTTGAGGGTCTATTTGTAGGAATTTGTGTGTCTGTGTGTGTCTGCTAGAATGTGTGTATGGACCCGTTCATGGAGAAAATTTTTATAGCAACACCTTTTTCATTTTTGTGCCAAGTTCTCTGATGAATGAAAAGGCTGTGTATCAGATGGCAATGAATAATGTAAGCCTAGACTTCTTCTCTTTTTTTTTTAAATGTCTTTTTCTTTAACAACTTTATTGGAGTATAATTGCTTTACAATGTTGTGTTAGTTTCTGCTGTACAAAGTAAATCAGCTATAGGTATACATATATCCCCATATTCCCTCCCTCTTGTATCTCCCTCCCACCCTCCCTATCTCACCCCTCTAGGTGGTCGCAAAGCACTGAGCTGATCTCCCTGTGCTATGTGGCTGTTTCCCACTAGCTATCTATTTTACATTTGGTAGTGTATATATGTCAGTGCTACTCTCTCACTTCGTCCCAGCTTACCCTTCCCCCTCCCCGTGTCCTCGTTCATTCTCTACGACTGCCTCTTTATTCCTGTCCTGCACCTAGGTTCTTCAGAACCATTTTCATTTTTTTTTTTTAGATTCCATATATATGTGTTAACATACAGCATTTGTTTTACTCTTTCTGACTTACTTCACTCTGTATGACAGACTCCAGTTCCATCCACCTCACTACAAATAGTTCAATTTCGTTTCTTTTTATGGCTGAGTAACACACAATTGTATATATGTGCCACATCTTCTTTATCCATTCATCTGTCGATGGACACTTAGGTTGCTGCCATGTCCTGGCTATTGTAAATAGTGCTGCAATGAACATTGCAGTACATGTCTCTTTTTCAATTATGGTTTCCTCAGCGTATATGCCCAGTAGTGGGATTGCTGGGTGGTATGGTAGTTCTACTTTTAGTTTCTTAAGGAACCTCCATACTGTTCTCCATAGTGGCTGTATCAATTTACATTTCCACCAACAGTGCAACAGGGTTCCCTTTTCTGCACACCCTCTCCAGCATTTATTGTTTGTAGATTTTTTGTTGATGGTCATTCTGACTGGTGTGAGGTGATACCACATTGTAGTTTTGATTTGCATTACTCAAATGATTAGTGATGTTGAGCAACCTTTCATGTGTTTGTTGGCAATCTGTATATCTTCTTTGGAGAAATGTCTGTTTTGGTCTTCTGACCAATTTTGGATTAGGATTTTTTTTTTTTTTGATATTGAGCTGCCTGAGCTGCTTGTATATTTTGGAGATTAATCCTTTTTCAGTTGCTTAGTTTACAAATATTTTCTCCCATTCTGAGGGTTGTTTTTTCGTCTTCTTTATGGTTTCCTTTGCTGTGCAAAGCTTTTAAGATTCATTAGGTCCCATTTGTTTATTTTTGTTTTTATTTCCATTTCTCTAGGAGGTGGGTCAAAAAGGATGTTACTGTGATTTATATCACAGAGTGTTCTGCCTATGTTTCCTCTAAGAGTTATATAGCATCTGGCCTTACCTTTAGGTCTTTATCCCCATTTTGAGTTTATTTTTGTGTATGGTGTTAGGTAGTGGTCTAATTTCATTCTTTTACATGTAGCTGTTCAGTTTTCCCAACACCACTTATTGAAGAAGCTGTCTTTTCTCCAATGTATATTCTTGCCTCTTTTGTCAAAGATAAGGTGACCATATGTGCGTGGGTTTATCTCTGGGTTTTCTATGCTGTTCAATTGATCTATATTTCTATTTTTGTGCCAGTACCATACTGTCTTGATTACTGTAGCTTTGTAGTATAGTCTGAAGCCCAGGAGCCTGATTCCTCCAGCTCTGTTTTTCATTCTCAAGATTGCTTTTGTTATTTGGGGTCTTATGTGTTTCCATACAAATTGTGAAATTTTTTGCTCTAGTTCTGTGAAAAATGCCATTGGTAGTTTGATAGGGATTGCATTGAATCTGTAGATTGCTTTGAGTAGTATAGTAATTTTCACAATGTTGATTTTTCCAACCAAGAACATGGTACATCTCTCCATCTGTTTGTATCATCTTTAATTTCTTTCATCAGTGTCTTTTAGTTTTCTGCATATAGGTCTTTTGTCTCCTTAGGTAGGTTTATTCCTAGGTATTTTATTCTTTTTGTTGAAATGGTAATTGGGACTGTTTCTTTAATTTCTCTTTCATATTTTTCATCATTATTGTATAGGAATGCAAGAGATTCCTGTGCATTAATTTTGTATCCTGATACTTTACCAAATTCATTGATTAGCTCAAGTAGTTTTCTGGTAGCATCTTTAGGATTCTCTATGTATAGTATCATGTCACCTGCAAACAGTGACAGTTTTACTTCTTCTTTTCCAATTTGGATTCCTTTTATTTCCTTTTCTTCTCTGATTGCTGTGGCTAAAACTTCCAAAACTATGTTGAATAATGGCAGTGAGAGTGAGCAATCAGATCTTGTTCCTGATCTTAGAGGAAATGGTTTCAGCTTTTCACCTTTGAGAATGATGTTCGCTGTGGGTTTGTCATATATGGCCTTTATTATGTTGAGAGTAAGTTCCCTCTATGCCTACTTTCTGGAGGGTTTTTATCATAAATTGGTGTTGAATTTTGTCAAAAGCTTTTTCTGCATCTATTTAGATGATCATATGGTTTTTATCCTTCAATTTGTTAATATGGTGTTATCACATTTATTGATTTGCATATATTGAAGAATCCTTGTATTCCTGGGATAAACCCTACTTGATCTTGGTGTATGATCCTTTTAATGTGCTGTTGGATTCTGTTTACTACTATTTTGTTGAGTATTTTTGCATCTATGTTCATCAGTGATATTGGCCTATAGTTTTCTTTTTTTGTGACATCTTTGTCTGGTTTTGGTAACAGGGTGATGGTGGCCTCGTAGAATGAGTTTGGGAGTGTTCCTTCCTCTGCTATATTTTGGAAGAGTTTTAGAAGGATAGGTTTTAGCTCTTCTCTAAATGTTTGACAGAATTAGCCTGTGAAGCCATCTGGTCCTGGACTTTTGTTTGCTGGAAGATTTTTAATCACAGTCTCAATTTCAGTGCTTCGGATTGGTCTGTTTATATTTTCTATTTCTTCCTGGTTGAGTCTCAGAAGGTTGTGCTTTTCTAAGAATTTGTCCATTTCTTCCAGGTTGTCCATTTTATTGGCATATAGTTGCTTGTAGTAATCTCTCATGATCCTTTGTATTTCTGCAGTGTCAGTTTTTACTTCTCCTTTTTCATTTCTAATTCTGTTGATTTGAGTCTTCTTCTTTTTATTGTTGATGAGTCTGGCTAATGGTTTATCAATTTTGTTTATCTTCTCAAAGAACCAGCTTTTAATTTTATTGACCTTTGCTATTGTTTCATTCATTTCTTTTTCATTTATTTCTCATCTGATCTGTATGATTTCTTTCCTTCTGCTAACTTTGGGGTTTTTTGTTCTTTTTTCTCTAATTGCTTTAGGTGTAAGGTTTATTTGTTTATTTGAGATGTTTCTTGTTTCTTGAGGTAAAATTGTATTGCTATAAACTTCCCTCTTAGAACTGCTTTGCTGTATCCCATAGGTTTGGGGTCATCGAGTTTTCATTGTCTTTTGTTTCTAGGTATTTTTTTACTTCCTTTTTGATTTCTTCAGTAATTTCTTGGCTATTTAGTAGCATATTGTTTAGTCTCCATGTGTTCATATTTCTTACAGTTTTTTTCCTGTAATTGATATCTAATATCAATATATCTAGTATATTTATTTTCATAGCGTTTTGGTTGGAAAATGTACTTGATACAATTTCAATTTTCTTAAATTTGCCAGGGCTTGATTTGTAACCCAAGATATGATGTATCCTGGAGAATGTTCCATGAGCACTTGAGAAGAAAGTGTATTCAGTTGTTTTTGGATGGAATGTCCTATAAATATCATTTAAGTCCATCCTGTTTAATGTATCATTTAAAGCTTGTGTTCCTTATTTATTTTCTTTTCGGATGATCTATCCATTGGTGAACGTGGGGTGTTAAAGTCCCCTACTATGATCGTGTTACTGTTGATTTCCTGTTTTATGGCTCTTAGTTTTTGCCTTATGTATTAAGGTGCTCCTATGTTGGGTGCATAAATATTTACAATTGCTGTATCTTCTTCTTGGATTGATCCCTTGATCATTATGTAGTGTCCTTCTTTGTCTCTTGTAATAGTCTTTATTTTAAAGTCTATTTTGTCTGATATGAGAATTGCTACTCCAGGTTTCTTTTGATTTCCATTTGTATGGAATATCTTTTTCCATCCCCTTACTTTCAGTCTGTATGTGTCCTTAGGTCTGAAGTGGGTCCGTTGTAGACAGCTTATATATGGGTCTTGTTTGTGTATCCATTCAGGCGTCTATGTCTTTTGGTTGGAGCATTTAATCCACTTACCTTTAAGGTAATTATCGATATGTGTGTTCATATTACCATTCTTAATTGTTTTAGGTTTGTTTTTGTAGGTCTTTTCCTTGTCTTTGTTTCCTGCCTAGAGAAATTCCTTTAGTATTTATTGTAGAGCTGGTTTGGTGGTGCTGAATTCTCTTAGCTTTTGCTTGTCTGTAAAAGTTTTAATTTCTCCATCTAATATGAATGAGATCCTTGCTGGGTAGAGTAATATTTGTTGTAGGTTTTTCCCTTTCATCACTTTAAATATGTCCTGCCATTCCCTTCTGGCTTGGAGAGTTGCTGCTGAAAGATCAGCTGTTAACCTTATGGGGATTCCCTTGTATGTTATTTGTTGCTTTTCCTTTGATGCTTTTTTTTTTTTTTAAACATCTTTATTGAAGTATAATTGCCTTACAATGGTGTGTTAGCTTCTGCTTTATAACAAAGTGAATCAGTTATACACATACAATATGTTCCCATATCTCTTCCCTCTTGCATCTCCCTCCCTCCCACCCTCCCCATCCCACCCCTCTAGGTGGTCACAAAGCACCGAGCTGATCTCCCTGTGCTATGTGGCTGCTTCCAACTAGCTATCTATTTTACATTTGGTAGTGTATATATGTCCATGACACTCTCTTACCCTGTCACATCTCACCCCACCCCCTCCCCATATCCTCAAGTCCATTCTCTAGTAGGTCTGTGTCTTTATTCCCGTCTTGCCACTAGGTTCTTCATGGCTTTTTTTTTTTTTTTCCTTAGATTCCGTATATGTGTGTTAGCATACTGTATTTGTTTTTCTCTTTCTGACTTACTTCACTCTGTATGACAGACTCTAACTCCATCCACCTCATTACAAATACCTCCATTTCATTTCTTTTTATGGCTGAGTAATATTCCATTGTATATATGTGCCACATCTTCTTTATCCATTCATCTGTCGATGGACATTTAGGTTGCTTCCATGTCCTGGCTATTGTAAATAGAGCTGCAATGAACATTTTGGTACATGACTCTTTTTGAACTATGGTTTTCTCAGGGTATATGCCCAGTAGTGGGATTGCTGGGTCGTATGGTAGTTCTATTTGTAGTTTTTTAAGGAACCTCCATACTGTTCTCCATAGTGGCTGTATCAATTTACATTCCCACCAACAGTGCAAGAGTGTTCCCTTTCCTCCACACCCTCTCCAGCATTTATTGTTTCTAGATTTTTTGATGATGGCCATTCTGATCGGTGTGAGATGATATCTCATTGTAGTTTTGATTTGCATTTCTCTAATGATTAATGATGTTGAGCATTCTTTCATGTGTCTGTTGGCAATCTGTATATCTTCTTTGGAGAAATGTCTATTTAGGTCTTCTGCCCATTTTTGGATTGGGTTGTTTGTTTTTTTGTTATTGAGCTGCATGAGCTGCTTGTAAATCTTGGAGATTAATCCTTTGTCAGTTGCTTCATTTGCAAATATTTTCTCCCATTCTGAGGGTTGTCTTTTGGTCTTGCTTATGGTTTCCTTTGCTGTGCAAAAGCTTTTAAGTTTCATTAGGTCCCATTTGTTTATTTGTGTTCTTATTTACATTTCTCTGGGAGCTGGGTCAAAAAGAATCTTGCTGTGATGTATGTCATAGAGTGTTCTGCCTATGTTTTCCTCTAAGAGTTTGATAGTGTCTGGCCTTACATTTAGGTCTTTAATCCATTTTGAGTTTATTTTTGTGCATGGTGTCAGGGAGTGTTCTAATTTCATACTTTTACATGTATCTGTCCAATTTTCCCAGCACCACTTATTGAAGAGGCTGTCTTTTCTCCACTGTATATTCTTGCCTCCTTTATCAAAGATAAGGTGACCATATGTGTGTGGGTTTATCTCTGGGCTTTCTATCCTGTTCCATTGATCTATGTTTCTGTTTTTGTGCCAGTACCAAACTGTCTTGATTACTATAGCTTTGTAATATAGTCTGAAGTCAGGGAGCCTGATTCCCCCAGCTCCATTTTTCGTTCTCAAGATTGCTTTGGCTATTCGGGGTCTTTTGTGTTTCCATACAAATTGTGAAATTTTTTGTTCTAGTTCTGTGAAAAATGCCAGTGGTAGTTTGATAGGGATTGCATTGAATCTGTAGATTGCTTTGGGTAGTAGAGTCATTTTCACAATGTTGATTCTTCCAATCCAGGAACATGGTATATCTCTCCATCTATTTGTATCATCTTTAATTTCTTTCATCAGTGTCTTATAATTTTCTGCATACAGATCTTTTGTCTCCTTAGGTAGGTTTATTCCTAGATATTTTATTATTTTTGTTGCAATGGTAAACGGGAGTGTTTTCTTAATTTCACTTTCAGATTTTTCGTCATTAGTGTATAGAAATGCAAGAGATTTCTGTGCATTTATTTTGTATCCTGCTACTTTACCAAATTCATTGATTAGCTCTAGGAGTTTTCTGGTAGCATCTTTAGGATTCTCTATGTATAGTATCATGTCATCTGCACATAGTGACAGCTTTACTTCTTCTTTTCCGATTTGGATTCCTTTTATTTCTTTGTCTTCTCTGATTGCTGTGGCTAACACTTCCAAAACTATGTTGAATAATAGTGGTGAGAGTGGGCAACCTTGTCTTGTTCCTGATCTTAGTGGAAATGGTTTCAGTTTTTCACCATTGAGGACAATGTTGGCTGTGGGTTTGTCATATATGGCCTTTATTATGTTGAGGAAAGTTCCCTCTATGCCTACTTTCTGCAGGGCTTTTATCATAAATGGGTGTTGAATTTTGTCGAAAGCTTTCTCTGCATCTATTGAGATGATCATATGGTTTTTCTCCTTCAATTTGTTAATATGGTGTATCACATTGATTGATTTGCGTATACTGAAGAATCCTTGCATTCCTGGGATAAACCCCACTTGATCATGGTGTATGATCCTTTTAATGTGCTGTTGGATTCTGTTTGCTAGTATTTTGTTGAGGATTTTTGCATCTATGTTCATCAGTGATATTGGCCTGTAGTTTTCTTTCTTTGTGACATCTTTGTCTGGTTTTGGTATCAGGGTGATGGTGGCCTCGTAGAATGAGTTAGGGAGTGTTCCTCCCTCTGCAATATTTTGGAAGAGTTTGAGAAGGATAGGTGTTAGCTCTTCTCTAAATGTTTGATAGAATTCACCTGTGAAGCCATCTGGTCCTGGGCTTTTGTTTGTTGGAAAGTTTTTAATCACAGTTTCAATTTCAGTGCTTGTGATTGGTCTGTTCATATTTTCTATTTCTTCCTGGTTCAGTCTTGGCAGTTTGTGCATTTCTAAGAATCTGCCCATTTCTTCCAGGTTGTCCATTTTATTGGCATAGAGTTGCTTGTAGTAATCTCTCATGATCTTTTGTATTTCTGCAGTGTCAGTGGTTACTTCTCCTTTTTCATTTCTAATTCTATTGATCTGAGTCTTCTCCCTTTTTCTCTTGATGAGTCTGGCTAATGGTTTATCAATTTTGTTTATCTTCTCAAAGAACCAGCTTTTAGTTTCATTGATTTTTGCTATTGTTTCCTTCATTTCTTTTTCATTTATTTCTGACCTGATCTTTATAATTTCTTTCCTTCTGCTGGCTTTGGGGTTTTTTTGTTCTTCTTTCTCTAATTGCTTTAGGTGCAAGGTTAGGTTGTTTATTCGAGATGTTTCCTGTTTCATGAGGTAGGCTTGTATTGCTATAAACTTCCCTCTTAGCACTGCTTTTGCTGCGTCCCATAGGTTTTGGGTCATCGTATCTCCATTGTCATTTGTTTCTAGGTATTTTTTGATTTCCCCTTTGATTTCTTCAGTGATCACTTCGTTATTAAGCAGTGTATTGTGTAGCCTCCATGTGTTTGTATTTTTTACAGATCTTTTCCTGTAATTGATATCTAGTCTAATAGCGTTGTGGTCGGAAAAGATACTTGATACGATTTCAATTTTCTTAAATTTACCAAGCCTTGATTTATGACCCAAGATATGATGTATCCTGGAGAATGTTCCATGAGCACTTGAGAAAAATGTGTATTCTGTTGTTTTTGGGTGAAATGTCCTATAAATATCAATTAAGTCCATCTTGTTTAATGTATCATTTAAAGCTTGTGTTTCCTTATTTATTTTCATTTTGGATGATCTGTCCATTGGTGAAAGTGGGGTGTTAAAGTCCCCTACTATGATTGTGTTGCTGTCGATTTCCCCTTTTATGGCTGTTAGTATTTGCCTTACATACTGAGGTGCTCCTATGTTGGGTGCATAAATATTTACAATTGTTATACCTTCCTCTTGGATCGATCCCTTGATCATTATATAGTGTCCTTCTTTGTCTCTTGTAATAGTCTTTATTTTAAAGTCTATTTTGTCTGATATGAGAATTGCTACTCCAGCTTTCTTTTGATTTCCATTTGCATGGAATATATTTTTCCATCCCTTCACTTTCAGTCTATATGTGTCTCTAGGTCTGAAGTGGGTCTCTTGTAGACAGCATATATATGGGTCTTGTTTTTGTATCCATTCAGCCAGCCTGTGTCTTTTGGTGGGAGCATTTAATCCATTTACATTCAAGGTAATTATCGATATGTATGTTCCTATTCCCATTTTCTTAAATGTTTTGGGTTTGTTATTGTAGGTGTTTTCCTTCTCTTGTGTTTCTTGCCTAGAGAAGTTCCCTTAGCATTTGTGGTAAAGCTGGTTTGGTGGTGCTGAACTCTCTCAGCTTTTGCTTGTCTGTAAAGGTTTTAATTTCTCCATCACATCTGAATGAGATCCTTGCTGGGTAGAGTAATCTTGGTTGTAGGTTTTTCTCCTTCATCACTTTAAGTATATCCTGCCACTCCCTTCTGGCTTGCAGAGTTTCTGCTGAAAGATCAGATGTTAACCTTATGGGGATTCCCTTGTGTGTTATTTGCTGTTTTTCCCTTGCTGCCTTTAATATGTTTTCCTTATATTTAATTTTTGACAGTTTGATTAATATGTTTCTTGGCGTGTTTCTCCTTGGGTTTATCCTGTATGGGACTCTCTGTGCTTCCAGGACTTGATTAACTATTTCCTTTCCCATATTAGGGAAGTTTTCAACTATAATCTCTTCAAATATTTTCTCAGTCCCTTTCTTTTTCTCTTCTTCTTCTGGGACCCCTATAATTCGAATGTTGGTGCGTTTAATGTTGTCCCAGAGGTCTCTGAGACTGTCCTCAGTTCTTTTCATTCTTTTTTCTTTATCCTGCTCTGCAGTAGTTATTTCCACCATTTTATCTTCCAGGTCACTTATCCTTTCTTCTGCCTCAGTTATTCTGCTATTGATCCCATCTAGAGTATTTTTAATTTCATTTATTGTGTTTTCATCATTGCTTGGTTCCTCTTTAGTTCTTCTAGGTCCTTGTTAAATGTTTCTTGCATTTTGTCTATTGTATTTCCAAGATTTTGGATCATCCTTACTATCATTATTCTGAATTCTTTTTCAGGTAGACTCCCTATTTCCCCTTCATTTGTTAAAGCTGGCGTGTTTTGACCCTGCTCCTTCATCTGCTGTGTGTTTTTCTGTCGTCTCATTTTGCTTATCTTACTGTGTTTGGTGTCTCCTTTTCACAGGCTGCAGGTTCGTAGTTCACGTTGTTTTTGGTATCTGTCCCCAGTGGCTAAGGTTGGTTCAGTGGGTTGTGTAGGCTTCCTGGTGGAGGGAACTAGTGCCTGAGCTCTGGTGGATGAGGCTGGATCTTGTCTTTCTGGTGGGCACGTCCACGTCTGGTGGTTTATTTTGGGGTGTCTGTGGCCTTATTATGATTTTAGGCAGCCTCTCTGCTAATGGATGGGGCTGTGTTCCTGTCTTGCTAGTTGTTTGGCATAGGGTGTCCAGCACTGTAGCTTGCTGGTCGTTGAGTGAAGCTGGGTCTTGATGTTGAGATGGAGATCTCTGAGAGATTTTCGCCATTTGGTATTACGTGGAGCTGGGAGGTCTCTTGTGGACCAGTGTCCTGAAGTTGGCTCTCCCACCTCAGAGGCACGGCCCTGATGCCTGGCTGGAGCACCAAGAGCCTTTCGTCCACACAGCTCAGAGTAAAAGGGAGAAAAAATAGAAAGAAAGAAAGAAAGAGGCTATAATATAGTGAAGTAAAATAAAGCTATTATAAAGCAGAGCTATACAGACAAAATCTCACCCAGAAGCATATACATATACACTCACAAAAAAAAGGAAAAGGGGAAAAATTAATATATCCTGCTCCGAAAGTCCACCTCCTGAATTTGGGATGATTCGTTGTCTATTCAGGTATTCCACAGATGCAGGGTACATCAAGTTGATTGTGGAGATTTAATCCACTGCTCCTGAGGCTGCTGGGAGAAATTTCCCTTTCTCATCTTTGTTCGCACAGCTCCCTGGTTTCAGCTTTGGATTTGGACCCGCCTCTGCGTGTAGGTCACCTGAGGGCATCTGTTCCCCGCCCAGACAGGACGGGGATAAAGGAGCAGCTGCCTCGGGGGCTCTGGCTCACCCAGGCCGCGGGGAGGGAGGGGTACAGAGGAGGCAGGGCGAGCCTGCGGCGTCAGAGGCCGGCGTGACGTTGCAGCAGCCTGAGGTGCGCTGTGTGTTCTCCCGGGGAACTTGTCCCCGGATCACGGGAGCCTGGCGGTGGCGGGCTGCACAGGCTCCCGGGAGGGGCGGTGTGGGGAGTGACCTGTGCTCACACACAGGCTTTTTGGAGGCGGCAGCAGCAGCCCCAGCGTCTCACGCCCATCTCTGGGGCCCGCGCTGATCGCTGCGGCTCGCGCCCGTCTGTGGAGCTTGTTTAGGTGGCGCTCTGAATCCCCTCTCCCCGCGCGCCGTGAAACAAAGAGGCAAGAAAAAAGTCTCTTGCTTCTTCGGCAGCTGCAGACTTTTTCCCGGACTCCCTACCAGCCAGCTGTGGTGCGCTAACCCCTTCAGGCTGTGTTCACGCCGCCAGCCCCAGTCCTCTCCCTGCGATCCGACCGAAGCTGAGCCTCAGCTCCCAGCCCCGCCCACCCCGGCGGGGGAGCAGACAAGCCTCTCGGGCTGGTGAGTGCTGCTCGTTGCCGAGCCTCTGTGCAGGAATCTCTCCGCTTTGCCCTCCACACCCCTGTGGCTGCGCTCTCTTCCGTGGCTCCGAAGCTTCCCCCCTCTGCCACCCGCAGTCTCTGCCCGCGAAGGGGCTTCCTAGTGTGTGGAAATCTTTCCTCCTTCACAGCTCCCTCCCACTGGTGCAGGTGCCGTCCCTATTCTTTTGTCTCTGTTATTTCTTTTTTCTTTTGCCCCACCCAAGTACGGGGGGAGTTTCTTGCCTGTTTAGAGGTCGGACGTTTTCTGCCAGCGTTCAGTGGGTGTTCTGTAGGAGCAGTTCCACGTGTAGATGTATTTCTACTGTATCTGTGGGAAGGAAGTTGATCTCCGCGTCTTACTCTTCCGCCATCTTCTCTCCTCCCTTTGATGCTTTTAATATTTTTTCTTTGTATTTAATTTTTGATAGTTTGATTAGTATGTGTCTTGGCATGTTTCTCCTTGGATTTATCCTGTATGGGACTCTCTGCATTTCCTGGACTTGATTGACTGTTTCCTTTACCATGTTAGGGAAGGTTTCAACTATAATCTCTTTAAATATTTTCTCAGACCCTTTCTTTTTCTCTTCTTCTTCTGAGACCGTTATAATTTGAAAGTTGGTGTGTTTAATGTCCCAGGTGTCTCTGAGACTGTCCTCAATTCTTTTCATTCTTTTTTCTTTATTTTGCTCTGTGGTAGTTATTTCCACTGTTTTATCTTCCAGGTCACTTATTCATTCTTCCGCCTCATTTATTATGCTATTGATTCCTTCTAGAGTATTTTTGATTTCATTTATTTTGTTGTTCATCATTGTTTGCTCTTTAGTTCTTCTAGCTCCTTGTTAAACGTTTCTTGTATTTTCTCCATTCTATTTCCAAGATTTTGGATCATCTTTACTGTCATTTCTCTGAATTTTTTTTCAGGTAGACTGCTTATTTCCTCTTCACTTGTTTGGTCTAGTGGATTTTTGCCTTGCTCCTTCATCTGCTGTTTCTCTGTCTTTTCATTTTGTTTAACTTACTGTGTTTGGGGCCTCCTTTTTGCAGGCTGCATGTTCATAGTTCCCGTTGTTTTTGGTGTCTGCGCCCAGTGGCTAAGGTTGGTTCAGTGGGTTGTGTAGGCTTCCTGGTGGAGCGACTGATGCCTATGTTCTGGAGGATGAGGCTGGATCTTTTCTTTCTGGTGGGCAGGACTGCATCTGGTGGTGTGTTTTGAGGTGTCTGTGAACTTATTATGATTTTATGCAGCCTGTCTGCTAATGGGTGGAGTTGTGTTCCTGTCTTGCTAGTTGATTGGCATGGGGCATCTAGCACTGGAGCTTGCTGGCTGTTGGGTGGGGTTGGGTCTTAGCGTTGAGGCAGAGATCTCTGGGAGAGCTTTTGCTGATGGATATTATGTGGAGCTGAGAGGTCTTTGGTGGTCCAGTGTCCTGAACTCGGCTCTCCCACCTCAAGGGCTCAGGTCTGACACCAGGCCAGAACACCAAGACCCTGTCAGCCACACGGCTGGAGCAGCTGCTCTTCCCATGAGAAAGAGAAGATACATGGAACAGATTTGCACCCAATGCTTGAGGCGAGCCCTTGATCCCTCAGTCTACGTCAACAAGGCCAATTCGAATCTTTCTCCAAGATGGATAAGGCTGCTAAAGACGAGATGGTTTTCTCTCTTTCTGTGAGATCATATTATTTGAGGATCAGCTAAATCTGCAGATTCCAGGAGCCACTGACACCACATGGAGACAGTCTTTTTTTCCCTTTGTGCTTAGTCTAGTTTCACTTGCTCACAGGATGCTGTGTGCAGAGGCTTAGAACCCAGCATTTCAGACCAGAGTTCCTCGTGGAAATCCTAGACTTTTTATTGTATTTTATTGCATTAATTAATTAATTAATTAATTCTACAATTTTTTACTGAGAAATTATTAAATACTAGGCTCTCACTAAGCAAGAGGGATCAAACCCAAAACTCTACCTCATCCTTAAGGATGTCAGAATCTAAAGACAAAGACAAGTATGACTGGTTAATAGCTGTGTAATGTAACTAATGTGACCATTGAACTATAATAGCTACTCTGATAATACACAGAAAAATAGTATTTGGCCTGAAGATTTAGAGATTGGAGTGTTTTATAAAGGAGATTATAAAGAAGATGGTATTTTAAACATTTAATCAAAGGTTGAGCAGTATCAAGGACACAGAATGAAGAGTATTCAGAGAACTTTATGCAGTTCAGTGGGGCTAGAACATGACATGGAAATTTTCAGGAGATGAGACCTGAGAGGTAAGTATCAGTAAGGGCAATTAAGTTTAAGCATTTCAGATTTTGTTCTGGTCAATGTGAACCCACTGAAATATCATAGAGAGGGAAGGGGAAGAAATGATTTGATCAAATTTTCACTTTAGAAAGATCAGTTTAATTGCAATGTAGAGGAAATACTAGAGGCAGATTAGATTAGTGGCAGGGACGTCAGTTTGGAAATGACTGCAAGAATCTAAGAAACTGAGGAAGGGAGTGGGCCTGAAGGAAGGAAATAGAAGTAGGTGATGAGAATATTGTCAGAGATGATCCAGGTCTCTGCTCAAAACCCATCGACCCCCACTTTTAGCAGGAATGTCCTTGTTCAAAACCTGCCAGCTCCCAACTTTAGCAGGAGTTGACAAATCTTTAAGTTAAAGGGTCCAGAGATAAGAAAGGAAACTACAAACAAAAAAATCAGATGGAACCAGCTGGGACCAAGATGGTGATGAATCTGACCTTCAATAGACCCTGAGTCTCATTATATGTTGCTTTTACTCTATCAGCATATTAAATGACACACCTACCAGTGACCATGATGAGACATTAAGAATCAGAAAAGGATAGAAAGCCCTCAAAAAAACGGTGCTCCTTCCCCAGTAGACTAATACATATGCCTCCTCATCATTAGCCTCATTCCTCTTCCCTTTGTCTTTACTCTTTTAATATTAAATCCCTCTTGCAAGGTGGGTGAGAAGTTTATCTATAAACTTAGTTCCAGCTTCTCCATTCCTTGGCCATTGAATAAAGCTACTGCTGTGTCAATCTCAGCTTTGTTGTTCTACTGCTCAAACAGAAGGGAAAAGGAACCCTTCACCACTGAAGCAGAGAGCCTTGACCGGGCTAGGCCACAAGCAGCATCCATAGGGCTTAATTCAGTTAACAAGAGGAGTGAAGGTATTAAGTGCTCTGTAGAATGTGGCATGCCTAGGGCTTGGTGGAAGTTTTAATGTGTGGGAGAGGTGGCTAGAATAATAGCTGGAATGCTTGCTTGGGATAAATGGTGCTATTTACCAAGATGGAGAAAGAAAGAAAAGTTCAAATTTATGGGGTTGGGGTAGGATATGGAATTCAGTCTCTTGTCTCAAAAGAAAAATTGAAACAAAAAAATCTATTAACATACCTTCCTTCCCTCTTTCCTTAATTATTTATTGTTTATGTTTTTATTTAGTGATCTAAAATGGAAAACTCAGACAAAGTGCAAGGATAGGTTAATATCCACTGCAGGGAACAACAATAAACACATTTATGAATTGTTGTTTACAAGTCCAACTAAGGCAAATATCATTGGAAGAGATTATGAGTTTATTTTAGTCCACTAGTGTCTATTACTCAGTTAAATTGTGTTTACATTCTGTAAATCTTTAATTTTTTACCAGAGGAAAAAATTTCAGCCTACATTATCTACTGGAAACTCCTTAAGAAAACAGAGCATGACTTAAATCAAAAATTGAAATTAAGCATAAGCAATGGATTAAGGGATATATTATTTACCATTTAAAGCTTTGGTTATTGGTCAGATTTCAGTATTTAGTAATGTAATGGGCTACTTGATTTGATGGACTTTACAATTGTTTTTAAATAAAGCTTCCATGCAAAAGTTGCCAGCTGCCTCATCTTCTGGGTGCTGTTTCTAGAGTCCTGATCAGGGCCCTCTTAGTGTTGCAAATGTGAGATAAATAGGCTCTTCTGTCCTTAATACTCTTCTAAATTCTTAGGTAGGAAATAGGCAAGTTGATATAGGTCCTTGAAACCTCCTGGGAGAAGTACATTTATTACTCCCAAGTCGTTTACCTCTGAAATACTTGAAATTAATGTTGTAAGAAACTCTTTTGAGTTTAGAAGCTCCTGATGAGGTTGAAAGGCAAAAAAAAAAAAAGAGCCCTGAGAGGAAACTCTCCTTGGCCTTAGTATCTTGGCTGGGTTGGTAACCAGAAGAGGCTTGTTTTTAGTAGTTGGTGACTGCCTGAAAGCACAGCAGGCCCCAGTCATCCTGGCACTGGGGCTCATTTTGTGAGCTGGACCTGAATATGTAAGAGTAACGATGGAATTATTGAAGGTTCAATGATCCGGTTTTAACAGAAACAACATGTAAAAGTGACAGAAGTAAAAGCAGCTGGAAAGAGACTGGTTAAATTCTTTGTTCTAGCTCCCTGAAGCATTTGAAGATAGAACAGCCTCCTAATAAAGGCAAAATAAAGGTTGAGACCAAAGATTAAACACTGAATGGGAAAGGTTTTACTGCTGAAGAGTCAGTCCAATTCAACACAAAGTCTAGGCAGTGGAAGATGAGGTTGGTGGGGTGGGGGGATTGGGTAAGTCTTTTAAAGTCAAAAGGTCACCTACCACCTGTCAGGGTTGTTTTGCCCAGGAAACACTCTCAGATGGAGATATGTGTTCAGGTGGGTGTGTTACTAGGCTATGAAACAACACATGAAAAAGAGCAGAGCCAACAGGACTGGCCAGAGAGAGGTGAACTGTGATACAGTTCACCACTGTCACGAGCTTAAAAGCTGAGCTGCCCCTCAGAGTTGTCCTGAATTTAGCCCTGGGGGCTGGGTCTTTGTATATCCCTCCCTGGTCAAACACTCCTGGAGTGCAAGTTACCTGAGGAAAAGGTGTCTACACTAAAAAAGAAGACACTTACTTCCTGGGCAGGGACTCAGTTGAGAGCCCTCGGCAGGCAACACTCTGGGCGGCTAGAGAAATCAGGGAGTTTGGTCCAGAATGGGGAGGTCTAGGCTACACAATATGTCAACCACCTCATTATATGTCCCACTTTAGAAAAACTTAGGCTCCGCGAGTTGCTGATTGTGTGCTGATAGTTGGGCTTGAACAATAAGTGTTGGGCCGAGGGGAGGAGGATTCTGCCCTGCCTGGGGAATACTCAGCTTGGGAATGGGATCCAGTTACCTCTGCCAACACTTGAAGTACCTGGTTAGGTGTTCTGACCTTCAGGTCTTCTGCGCTGCTGACAGCAGGCTAGGTGCCAGGTCAGGGTTTGCCATTCCTGTGGACTAAGTTCCCCTGGTTCTTGTATAATTGCCAAGGGAGAGCCTGGATTTTCTGCTAATTTGGCCTATGAGGCTTTGATGAGTTTGAATTTGGTTAAAAAACATGAAAGATAAGTAAGGTTGAAGAATACCCAAAGCATTCGATTTTGTGTGAGTTGTAGAATGGTCATAACCCTGACAGAAATAGGGAAGTTGAAAAAGCAAGCTGGATTTAATAGGAAGGAGTAGTTGATAGATAAAAATGAAAATTTGGAGGTGGTTACAAGGGTGTGGCCAGGCTGATGGGTAAAATAAGGGTTGTCCTTGGCTGGACATGAAGCAGATGAGGGACTGTTCTTTCCTTTGTGTCTCCATCACACTTGGATGTATTATCTTTAGCTGTCGTTGTGTCTGACTCTTCTTACTAAACAATGAATAGCTTAAGGTAAGGTTGTAGGCATCTTTCTGCTCTTGGAACCTGACATCATGGTGAATGTATGTAACAAAGTAGGCCCTCAGTATTTGCTTGTTTTTTGTTTTTTAGGGTTTTTTTAAATTTTATTTTTTTACTTTTATTTACTTTTTATACAGCAGGTTCTTATTAGTCATCCATTTTATGCACATCAGTGTATACATGTCAATCCCAATTGCCCAATTCATCACACCACCACCCCCACACCCCACTGCTTTCCCCCTTTGGTGTCCATATGTTTGTTCTCCACATCTCTGTCTCAATTTCTGCCCTGCAAACAGGTTCATCTCTACCATTTTTCTAGGTTCCACATACATGCATTAATATACGATATTTGTTTTACTCTTTCTGACTTACTTCACACTATTTGACGGTCTCTAGATCCATCTACGTCTCTATAAATGACCCAATTTCATTCCTTTATATGGCTGAGTAATATTCCATTGTATATATGTACCACAACTTCTTTACCCATTCATCTGTCAATGGGCATTTAGGTTGCTTCCATGACCTGGCTATTGTAAATAGTGCTGCAATGAACATTGGGGTGCATGTGTCTTGAATTATGGTTTTCTCTGGGTATATGCCCAGTAGTCAGATTGCTGGGTCATATGGTAATTCTATTTTTAGATTTTTAAGGAACGTCCATGCTGTTCTCCATAGTGGCGGTATCAATTTACATTCCCAGCAACAGTGCAAGAGGGTTCCCTTTTCTCCACACCCTCTCCAGCATTTGTTGTTTGTAGATTTTCTGATGATGCCCATTCTAACTGGTGTGAGGTGATACCTCATGGTAGTTTTGATTTCCATTTCTCTAATAATTAGTGATGTTGAGCAGCTTTTCATGTGCCTCTTGGCCATCTCTATGTCTTCTTTGCAGAAATGTCTATTTAGGTCTTCTGCCCATTTTGGGATTGGATTGTGTGTTTTTTTAATATTGACCACCATGTGCTGTTTATGTATTTTGGAGATTAATCCTTCATCTGTAGATTCGTTTGCAAATATTTTCTCCCATTTTCAGGGTTGTCTTTTCATCTTGTTTATGGTTTCCTTTGCTGTACAAAAGCTTTTAAGTTTCATTAGGTCCCATTTGTTTATTTTTGTTTTTATTTCCATTATTCTAGGAGGTGGATCAAAAAAGATCTTGCTGAGATTCATGTCAAAGAGTGTTCTTCCTATGTTTTCCTCTAAGAGTTTTATAGTGTCCGGTCTTACATTGAGTTCTCTAATCCATTTTGAGTTTATTTTGTGTATGGTGTTAGGGAGTGTTCTAATTTCATTCTTTTACATAAAGCTGTCCAGTTTTCCCAGCACCACTTATTGAAGGGACTGTCTTTTCTCCATTGTATATCCTTGCCTCCTCTGTCATAGATTAGTTGACCATAGGTGCTTGGGTTTATCTCTGGGCTTCCTATCTTGTTCCATTGATGTATATTTCTGTTTTTGTGCCAGTACCATATTGTCTTGATTACTGTGGCTTTGTAGTACAGTCTGAAGTCAGGGAGTCTGATTCCTCCAGTTCCAATTTTTTCCCTCAAGATTGCTTTGGCTATTCGGGGTCTTTTGTGTCTCCATACAAATTTTAAGATTTTTTGTTCTAGTTCCATAAAAAATGCCATTGTAATTTGATAGGGATTGCATTGAATCTGTAGATTGCTTTGGGTAGTATAGTCATTTTCACAATATTGATTCTTCCAATCCAAGAACATGGTATATCTCTCCATCTGTTGGTATCATCTTTAATTTCTTTCATCAGTGTCTTATAGTTTTCTGCATACAGGTCTTTTGTCTCCCTTGGTAGGTTTATACCTAGGTATTTTATTCTTTTTGTTACAATGGTAAATGGGAGTGTTTCCTTAATTTCTCTTTCAGATTTTTCATCATTAGTGTATAGGAATGCAAGAGATTTCTGTGCATTAATTTTGTATCCTGCAACTTTACCAAATTCATTGATTAGCTCTAGTAGTTTTCTGGTGGCATCTTTAGGATTCTCTATGTATAGTATCATGTCACCTGCAAACAGTGACAGTTTTACTTCTTCTTTTCCAAATTGGATTCCTTTTATTTCTTTTTCTTCTCTGATTGCCAGGGCTAGGACTTCCAAAAATATGTTGAATAATAGTGGTGAGAGTGGGCAACTTGTCTTGTTCCTGATCTTAGTGGAAATGCTTTCAGTTCTTCACCATTGAGAATGATGTTTGCTGTGGGTTTGTTGTATATGGCCTTTATCATGTTGAAGTAGGTTCCCTCTATGCCCACTTTCTGGAGAGTTTTTATCATAAATGGGTGTTGAATTTTGTCAGAAGCTTTTTCTGCATCTATTGAGATGATCATATGGTTTTTATTTTTTAATTTGTTAATATGGTGTATCACATTGATTGATTTGCATATATTGAAGAATCCTTGCATCCTTGGGATAAATCCCACTTAATCATGCTGTATGATCCTTTTAATGCGTTGTTGGATTCTGTTTGCTAGTACTTTGTTGAGGATTTTTGCATGTA
The DNA here is from genome assembly GCF_028021215.1 of Eschrichtius robustus. NCBI lineage: Eukaryota > Metazoa > Chordata > Mammalia > Artiodactyla > Eschrichtiidae > Eschrichtius > Eschrichtius robustus. The sequence goes on along the minus strand of NC_090834.1, from coordinate 33,167,358 downwards.
TATTCATCAGTGATATTGGTCTGTAATTTTCTTTTTTTGTAGTATCTTTGTGTGGTTTTGGTATCAGGGTGATGGTGGCCTCATAGAATGAGTTTGGGAGTGTTCCTTCATCTGCAATTTTTTGGAAGCGTTTGAGAAGGATGGGTATTAGCTCTTCTCCTAATGTTTGGTAGACTTCACCTGTGAAGCCATCTGGTCCTGGATTTTTGTTTGTTGGAAGATTTTTAATCACAGTTTCAATTTCATTACGTGTGATTGGTCTGTTCATATTTTCTATTCTTCCCTTGTTCAGTCTTGGAAGGTTATACCTTTCTAAGAATTTGTCCATTTCTTCCAGATTGTCTATTTTATTGGCATAGAGTTGCTTGTAGTAGTCTCTTAGGATACTTTCTTTTTCTGTGGTGTCTCTTATAACTTCTCCTTTTTCATTTCTCATTTTATTGATTTGAGTCCTCTCCCTCTTTTTCTTGATGAGTCTGGCTAATGGTTTATCAATTTTGTTTATCTTCTCAAAGAACCAGCTTTTAATTTTATTGATGTTTGCTATTGTTTTCTTTGTTTCTATTTCATTTATTTCTGCTCTGATCATTATGATTTCTTTCCTTCTGCTATCTTTGGGTTTTGTTTATTCTTCTTTTTCTAGTTCCTTTAGGTGTAAGGTTAGATTGTTTATTTGAGATTTTTCTTGTTTCTTGAGGTAGGCTTGTATAGCTATAAAGTTCCCTCTTAGAACTGCTTTTGCCACATCCCATAGGTTTTGGATCATCATGTTTTCATTGTCATTTATCCTTAGGTATTTTTTGATTTCTTCAGTGATCTTTTGGTTATTTAGTAATGTATTATTTAGCCTCCATGTGTTTGTGTTTTTTACATTTTTTTCCCTTTAATTCATTTCTAATCTCATAGTGTTGTGGTCAGAAAAGGTGCTTGGTATGATTTCAATTTTCTTAAATTTACTGAGGCTTGATTTGTGACCCAAGATATGATCTATCCTGGAAAATGTTCCATGCGCACTTGAGAAGAAAGTGTAATCTGCTATTTTTGGATGGAATGTCCTATAAATATCCATTAAATCTTTCTGGTATATTGTGTCCTTTAAGCTTGTGTTTCCCTATTAATTTTCTGTTAGGATGATCTGTCCATTGGTGTACGTGAGGTTTTAAAGTCCCCCACTGTTACTGTGTTACTGTTGATTTCCTCTTTTATAGCTGTTAGCAGTTGCCTTATGTATTGAGCTGCTCCTATGTTAGGTGCATATATATTTATAATTGTTATATATTCTTCTTGGGTCGATCCCTTGATCATTATGTAGTGTCCTTTCTTGTCTCTTGTAACATTCTTTATTTTAAGGTCTATTTTATCTGATAGGTGTATTGCTACTCCAGCCTTCTTTTGATTTCCATTTGCATGGAATATCTTTTTCCATCCCCTCACTTTCAGTCTGTATGTGTCCCTAGGTCTGAAGTGGGTCTCTTGTAGACAGCATATAGATGGGTCTTGTTTTTGTATCCATTCAGCAAGCCTGCGTCATTTGGTTGGAACATTTAATCCATTCATATTAAAGGTAATTATGGTTATGTATGTTCCTATTATCATTTTCTTAATTTTTATTGGTTTGTGTTTGTAGGTCCTTTTCATCTCTTGTGTTTCCCAGTTAGAGAAGTTCCTTTAGCATTTGTTGTAGAGCTGGCTTGGTGGTGCTGAATTCTCTTAGCTTTTGCTTCTCTGTAAAACTTTTGATTTCTCCATCGAATCTGAATGAGATCCTTGCTAGGTAGAGTAATCTTGGTTGTAGGTTCTTCCCTTTCATCACTTTAAGTATATCATGCCACTCCCTTCTGGCTTGTAGAGTTTCTGCTGAGAAATCAGCTGTTAACATTATGGGAGTTCCCTTGTATGTTATTTGTCATTTTTCCCTTGCTGCTTTCAATAATTTTTCTTTGTCTTTAATTTTTGCCAATTTGATTACTATTTCTCAGCATTTTTCTCCTTGGGTTTATCCTGTATGGACTCTCTGCACTTCCTGGACTTGGGTGGCTATTTCTTTTCCCACGTTAGGGAAGTTTTCGGCTCTTATCTCTTCAAATATTCTCCAGTCCCTTTTCTCTGTCTTCTGGAACCCTTATAATGAGAATGTTGTTGCGTTTATTGCTGTCACAGAGGTCTCTTAGGCTGTCTTCATTTCTCTTCATTCTTTTTTCTTATTCTTTTCCACAGTAGGAAATTCCACCATTCTGTCTTCCAGGTCACTTATCCATTCTTCTGCCTCAGTTATTCTGCTATTGATTCCTTCTAGTGTAGTTTTCATTTCAGTTACTATATTGTTCATCTCTGTGTGTTTGTTCTTTAATTCTTCTAGATCTTTGTTAAACATTTCTTGCATCTTCTCAATCTTTGCCTCCATTCTTTTTCTGAGGTCCTGGATTATCTTCACTATCATTATTCTGAAATCTTTTTCTGGAAGGTTGCCTATCTCCACTTTATTTAGTTGTTTTCCTGGGGTTTTATCTTCTTCCTTCATCTGGTACATATCCCTCTGTCTTTTCATCTTGTCTATCTTTCTCTGAATGTAGGTTTTGTTCCACAGGCTGCAGGATTGTAGTTCTTCTTGCTTCTGCTGTCTGCCCTCTGGTGGATGAGGGTATCTAAGAGGCTTGTGAAAGTTTCCTGATGGGAGGGACTAGTGGTGGGTAGAGCTGGCTATTGCTGTGATGGGCAGAGCTCAGTAAAAGTTCAATCTGCTTGTCTGCTGATGGGTGGGGCTGGGTCCCCTCCCTGTTGGTTGTTTGGCCTGAGGCGACCCAACACTGGAGCCTACTCGGGCTCTTTGATGCATCTAATGGTGAACTCTGGGAGGGCTCACGCCAAGGAGTACTTCCCAGAACTTCTGCTGCCAGTGTCCTTGTCCTCATGGTGAGACAAAGCCACCCCCTAACTCTGCAGGAGACCCTCCAACATTAGCAGGTAGTTCTGGTTCGGTCTCTATGGGGTCCCTGCTCCTTTCCACTGGGTCCTGATGTGCACACTACTTTGTGTGTGTCCTCCAAAAGTGGAGTCTCTGTTTCCCCCAGTCTTGTCAAAGTCCTGCAATCAAATCCTGCTAGCCTTCAAAGTTTGTTTCTCTAGGAATTCCTCCTCCCATTTCCAGAACCCCTGGTTCGGAAGCCTGACGTGGGGCTCAGAACCTTCACTCCAGTGGGTGGACTTCTGTGGTATAAGTGTTCTCCAGTTTGTGAGTCACCCACCCAGCAGTTATGGTATTTGATTTCATTGTGATTGTGCCCCTCCTACCATCTCCTTGTGGCTTCTCCTTTGTCTTTGGATGTGGGGTATCTTTCTTGGTGAGTTCAAGTGTCTTCCTGTGGATGATTGTTCAGCATTTCAGTATTTGCTTGTTGAATGAAATTGTAAATGAACGAATGAACAAAAGTGAGGGAGGAGTGTGTATGTGTGTCCATGTGTGCATGTGTGTGTGTATGTGTGTGTGTGGTGAGTGGGACTGATTCAAGCTTCACATATACGTAACATTTTTTCCTGAAAAGTTTAAAATGAGCGTTAAGTAGCAGTGCAGATCCTACTGGGTTTGGAAAGCCTCGGAGTCAGAAAGTCCCATCAGCATATTCTTGTGCATTTTCCCAGCTCAGGGCATCGCTGGAGCAGAGAAGCAGAAGAGACTGACCACTGATTACCACCTTTGACTCATGACTCCATTAGTAAATCGGGAAGAGACCAAACATTTGGCATATCCCTTCCTTCCTACCATGTGGGAATGCTGGGAGACTTGCTGTCACATAGTGTCAAGGTGATCCAGAAAGACTCACTGAACTGAGGAGATGTCTGTAAATTAATTTTTGCTTCTTAAAGAATAGCCCTAAGCACACCATGTAATTTATACTATTTGATGTGACTCTGTTAATTCCCTGAGATATTTACTATTTCCTCTTTAATTCCATTATCTTCCCAGGCACTGAAGTCTAATTTACATATTAATAGTTTTACCTAATCACTGGCTTAAAGAAACTTTTGAGTATGTGTCCTGTGTTCCAATCTCCTGAAACTTCCAGGGCTTCTCTGCTTACCCCACACTCTTACAGGTCTCAGACTAAATACTTCACAGTTGGCAAGATGCTTTTATAAATTTTCCCAATTATAAATTTACATACCACATTCAAATATGCAAAGCAAGTACGGCTTCTATACTTTTCATAATTCATCTAATCATCTTAAGAAGCCCATCCTTATTTAGTAGCAGGTGCAAAGGGATACTAAATTTAGTCCAATTCAGTAAACTCAGTTGCTAATTTAAATACCATCTGATGTATAATTCAGTCTCTTTTGGATAAATCTGTTTTTATGCTTCCTCATTTTCTGCTTCTATCCAATATGGATCTGGGAATACGGAGAAGGGAGCTTAGGTGACCATGTGGAGGCAGGGAAGAGAATCAGTCCCAGAGCTAAGCGCCTAGGTCCTTGGAGCATCTCCTTACCTCCTCTAGATACAGGCAATGCTGTGTTTCCTCTGGTCAGTGGTGCCCTGCTGGCATCTGATGGTTAAGTCTGTAGTTCATGAACTTGGGAGATTTTCTTTCTTGGTTGAGTCAGATCCTAGAAGAGTCAGAGCTTAAGGATTCAGTCCCCCACCTTGGTCCTGGATTGGGCTGAGTATCTCCCGTGTATCTTGCTGTAGCCCTCACCTTGGGACCACTTGTCCCCAGTGTAGTCACCTTTCTTTACACATTCACCAGCCAGCATCATCAACTACTCTCCAAGTCTGCCCCAGAGTGTGCAGAAATTCTGGAACCCCTTCTACATCACATAGGATTTAAAGATTTTCTAATTATATCAGACTTCTGTTGCATTCTGCTTTGGCTGCTTAACAAAATTTGAGTTCTCAAATTTCTTCTCTTGCCATCCTCTATTTACTCCTTTGGTGATCTTATTTAGCACCATGGCTTTAAATATCAACTATAAACTAATGGCTCCCAAATATGTATCTATATCCCAGACCTTTCTCTGGATTCTAGATTTGAATAACCAACTGCCTACCCAACATCTCCACATAGGTGTCTAATAGGCCTTTTAAACTTATATGTCTAAAATGGAAATATTTCTCTTCCCCCCAAACTTACTCCTTTCTTAATCTTCCTCAACTCAGTAAATAGCACCTTCACTCTTTCAGATATTCAGCATAATATGTTAGCATTATCCATGATTTTCTTACACTCCACATCCAATCCATTGGGAAATTCTCTGGCTCTCCCTTTAAACTACATCCACACTATCACACCAACAAATAAAATACCAAGGAATAAACTTAACCAAGGAGGTGAAAGAGCTATACTCTGAAAACTATAGAACATTGATTAAGGAATTTGAAAATGATACAATGAAATGAAAAGATATACCATTTTTTTGGATTAGAAGAATTAACATTGTTAAAAAATCCATACTACCCAAATCAATCTACAGATTTAATGCAATCCCTATCAAATTATGCATGACATTTTTCACAAAACTAGAACAACTAATACTAAAATTTATGTGAAGCCACAAAAGACCCTAAATTGCCAAAGCAATCTTGAGAAAAAAGAATGAAGCTGGAGGTATCACACTCCCTGTCTTTGATACTACAAAACTACAGTAATCAAAATAGCATGGTATTGGTATGAAAACAGACACATAGAACAGAATAGAGAGCCCAGAAATGAATCCACAGTTATATGAGCAAATAATCTACAACAAAGGAGGCAAGAATATACAGAGAAGGAAAGGCAGTCTCTTCAATCAGTGCTGCTGTGAAAACTGGACAGCTACATGTAAAATAATGTGATTAAAACATTTTCTCATACGATATACAAAAATACACTCAAAATGGATTAAAGACCTAAGTGTAAGATCTGAAATCATAAAACTCCTAGAAAAGAACACTCTTTGACATAAATTTTAGTAATATTTTCTTGGATCAGCCCCCTGAGGCAAAATGAATACAAAAAAAGTAAACAAATAAGGCCTAATTAAACTTAAAAGTTTTTGCACAGCAAAGGAAACCATTGACACAATGAAAAGACAATCTACCAAATGGGAGAAAGTATTTGCAAATGATATGACTGGTAAGGGGTTAATATCCAAAATACATAAACAACTCATACAACTCAATATCAAAAACAAACAAACAAACAAACAAACTGATTAAAAAGTGGGCAGAAGATCTGAATAGACATTTTTCTACAGAAGACATACAGATGGCCAACAGTCTCATGAAAGGATGCTCAATATTGTTCATCCTCAGAGAAATGCAAGTCAAACCACAATGAGATATCACCTCACACCTGTCAGAATGGCTATCATCAAAAAGAATACAGGAGAGACCTTCAAGATGGCAGAAGAGTAAGACATGGAGATCACCTTCTCCCAACAAATACATCAGAAATACATCTACATGTGGAACAACTCCTAGAGAACACCTACTGAATGCTGGCAGAAGACCTCAGATTCCCAAAAGGCAAGAAACTTCCCACGTACATGGGTAGGGCAAAAGAAAAAAGAAAAAAACAGAGACAAAAGAATAGGGATGGGACCTGCACCTCTGGGAGGGAGCTGTGAAGGAGGAAAAGTTTCCACACACTAGGAAGCCCCTTCACTGGCAGAGACAGGGGGTGGCTGGGGAGAAGCTTCAGAGACACGGAGGAGAGTGCAGCAATAGGGGTGCAGAGGGCAAAACAGAGAGATTCCTGCACAGAGGATCAGTGCCAAGCAGCACTCACCATCCCGAGAGGATTGTCTGCTCACCTACCGGGACGGGTTGGGGCTGGGAGCTGAGGCTCTGGCTTCAGAGTTCAGACCCCAGGGAGAGGACTGGGGTTGGCTGCATGAACACAGCCTGAAGGAGGTTAGTGCGCCACAGCTAGCCAGGAGGGAGTCCGGGAAAAAGTCTGGAACTGCCTAAGAGGCAAGAGACCATTCTTTTGGGGTGCACGAGGAAAGGGGATTCAGAGCACTGCCTAAACCAGCTCCAGAGACGGGCGGGAGCCATGGCTATCAGCACGGACACCAGAGACGGAAATGAAACATTAAGGCTACTGCTGCAGCCACCAAGAAGCCTGTGTGCAAGCACAGGTCACTATCTACACCTCCACTCCCAGGGCCTGTGCAGCCCACCATTGCCAGGGTCCCGTGATCCAGGGACAACTTCTCTGGGAGAACACACAGCATGCCTCAGGCTGTTGCAACGTCATGCTGGCCTCTGTCATCGCAGGCTTGCCCTGCATTACGTACCCCTCCCTCCCCCCGCCCTGAGTGAGCCAGAGCTCCCTAATCAGCTGCTCCTTTAACCCCGTCTTGTCTGAGCAAAGAAGAGATGCCCCCAGGCGACCTACATGCAGAGGTGGGACAAATGCAAAGCTAAACCGCAAGAGCTGTGCGAACAAAGAAGAGAAAGGGAAATCTCTCCCAGCAGCCTCAGGAGTGGTGGATTAAACCTCCACAATTAACTTGATGTACCCTGCATCTGTGGAATACCTGAATAGACAATGAAGCATCCCAAAATTGAGGCAGTAGACTTTGGGAGCAACGATATGTATATTTTTTTCCTTTTTCTTTTTTTGCGAGTGTGGATGTATATACTTCTTTGTGTGATTTTGTCTGTATAGCTTTGCTTTTACCATTTGTCCTGGGGTTCTGTCTGTCTGTTTGGTTTTGGGGGTTTTCTTGGTGTGAGTGTGTGTTTTTGTGGGATTTTTTTTAGTATAGTTTTTAGCTCTTTTTATCATTGGTGGATTTGCTGTTTTGGTTTGGTTGGTCTCTTCTTTCTTTCTTTTTTTTTCTTTTTAAATTACCTTTTAATTGTTTTAATTTTTAATAATTATCTTTATTTTTTATTTTAATAACTTTATTTTATTTTATTTATTTATTTTTTCTTTCTTTCTTTTTCTCCCTTTTCTTCTGAGCCAAAGGGCTGACAGGGTCTTGGTGCTCTGGCCAGGTGTCAGGCCTCTGCCTCTGAGGGAGTAGAGCTGAGTTCAGGATATTGGTCCACCAGAGACTTCCTGGCACCCCGTAATATCAAACAGTGAAAGCTCTCCCAGAGATCTCCATCTCAACGATAAGACCCAGCTCCACTCAACGATCAGCAAGCTACATTGCTGGACATCCTATGCAAAAAAACTAGCAAGACAAAACACAACACCACCCATTAGCAGAGAGGCTGCCTAAAATCATAATAAGATACCCTAAAACACACCACCGGACGTGGACCTGCCCACCAGAAAGACAAGATCCAGCCTTATACACCAGAACATAGGCACTAGTCCCCTCCACCAGGAAACTTACACAACCCACTGAACCAGCCTTAGCCACTGGGGGCAGACACCAAAAACAACAGGAACTATGAACCTGCAGCCTGCAAAAAGGAGACCCCAAACACAGTAAGTTAAGCAAAATGAGAAAACAGAGAAACAAAGCAGATGAAGGAGCAAGGTAAAAACCCACCAGAGAAAACAAATGAAGAGGAAATAGGCAGTCTACCTGAAAAAGAATTCAGAGTAATGATTGTAAAGATGATCCAAAATCTTGGAAATACAATGGAGAAAATACAAGAAACGTTTAACAAGGACCTAGAAGAACTCAAGAGCAAACAAACAATGATGAACAACACAACAAATGAAATTAAAAATTCTCTAGAAGGAATCAATAGCAGAACAACTGAGACAAAAGAACGGATAAGTGACCTGGAAGATAAAATAGTGGAAATAACTACCGCAGAGCAGAATAAAGAAAAAGAATGAAAAAAATTGAGGACAGTCTCAGACTTCTGGGACAACATTAAACGCAACAACATTCTCATTATAGGGGTCCCAGAAGAAGAAGAGAAAAAGAAACGGACTGAGAAAATATTTGAAGAGATTATATTTGAAAACATCCCTAATATGGGAAAGGAAATAGTCAATCAAGTCCAAGAAGTGCAGAGAGTCCCATACAGGATAAATCCAAGGAGAAACATGCCAAGACATATATTAATCAAGCTATCAAAAATTAAATACAAAGAAAAAATATTAAAAGCAGCTAGGGAAAAACAACAAATAACATACAAGGGAATCCCTGTAAGGTTAACAGCTGATCTTTCAACAGAAACTCTGCAAGCCAGAAGAGAGTGTCAGGACATATTTAAAGTGATGAAAGGGAAGAAACTACAACCAAGATTACTCTTCACAGAAAGGATCTCATTCAGATTTGGCAGAGAAATTAAAATCATTACAGACAAGCAAAAGCTAAGAGAAATCAGCACCACAAAACCAGCTTTACTACAAATGGTAAAGGAAGTTCTCTAGGCAGGAAACACAAGAGAAGGAAAAGACCTACAATAACAAACCTAAAACAATTAAGAAAATGGGAACAGGAACACACACATTGATAATTACCTTAAATGTAAGTGGATTAAATGCTCCCACAAAAGACATAGACTGGCTGAATGGATACACAAACAAGACCCTTATACATGCTGTCTACAAGAGACACACTTCAGACCTAAGGACACATACAGACTGAAAGTGAGGGGATGGAAAAAGATATTCCATGCAGATGGAAATCAAAAGAAAGCTGCAGTAGCAATTCTCGTATCAGACAAAAGAGACTTTAAAATAAAGACTATTACAAGAGACAAAGAAGGACACTACATAATGATCAAGGGATCAATCCAAGAAGAAGATGTAACAATTGTAGATATTTATGCACCCAACATAGGAGTACCTCAATACATAAGGCAAATGCTAACAGCCTTCAAAGGGGAAATCGACAGTAACACAATCACAGTAGGGGACTTTAACACCCCACTTTCACCAATGGACAAATCATCCAAAATGAAAATAAATAAGGAACCACAAGCTTTAAATGATACATTAAACAAGATGGACTTGATTGATATTTATAGGACATTCCATCCAAAAACAGCAGAATGCACTTTCTTCTCAAGTGCTCATGGAACATTCTCCAGGATAGATCATATCTTGGGTCACAAATCAAATATTGCTAAATTTAAGAAAATTAAAATCGTGTCAAGTATTTTTCCAATCACAATGCTATGAGACTAGATATCAATTACAGGAAAAACTGTAAAAAATACAAACACATGGAGGCTAAACATTATACTACTTCATAACCAAGAGATCACTGAAGAAATCAAAGAGGAAATAAAAAAATGCCTAGAAACAAATGACAATGAAAACACGATGATCCAAAACCTATGGGATGCAGCAAAGCAGTTCTAAGAGGGAAGTTTATGGCAATACAATCCCACCTCAAGAAACAAGAAACATCTCAAATAAACAACCTAACCTTACACCTAAAGCAATTAGAGAAAGAAGAACAAAAAACCCCCAAAGTTAGCAGGAGGAAAGAAGTCATAAAGATCAGATCAGAAATATATGAAAAAGAAATGAAGGAAACAATAGCAAAGGTCAATTCTTCTTTAAGAAGATAAACAAAATTGATAAACCATTAGCCAGACTCATCAAGAAAAAAAGGGAGAAGACTCAAATCGACAGAATTAGCAATGAAAAAGGAGAACTAACAACTGACACTACAGAAATACAAAGGATCATGAGAGATTACTACAACTAACTATATGTAAATAAAATAGACAGCCTGGAAGAAATGGACAAATTCTTAGGAAAGCACAACCTTCTGAGCCTGAACCAGGAAGAAATAGAAAATACAAACAGACCAATCACAAGCACTGATATTGAAACTGTGATTAAAATTTTTCCAACAAACAAAAGCCCAGGACCAGATGGCTTCATAGGCGAATTCTATCTAACATTTAGAGAAGAGGTAACACCTATCTTTCTCAAACTCTTCCAAAATATAGCAGAGGAAGGAACACTCCCAAACTCATTCTATGAGGCCACCATCACCCTGATACCAAAACCAGACAAAGATGTCATAAAGAAAGAAAACTATAGGCCAATATCACTGATGAATATAGATGCAAAAATCCTCAACAAAATACTAGCAAACAGAATCCAACAGCACATTAAAAGGATCACACACCATGATCAAGTGGGGTTTATCCCAGGATTGCAAGGATTCTTCACTTTACGCATATCAATCTATGTGATACACCATAGTAAAAAACTGAAGGAGAAAAACCATATGATCATCTCAATAGATGCAGAAAAAGCTTTTGACAAAATTCAACACCCATTTATGATGAAAACCCTCCAGAAAGTAGGCATAGAGGGAACTTACCTCAACGTAATAAAGGCCATATATGACAAACCCACAGCCAACATCGTTCTCAATGGTGAGAAACTGAAACCATTTCCACTAAGATCAGGAACAAGACAAGGTTGCCCACTCTCACCACTATTGTTCCACATAGTTTTGGAAGTTTCAGCCACAACAATCAGAGAGGAAAAAGAAACAAAAGGAATCCAAATCGGAAAAGAAGAAGTAAAGCTGTCACTGTTTGCAGATGACATGATATTATACACAGAGAATCCTAAAGACGCTACCAGAAAACTACTAGAGGTAATCAATGAATTTGATAAAGTATCAGGATACAAAATTAATGCACAGGAATCTCTTGCATTCCTATACACTAATCATGAAAAATCTGAAAGAGAAATTAAGGAAACACTCCCATTTACCATTGCAACGAAAAGAATAAAATGTCTAGAAATAAACTTACCTAAGGAGACAAAGACCTGTATGCAGAAAACTATAAGACACTGCTGAAAGAAATTAAAAATGATACAAACATATGGAGAGATATACCATATTCTTGGATTGGAAGAATCAGCATTGTGAAAATGACTATAGTACCCAGAGTAATCTACAGATTCAAGGCAATCTGTATCAAACTACCAATGGCGTTTTTCACAGAACTAGAACAAAAAATTTCACAATTTGTATGGCAACACAAAAGACCCCAAATTGCCAAAGCAATCTTGAGAAAGAAAAACGGAGCTGGAAGACCAGGCTGCTGAAATCAGACTATACTACACAGCTACAGTAATCAAGACAGTTTGGTACTGGCACCAAAAAAGAAATATAGATCAATGGAACAGGATAGAAACCCCAGAGATAAACCCACTCACATACGGTCACCTTATTTTTGATAAAGGGGACAAGAATATACAATGGAGAAAAGATAGCTTCTTCAATAAATCGTGCTGGGAAAAGTGGACAGCTACATGTAAAAGAATGAAATTAGAACACTCCCTAACACCAAACTCAAAAATAAACTCAAAATGGATTAAAGATCTAAATGTAAGGTCAGACACTCTAAAATTCTTAGAGGAAAACATAGGCAGAACACACTATAACATAAATCATAGCAAGATCCTTCTTGACCCACCTCCTAGAGAAATGGAAAAAAACCCAAAAATAGACAAATGGGACCTAATGAACCTTAAAAGCTTTTGCACAGCAAAGGAAACCATAAACAAGACAAAAAGACAATCCTCAGCATGGGAGAAAATATTTGCCAATGAAGGAAATGACAAAGGATTAACCTCCAAAATTTACAAGCAGCTCATGCAGCTCAATATCAAAAAAACACAACCCAATCCGAAAATGGGCAGAAGACCTAAACAGAGATTTCTCTAAAGAAGATATACAGATTGCCAACAAACACTGAAATTCCTTGCTCCATTTTACTGCGTTGCTTCTCTTTGTAGCACTTATCTTCACAGATCTATGCATTTATTTATTCAGTCTCTTCCCTCAACTGGAGGGTAAGATCTATAATGTCAAGAACTTAAGTCTGTTTATTACTTTATTTCCAGTGCCTAGACTGACAACTGGCACACAGTGAGTACACCACAAATTTTTGGTGATACAATGTCTCTACTATATTGCTTATATCATAATATGAGAAAAGTCCAGAAGATTTCCCAGCTTTTGCTTTTTCCCTGTTCTGGGTCTCTGTTTGATGGCACCAGCAGAACTTTTCAATGTCTTCCAGTGAGTTTCCTCTACCTTGCCATCTATGGGTTTATTTTTTACCATCTAAGTTGTGAGGAAAGTATGTGAAATTTGGTATTATTTTGAAGATTTAACTAAAAGTTAAGTTTAAGAGAATTTCCAGAACTGCTTGTTACAAACACTCTCTGCTGTGACTGATGTGACAGAGAACATGGTTTGTTAGACGTAAGTCTAAATTTGGGGAAAGAAGAGGGAGGTAATAATCATAATAAAATTAATTGTGCTCAAAGCTACTACTTATTGCATGCTCATTTTGTTCCAAAAACCTATGTATATGACCTTCACAATAGCCCTAGAAAATAGATATTAGTACTTCTGTTTTATAGGTGAGGAATCCAGGGCCTGAGTCATTACTAATGCAATTAAAAGTCATAAATTTAATAAGAGGCTGAGCTGGGATTGCTGACTATAAATTTTTTCCACCATATGATGCTGCATTCACAGTTGTCTTCAAAAGGATGTTGGCAGCCTACATGTTTTTGAAAACTGTCTGCAGCGCTGTTTGAAAATTATCTTAAAATCCTTTCAAAGAAACATAGCAGGATAGCTTCTTATAGTGTGAACTAAAAGAGCCCACAATTTTTGTGACTCTGTGGGTTATCAAGCTTATTTGTCTGGGATTATGTGCTGGCTAATGATAATATTGATTCACCAATTACCATGATTATAGAAAGATCTTTCATCTGGAACAGTGAGGGTGGCCTTTGGCAGTGCAGAGAGGGGAGAGTGGACAACACAGTACATCACAATGGGAAGCCTCCACCCTGAGCTTCCGCAGAAGCAGCAGGACAATGAAGGGAGAAGAAAAGTAGTTACCTACGTATGAGAGATGACTGCTGACAGCCATCCTCCCCACAGCAGTTAGAGCCTGGGTTTTACGGCCTCTACATTAGCACAGCAGGACCTAATGCTGAGGGCTTGAGGGGGAAAGCTACATCTTTCACTTTGGTGCTCATGCCTCCACTGCGTTTCTCATAGCCCTGCTGTGTTTCTTAAAGGTCTCATGGGGCAGTCATACATCACAGGTGGCACTGATCATGCCCTCTCATAACTTAGTCCTGTTACTTTGAGTCACACTTCATTGCTTCTCTGAAGTCACATAAAACCTTATCTCTTTTACTGGATGCTGTTCACCTACTTAGTGATTCCACACACAGCAACACTTTCATAAAGGTAGCCTGCTCTTTCCTAAGGTTATAAGCTCATGCCTGCCAAACCACAAGCTAGGAAAAAACAGGCTTCAAAAGTCCCTCTGGGGCTTCCCTGGTGGCGCAGTGGTTGAGAATCTGCCTGCTAATGCAGGGGACACGGGTTCGAGCCCTGGTCTGGGAAGATCCCACATGCCGCGGAGCAACTGGGCCCGTGAGCCACAACTACTGAGCCTGCGTGTCTGGAGCCTGTGCCCCGCAATGGGAGGGTCTGCAATAGTGAAAGGCCAGTGCACCGCGATGAAGAGGGACCCCCGCTCGCCGCAACTAGAGAAAGCCTTCGCACAGAAACGAAGACCCAACACAGTCAAAAATAAATAAATAAATAAATAAATAAATAAATAAATGTATAAAGCCCCTCTGTGTGGTGATTTGAAGATAGCATAATAGTGTGACACACTAGTATACTCACAGGGAGAAAATAGTACCTGTTGTTTGCATTCAATTATCAAAGCAGGGGAGAGGTCTGCCTGTAAAAGAGACGGAAGTGGTCTCCAAAATAATTTTCAGGTATAAAACCCCTGCACACTACATCCTTTCCTAATTAATATCAATTGTACATTCTACAGTCTATTCCCCCAGCACTGTGGCTGCATTTATTATAATCTTGTTTGAGAAGCAGGCCGGTGATTGGCAATGATTCTCTTTACAAATCCCATGTGACGTATAATTTGGTTTTCTAATTGTGCACGTTTGCACAATCTGTTTCCTATTCCTGCTAGATTACTATGAGTTGAAAGGCTTGTCAGAGTGGAATTACATTTTCTCAATAAGGTCTTGGGTCTGCTGTGTGCCTCTAGTGATGATAGAATTTGAACATGCTCAGCATTATGGAGTTCTCACATGTATCATAACTGCTGCAGTAGCTATACCAACAGAGGGCAGTAGAAGCCAGCTGGAAATCGATAGAAGTTTCACTGCAAAAACACTTGAGTTGGGTCCTGAGGGGTGAGCAGGAGCTTGACAAACAAAGAGGAGGGAAAGAGACAGACCTTTTAAATAGCACCAGTGGCATATGGAAAGTGCCATATGGTGCAGGAAGCCCTGTTTAGAAAATGGTGATTAGTTTCCTGTGCTTACGGCAATTAAGTTATCTGTATCATGTTATTCTCTCCCTAGTTGGAGCCTTTTGTTTCTTGAGTTATGTGGAATTTGATGTATCACTTAAACCCTAATGATAGTTACATGGTACTTATGAGAGGGTGAGAACTAGTTCAGAGGGAGCCATGAGGCTTACAAAGAGCAAGAAGCAACTTCTATGTGAGGTTTGAGTTTTGGGAAGAATTCTCTCCTTGCTCTGTGACTCATTTTCCCCACTGATAAAACAAAAGCATCCACTGCCTTCTGTCTGAAGGTAATCGGTGAGTGAAATGTGATGGGCCCACAGTCAGTAGACTAATTCTCCTCCCTGGGAGCTCGACAATGTTTCTGGGGGAAGAGGAAGCAGAGAGAGGAGACTGGGAGTTCTCACTGTGGTCTCTCTGAGATGTACCCACCGTCTATGTGTACTTTGGAATGTACACTCACATGAGTACCTCAAGGCTTTCGGAAAATAAAATGTACCTCTCACAAAAGTGTTGGGAACCCCTACATATGGAAAATGATTGGAATCCCTTGGAAATCTAGGATACAAGTATTATCTCGTTATATGCCATCATAGAGGACTTGGGGTCACTAATTTTAGAAAAGAAAACAGTCAGGAAAATACAACCACAAGTCTTCAGTGTCTTACAAACAGATAATCTACAAGTTAGACAGAGTAAATTTTATGTTTGAGAATAAGCAATTCTCTTGAGGGGAAGAATAGTTCATTGCTGCTGTAGAAGAAAAGGAAGCTGAGTAGAGAGCAGTGAAACCATGAAATCTGTCTTTCCAGCTGTGAGTTTAGTTTTTCCCTGGATTTTCTGTGACACTGGGGTGGAGGTTGACATTTTTCACCATGATTCCCTTGCCATAAGTAATTTACATATTCCAAAAGGTCTAATAGGGTAACTCATGGGGAGTCCAACGATCCTGTTCAACAGTGGTTAGAGACAGGCTGTACGGGAGAAAAAGAGTCTGCGGCCCCTTCAGCAAATCAGGCAGTCAGGGCAGTCAGAGCCCTTCCTTCTCACCTGCTTCGTACACATCCCACCGTGCTGAGCTTTACAGTTCACACAAGAAGATGACCTTAGACTCAGCCCTCAGATGGAAGGTTCATTTCTCCCTCTGGCTTCTGACATCCTGTGGATCGTTCTCAACCTGGACAAGAGAAAGCCTTACGTTTAGGAAGCTTAGAAGCAGCTACTGGGTGAGGCAAACCCTTTAGTTTCCACCAGCCTTTTCCATGCACAGAAAAGGCAGGGCCCCTACTTTCTCCCTTAGATGAGAGGCAACATAAATTGATCATAAAATCATTGAAGAAGAAAAATGGTAAGAAAAAAATTGCTAATTTACCTGATTTATGGAGGTCATTAACAACTTACAAGGATGTTCTGATTCACTTGAGACAGTAAATTTTACAACCAACTAGGATGTTCTGATTCACTTGAGACAGTAAATTTTATGTGACAAAGATGACAATTGGGAAAAAGTAAGTGGGAGAATGCAAAGGAACAAACATTTTGTTTTCCCCTTGTCCTCACATTACATCTTCCCCGCTTCTTGCTGTGGAAACTACTACCCTTCTCTATGACCTATGCCTCGACTCTTTTCCAGGTTGAAATTGAGTCACGCTATCTTGCTCTTCATTTGGACTGATGGGTGTGACGCAGTTCTCTTGATAGTCCTGTAGTTTCAATTTTCTTGCTGTATCTAATAGTCTTTATTATATGCTGTTCAAAGAACTGACTTTGAGGTTAGAGGGAATCTTCCATACTGGGAGTAACAGTTTGCTTAGTTCTGGCTCCTCTAACTGGAAATTAAAAATCATGAAGAGATTGCACAGCTAAAGATGGTTTATTCCACACTATCCTTTATTTATTTATTTTCTTTTTTTCAGACATAGTGCGACTGAATCTGTGAATTGTAAGCGACCTCAGTGATCATTTAGTCTAATGTTTCCCAAAGAGTACACAGTATGATTCTAGCTTGTACAAGGAGGAATTATTTTTTAAATTTTAACAAATTTTTACTTTAATATGCATTATAAAAGTTTTAAATAGTGCAAGGAAACCTTGATTTCAAGGATATTGTTGTATAGGATAAATATGTACGTGGATATGACAATAATCATAAGGTTCTTACAGGTGACTAAAGCTTGGGGAACATTGGCACGTCTATTCTTTCTTTCAACAGCTGGGGAAACTGAGGCCCAGAAGACAAACTACTACCTCAAGGTTGCACAGCTAATTTCTAGTAGACGTGGGGTTTAAACCCAGGATGTGAGACTTTTCATCGATTCACCATTTTCTCCATCTTTATAAATGTCTAATATTGTTCTCTGCTGTAACCACAAATCCAGTTTTTTTATATTATGAAAACATGTACCTAATTTCAATGCATCAGACATAAAAATACAATTTGCAAACAATGTTTAATATAATATCTAATGAATACTGAAAAGTGATTTTGATGACTTGGCTGTGAAGTCAGAGGCTCTTCATCCCCTTTATGTCTGTAACATGTATAATCTCTCTAGCATGCCTATCAGTCTCTTTGGATTGTAGTTCACAGTTAAGCAAGGACAGAGAACTTTAATGAACTAATTTGGATACCACTATTTTCTATGAAATCATACCTGCCATCCACTATTCTTAATATTCTTTTTGTTCCGTAATTTGGAACCCTGTGTTTCTGCTACAATGGACCACAAACAACAGTAATCATTAAGCTCTCACTATGTGCCAGGCACTCTCCTAAGTGCTTTTTACTCAGGAGTAAACTGTTTTTACTCAATCAGGCTCGCAAGGGTAGGCAACTTGCCCAATATTAGAAAGCAAGTGAGGAGGTTTTGTCCCAGGCTGTCTGCTCCAGTGTCCCCATTCTTGGTCTTGTGTTCACAGCAAACCCAAGAATCTTGTCCCAAATTTTTAAAACATTCTCTACAAATTTGTATTAGCTTTTACACTATGTAATACTGACAAACAGTATAGTCTGTGTATAATTGGACGGTAAAACTTGTTTTAAAAACAGCTTTGTTTTTGAACCTTCATGTTGTGTATAAAAATGCTGTCACACATAATTTAACAAAGTCCCTCAGAGAGGATTATAGGGGGCTGGAAATTGGTACAGTAATTAAAATGTATTTTACACAAAATAATTTCAAAATTATGCAAAGCAGAATGGATGAAGTGAGAAAGTGCAATGAGAAGGATGACTCAGAATGAAAACAAAAATAACTAACAATGGTGATAATAATAATTGCAGCTACAGTGTGCTGAGAACTTAATATGGCCTAGCACTCTTTTGAATACTGATTTATATATTTAAATTCTCACAAAAACTCTTTGAGGTATTGTCATCATTCTAATTTTACAGGTGAGGGAACAGTCTCAGGGAGGTTATGTCATGTGTCCCTGTGACCAGCTGGTGGTAGCAGAGCCATGGTTTGAACCCAGGTCCAGTTATCCCATTTCACCTCTTTCTATTCCTGGGAGCTCACGGAGCATCTCTGGCATGTGACACCATGTTCTTTTGTTCTGTTTTTGTTTGAGTCATGAAAGAAGAACATACTGAATTTTTTTCCTTCCGGCTAATAGCTGACCCTCTATTCCCCAAGGGATTTAGCAGGGTTAAGGAGGCCTCTGGAGGCCTCTCAGCAAGAGAAATCTCCTAAATGGCTCCATCTCAAATATCAAAGTACCACTTTGATTTTGATTTTGACATTCTGATTCCTCAGAAATGTCATCACCTCCACTGATCACTTCATTTGTAAGAGAGATATGGGTCAGAATACCTTTTGACCAATTTAGGAATCTATTATGGAGGATTTGGTAGAAATGATTCTACCATTTCAGGAGAAAATGGTCCACAGGCTCAAAGGGGTGTTCTAATATTCTCCTGGTCAAGGGCAGCCTCTCTGGAACAATTTTGTAACTTTCCAGTGTGACAATTTTATTTATTTTTTATTTTATTTATTTATTTATTTTTGGCTGCATTGGGTCTTCATTGCTGCGTGAGGGCTTTTCTCTAGTTGCGGCGAGTGGGGGCCACTCTTTGTTGCGGTGCATGGGCTTTTCGTTGCAGTGGCTTCTCTTGTTGCGGAGCACAGGCTCTAGGCACATGGGCTTCAGTAGTTGTGGCACGCGGGCTCAGTAGTTGTAGCTCACGGGCTCTAGAGCGCAGGCTCAGTAGTTGTGGTACACGGGCTTAGTTGCTCTGCGGCATGTGGGATCTTCCTGGACCAGGGCTCAAACCCGTGTCCCCTGCATTGGCAGGCAGATTCTTAACCACTGTGCCACCAGGGAAGCCCTTCAGTGTGACAATTTTAAAAGCAACATATTCAATTGGATGTTTGATTTATTTGGTAAAAAAAAAAAGTCCACAAATTCAATGTCTATAAACCTTTTGTACAGAACCAGTAAGAAAAGCCCAATTTTCCAAGAATAGCCCCTTTGTTTTCTTTTTTTAAAAAATAAATTTATTTATTTATTTATTTTTGGCTGCATTGGGTCTTTGTTGCAGTGCTCAGGCTTTCTCTAGTTGTGGCGAGCAGGGGCTACTCTTTGTTGTGGTGCATGGGCTTCTCATTGCAGTAGCTTCTCTTGTGGTGGAACACAGGCTTTAGGCACACAAGCTTCAACAGTTCTGGCACGCAGGCTCGGTAGTTGTGGTGCCTGGGCTTAGTTGCTCTGCAGCATGTGGGATCTTCCTGGACCAGGGTGCGAACCTGTGTCCCCTGCATTGGCAGGAAGATTCTTAACCACTGCACCACCAGAGAAGCCCTCTTTGTGTTCTTTTTAAATTCCACCTTAGATTGGGTTGAGGCCTGTCTCTTTGTAATTCTGAAATTCTGATCTATGTATTTCAACATGGCCTTTCAGAACAATAGAAGTCAAGTTTGTTCCATCTTCTACATGATGGCCTTCACATATTTGAAAACAGCTCTCTTGTTTTCTCTGAATTGTCTCGTCTTAAGGTTAATCAAAGTTTCCTTAGAACTTCCTTCCTCCATGAAAGACTAATACGAGGATATTTCCTCCAGAATGTTTTAGTGTTCCAGATTAAAAACAGCCTAGTTCATTCGTGGTTTAAAAAATAGGGAATGTGCAATGATAGAATACCACTTGGCCTGTTTTCTCTTTGCAAGGCAGGCTTTAGGACAATGATAAATATTTGTCTAAACTGTGCAGCTGAGCCATATGCAAATTTGCATAATTGTACTCCAGGTGATGTGCTGCATGGTAATTACTTGTTACTTGTAACTTGATAAAGCTGGGTTTTAGCAACACACTCCTGACTGAATGCACTGTCAGCAAACCAGGAGCCCTCCTCATGTCTCCTTGTCACCTTAGATGCCATTAAGGAAGAGGGAAGATGTAGCAAGAGACAGTGGAAGACTTCTCCAAGGCCACAAATAAGTGTGATTTCAAAGAATTTGTAAGAGTGGTACAAGCTGTTTGTTTACAGTGTAAATGTTTTGATGTGATCAGTCCAAAATTTCAGGGTCTCTGCCAACACCGATTCATCCGACCAGATGGGTGAATGAGAAGAACATGTATTACTCACACTTTATGGGCCACGTCCTGTAGTAGTTGCACAAAGGAGACATCCAGGCTGTGTAACCATGCTTCCTGCTCTTGTGAGGAGCATCAGTCTCTCTGGAAAAATATTGAATACTTCCTGTTAGGCAAGGATTCTGTACTTTACTGCAGAGGTCTAAGGAAGTTGATCAAATCAAATCAACATATTCAACAATTCAAGCAAAAAGCATTGTGTTAGGTTCTGGGAGAAGGAAATGAATAAGAAATTCCTTATTACCGCTTTTTTTTTTGGAACAGTCTTTTGGATTTTTTTAAAAAATATTTATTTTTTAGTTTTTGCTGCGTCTGTTCTTAGTTGCAGCACGCAGGATCTTCATTGCAGCATGCAGGCTCTTTGTTGCAGCATGAGGGCTTCTCTCTAGTTGAGGCACGCAGGCTCAGTAGTTGTGGCATGCGGGCTTAGTTGCCCTGCGGCATGTGGGATCTTAGTTCCCTGAACAGGGATCATACCCACGTCACCTGCATTGGAAAGTGGATTCTTTACCACTGGACCACCAGGGAAGTCCCTGGATTTTCAAATGGTTTGTACTGTTATGATATAAGTAAAACTCCCTTTTTTAAGGATAATGATATGGCAAATGTTGATGACACAATGTCAGGCATAAAAGGGGCAGACTACAAAGATTGCTTTGAGAGGCTGTGTAGAGTAGTGGGTGAGAAAACACAGTTTTGGAGTCTGAATTCTTACCCCACCACTTACTTCGGCACATTATATAATCTACCTGGACTTCAGTTCTTTTATTTTTGACATGGGGATAATGATACAGAGCTCTTATCTCATTATCAATGAGAAAAAACTAGTGCTTCAGAGAACACCTGGCCCATAGTTCAAGTTCAACATATATCAGCTATTAGTGGGTTATCTGTACTATGAACAGTACAGAACATTGTGAATTAGTAAAAACTTGGAGTGAAGTTAGAAAGTCCAATGGAAAATAAACAGTTGATTAATCAATATGAAAGCATTTGAAGGGATGTCTTTCAATTTATCTTGAAAGAATGTTTGTGTGATAAGTAAAGATTATAAAGTAAAAACTAAAATTATTAAATAAAAATAATTTGAAGCAGAAACCAAAGACACAGTCTCCACCCTCAGGGATCTCATGATCTAGTGGAAGAGATGTAATTATTGGTTCACACTGTAAGAGTAATTAGTAAAAGCCAGAACAAATGAGGGAAGGATGCACCCTGTGGGAGTGGAAAGGAAACGCCCTGAAATATTTCCTAGAGTCCATAATGTCTGAGATGTAGTCAGAGGAGCAATAATGGTGGTGGCGTTGTAGCTCAGGGGAGGACATTCCAGAAAGAAAGGCCCCAAGTAACTACGTGGCGAAACCCTCATGCCTGGCGCTATGAGGTATATGTGACATTTAGCGTGACATATGTTGGTGTTGGATTGTGGAGGGTCTTAAATATCATACAAGAAGTTAGGGCTTTGCTATTTACTCTGTGAGTTTATTCCTCCAAACACTTTTCCTGGAAAATGTATATGCTGTGAGGATGCATTAGATATCCTGACATTTTCCCCCAATGAGAATGATAATGTTTCAAATAAGATGAGTTGGGGATAAAATAACAAGCAAAAATATCCTAATCAGGAATGGTAGTGTTTGAGCCACTAAAAACATGCCATTTTACCCATTTTGTGTAGATTCTAGGTGTGAGAAGATGGACCTGTGACCTTCCTCAAAATAGAGTCTACAGCATCCACATGTAGAAATTGGCATAACCAGGCACCTTTCAAACTTTTGGATAAAGTTGAAAAAAAGAACATGTGAAGGCAGAGTAAAGTTTATCCTCCAAAAAAGATCAATTCCCCTTAATTACTGACATAAGAATGGATCCAGGAACAAAATAGCTCAAAGTATCTTGGCTTTTCCACTTACAAGTGAACCAGATTTTCAGTTACACAGAAAGCACCAAACATGATTTTAAATGCATTAAATTTATCTTATAATACATACCAGGGAGGTGGTAGGACTTGAGATTGGGAAGTTCGGTGGGAGGAACCCTGGTCTTTGGAGCAAGTGGCCTGGTTAAAAGTCCTGGCTCTGCCATCACAGGTCTGTATTACGTTAGGTGGAATCTTTGGGCAATCTGAGCCTCAGGCTCCACGGACGTAAAAACAGGATTGAAATAATGTTTCTTCAACAGGGAAATCTTGGAGATTGATGGGGGAAACTCCTCCCTCTCCCTGCTTTAAGAAATTAAACCGGGTTCATGCAGTGGGATGAGACCCAATCCACCTATGTCACGTTACTAGCCTTGTTTGCATATTGAAGATCACATAGGAAGATTCCTCAGTTATCTGAAGCAATATGCTCTCTTTCATTTTCCATGAAGCTCAGGGTACTCTCCATCCATCTTTCATTTTCTTACTTCTGATGGGAGAATGAATGTATGGTACTCACTATGTGCCAGAAACTGTTATATGTGTATGTTTACTTTATATGAATATGTATAGTGTTTACTTTACAGATATTAACTCATTTAAATTTTTGAGTGGATTTTATTCTCTCCATCTTACAGATTAGGAAATGGAAACTGAGGCACAGAGAGGTTAAGTAAGTTTTCAGGATTGTACAACTAATAAATGTTGGGTCTGGAATTTAAATTCAAGCAATCTGGCTCCAGAATCAAAGTACTTAACCATTATACCACACGGTCTCTCTTAGAGCTGTGGGTTCTTTCCTTTACTATAATAAAAGAAATAGCATGATCTCTCAGTCTCCATGTCAGGAAGCAATAAAGGTGAGAGAAACTTTAACAAACAAGAGAATGACCCATCAGAAGGGGACAGTTTCTACTCACTTCCAGCTATTGGTTGCCATGGGGTGTCCCTGGCCTAATATTGCCAGCACAAGTTTTCTGATTTTTTTCAACAAAGGCTGGAATTCAAAATTTAAAAATGTATTCTATCCATTTTCAGATACCTTATACTAATTACAAAATTTTAAGAACTCAACACAAGCCACCAGGTGTTCACAGGACAACAGTTTGTGGTGTTGGCTGAGAGATGTTAACAGCACTGTGGTTTCAAGAACAGTCTCTGCAGCCAGACTTTGAGTTCAAAACCCATCTCGTTACTTATAAGGGAGCAAGTCATTAATTTGCCTCAGCTCCCCTGCCTGTAAAACAAGGCTTACAACATTAATGAGGATATGTGCCTCAAATTATCTGAATGAGGATTAAATCAGTTAACATAAATAAAGCTCTTGAAACAGTGCCTGGTCATGGTAAGCACTATATTAGCACTTATTATTTGGTCTTATTATCATTCTGCCCCATGACATGAAATCAGTCATACACAATGGATGAGGAACTTTCACAGGTCTGGGTGTCAAGTGAAGTAGGAAATAAGTTAGCTTTGAACATTCTTGGAGAAGAATGTTCTATGTGGCCATCAAATGACTAACATTTAAAAATTACCAAATTTCATGATGTTATTACCTCTGTTTCACTCCCCATCTAGATTCTACTTCAATTTTCATCAAGGAGAGTCCAGAGAAAATGATTTCCTCATAAAAATAAAACAAGAAACTGATTTCTCATTTGGATTTTTTCCTTCTAGTTTTTTTTTGTTTCTTTGTTTTTAATTACATTTCCTCTTACTGATTTTCAGGGAATAAAATTCATAGAAGAGGGATTAACACAATTCTTTAAAATGACATTTATTGTGCACAGAGAGAAGTGCTTAATCCTACGGGAAGTAATAAAATAATTAGATGACTTTTTCTGGAAAGAAAAATAGAAAAGAAGGGAAAAAACAAAAGAAGGAAAAAAGTTCATCAGTTTCTGAATATGACAGTAATTAAACTCCACTAAGCATCTACCAAGAACAGTGTTCTGTATAGATGACATAAGGATATGAATTTTAATCAGATGAAGTCCCAAAGATTTCTGAAGTGGTTGTCAGTATTTAATGTGCTAAAAAATCAGCTGAGAGCTTGTTAAAATGCAAGTTCCTGGACCTTACCCTGGAGAGTCTGCTAATGTAGTTCTGAGTGGGGCCCAGGCATATGTTTATATTAATCAGACATTAGATCTCTGGACTGCACTTGGAGGAACATTGTTCTAAAATAAGAGCTTAGGGTATTAGAAAATATGGTTACCTATCCAACGACCACCCCTCCTGCATTTATAACTCAAAGATTCTTCAGTATTATGGGCCCTTCCTCAGTTCAAGGGGATGAATGTTGATTTGATCAAACCAGTGACTATAATTCCATTCACTTGACAGGCACAGATGTGAGATGTCACTCTGGTCAATATGATAAAATGGTAAATCTTTTGGGAAAGACTTTCACTTTGATTGAAGAGAGAAATTCTTCAATGCTTCCTTTTTTTTTTTTTTTTCTTTGCTTGTGGATGAAGCCATGTGGGGAGATAATACTTGGAGCTCCTAAAGCCAGATTCTAGCATAAGCAGAGTAGCCAGCACACTGAGGATGATAGAGAAGAAAGATGGAAGAAACATAGGTTCTTGAGAACATTACTAATGATTACAGTAACCTTTGAAATATCTTGTCTCTGGATTTGTTGAGATAATAGTCCTCATATAATTTAAACTAATTTTAATTGGACAACTGTTATTTAAAGCTTAGGGCAAATATATGATACAAATTTTGTTCTGGAATGCTATAAGGAACAGACCATAAAATA
This sequence comes from Eschrichtius robustus, assembly GCF_028021215.1. Lineage (NCBI taxonomy): Eukaryota > Metazoa > Chordata > Mammalia > Artiodactyla > Eschrichtiidae > Eschrichtius > Eschrichtius robustus. The sequence goes on along the minus strand of NC_090834.1, from coordinate 33,141,825 downwards.
CAGAACTTGCAGAGCGAGGTAGACTGAATGGAAGACAGTGATGGCTGTAGCACTCCCATCTGGAAAGTTGGAGATACCTGTTACACAGTCTCAAAATACTTGATCTAACTACCAGTTGTTTCTTGGGCTGCAGACTTCATTCTGATCTAATTTGGAAGAAATGGAAGGAAAAATTCAGTGCATGGGGATTTATTGACTGTCTATAGACTCCTTCACTAAGGTTCTACAAGAAAGAGACAAATTATCTGAATGTGGCCCCTGTGAGGACAAAAAGGAAGGCTTTGCTAAAAAATGCCTATAGGCTGAAAACTGAGTTGACTGAGAGTCTTTTAATCTGAAGTCTTGCAGTGCTGGAAAAGTCAGTTTCTGCCCCCTAAGCTAAAGCCAGTTTATAAAGCAGCAGGGAAACAGGAGACTTATCAGAAGATAAAATTAGTAAATTTGCTGCCTCAGGCCACTTGCAAATATCCCCCATTATTAATTATTTCTAAGTGAAAGAGAGGCAAGGCTGTCTGCAAAGATTGAATAAAAGTGGCAGCTTCTCCAACAAAGACTATACTTTTCAAAGGTCTTAAGGTAGGGGCCACTGAACTAAGAGAGAGGGAGAAGGGCAGAGTGCAGAGGTCAAAGGACAGTGGGTGGGAAAGAAAAATTCCAGAATTAGAGACCATGTCGAATCAAACATTTTACCTGTGGTTACTAACCTGTGAAAATGACTGGAAGTGTCTACAAGTTCGTGCATCACTGTGTTGCTAAGGAAAACTTGCAACAGAACAGCCTATGAATCATTAACCCCGAAGGGAAATTGCAGGCCTCTGCACCTGAACCAACATGAAGTAGGTGGCTAAATCTGTGCGTACTTCGGAAAAGTTGTTTCATATTGTCCATCTCAGATGTAGTCAGGGAGGATGAACCACCCAGAAAGCAGAACCAGTTTTGTGGAGGACAAAGGACAAGGGAGACCTTCCCTGGGGGCAAAACCAGGTCTATGGAGGATAGGGGATGAGAGCTGTCCCTCCAGGGGGCAGAAGTAAGCCTACTGAGGACAATGGTCAAGGGCATCCTCCCAGAGGGCAGAAGCCAGACTTCCAGACTGGCTGTCCTGGGGGCTAACTGGGCCGCTTGAGCAGAATCTTCATTGTTCTAATTCAGGTGAGTAGGAATGAGTTCGCACCTCTCTGCTTTGCCTCTCCTTCCACGCTGTCCACATGTACGTTGCTATGGCAGTTATCTTCTTCCATTTCTTCCGGTGTACATTTTAATGTTATGGGCAGATAACTTGTCTTTTAACCATAGGGTTGCAAACATGGGCCCAGTGAAGAAAAGTGTGCATCACCCAGATGTCCAATACTTGGAGCCAGATACTGGATGATCCTTGAGGTTTATTTCCTTTAGGAAATGTAAGAATGAGTGTTAAGTGTGAGGCTGTTATTTTTAGCATAAAAAATGGCACATATGGGTATCGGGTGGCCAAAGGAGTGGAAAGCGGTGAGCTATTGTTAAATGCCCAACAGCTCTCTTTGCCTCCTGGCACTACAAACCACCTTGTTTAAAGACTTCAATTTTCTTCTGCTTCATGGGGCTTCTCCCCAGCCCTCAAGGGGATAAATTTTGATAAGACGAAGCCAATCATGGCAAAGTCATTATCAGAGACAGTCATTAGTTTAAGGGTGGGCTGTGACTACACCCTGGCCAATTAGACAGCAAGAAAACTCTCCTGAGAAACTCCTGGAAAGGACTTTCCTTCCTGTAAAAATGAGAGTGTGTGGAGAAACCCTCCTCCCACCTCTTTCAGCCTCTCCAAGACACTGTGTGTGAGGAGAGTATCAGCTGCACCCGTCATCTGGCAACTCTACTGGAGCTACTGACTCATGATGGCAAAGCAGAAAGATGGAGGGAACCCAGGTCCCAGATGGCATTGCAGAGCCTCAGAATGAGCCCTTGGATTATTCTGGCACCTGATATCTTGTGGAGGGGGATAATGAGCTCCTAGTGTTTAAGCTATTTACTGGGTCTCCTGTACTAAATGAAAGAGAGAGACAAGGCCTTCCTTAAATACTACAGATAGGATCTGTGTGACATTTTTGTTTAGCACTCAGTTTCTGGAGTCCAATAAACACCTGAATTTGAAGCCAGACTCTGCTACCTAGTAGCTTAAACAAGTTACTTAACCTTCTTAAGCCTTAGTTTCTCAGTCTGTAAAAATGGAGATAATAGGAACCTACTTGATAAGATTGATTTGAGGCATGAGAGATAACGTACATGCAGTAAGCATTCAATAAATGTTAACTTCTCTTCACTGTTAGCTTATTGATAAAGAATATTCTAGTTTTACCCTGATGTAGAAGCTGTTGTTAGTGTAGCATACCAGCACTCTGATTTGAAGAGTGTTCCTGCATTTTATTTTAATTTAATTTAATTAAAAAATTTTAATTGAAATATAGTTGATGTATAATATTATGTTAGTTTCAGGTCACTACATAAGGATTGGACATTTGCATACATTATGATCACTGTGATAAGTCTAGTTACCATCTGTCCCCATACAAAGTTATTCCAATATTATTGACCTATTCCTTGTGCTATATATTACATCCCAATGATTTATTATATAACTGGTGTTTTGTGCCTCACAATCCTGTTCACTTATTTCACCCATTGCCTCACCTCCTTCCCTTCCACGTGTTAAATAAAACAAAAAAGCCACATATTTCAGGCTTCACTGCATCAGAATTAGGCTGCTAAAGAAAACCAGGAGCAAGTTTGTTTTGCTTCAATGGAACATTCTTGACCCTGCCTTCTTCCCAGCATCACAGGTTAAACAAGCTTAGATGCTTTTGACAATAATCTAGGTGGCTCAGTTAGAATATGTGATTTCTTGCTGATCTGGTAATTGTTGGAGAGCAGGAGATGTCTGAACTGGGGTGCTTAATTACTTTCACCATGGGAATAGATTGTGGTGGCATTACTGTTGCTATATTTATTTAAACCACATAATCATTTTTGCCATTGTCTCTGCTCTTGAGAATCGGGTATATCTCTATCTAGGATGGTATTCTATGCATTCATGGACCATGATGGAGATTCAAGTCCAATCAAGGGCCAGTGATGAGATAGACATAAGGGATGGCCGAAGGTGAGATAGAAAGGAAGGGTGACATTCTCACATATTATACGATTCCTAAAAATTTGGATTATGAACTCACAGAGCATATTTTTATGATGAAAATTAACATAAGTTCAGTAGAAGCTGCAATTTGTTCACTACAGTTCTCTGAAAATGTCATGTGCCTGATCATGATGACATTTTATTTCAACCAGTACTTCCAGATCTGTTGCAACAGTCGATGTCCAACTAGTTGAGAACTACCAGCCCCTCATCATAGTACTGTATCTTATACTAGAAACTACAAACCCAATTTCTTCTTCAACTGCCATTTCAGGTATAACCCTAAGGTGAGGGGATGCATTTGAGGGTGTTGGTGGAGGGGGGTGGATAACTGAATTCACTTACAAAAATCCCAGGTCATTATTTCTGACAAGTTGTTTGATCTTCCTGAACAATTGTCTCCCTATCATTTCCTCATTCGTAAAACAAGGCTGTCAGTGCCTTATCCAGGGTATTGTGACTAGGATCAAAACTGCATAAAGAAAATGAAGCTTGTGTTTGTTGGTTTGTTAGCACATCATGTGGAACTGGTTAGGCAGATTATAATCAAACGTGGGGTGTATGTTCAGGAAATGTGTACTCAAAGTATAAACTCTATGGGGTGTGCAACATTCACATGGATGGCCCCATGGAGGTCACTTAGAGACAGTATTCTTTCAGAGTAGCTGAAACAGGTTCAGTGAAAGACATGCTGTTTGTACATTTAAGCAGAGTATTGACTTCAAATAGGAGACCACCTTACAAGTCTCGAGGGCAGGTGCTACAGATTAGAGGGGTTCACTTGCACATGAACAAGTAGAATCACTGTGCAGAATGAGTAGGGGCAGAACCCACCTTTTGTATTGCAAAGTGGCCTTGGTAACAAAAGACTAGGTGAGGCCTTCTTTGTGTCCCTTGTATCTGGACTGAGTTTCTCTTGGCCTATGATTAGAAAGAACCCATTTACCTCCTTGGCTAACTTCTACTCATCTTTCACATCTCAACATAGGTGACACCCTGAGAAGGTTATCCCGACCCCATGCCCACCCTGGTTCTGGGCTAGACGTTCCCTACTGTGTTCTCCCAAAGCATACTGAACATGCCAACCACTGCACTCGTTATGCTCCTCTGTTATTCCCTGCCCACTCATCTCCACTCCTATAAAACTGTAAGCTTGTGAAGTCGAGGGCCTGGGCCAGCCTTGTTGACCTCTGTGCCCTAGAGCAGAGGCTGACATAGAAGATGTATGAGTATCGGCAATAAGAATTCATGCCTGAATGAATATCTAATTGTTATGACACTCTGAGGTCCTTCCTCTGGGAAATAAATTCACTTAAAAAATTTACTGTGAAACTTTTAAAAAATACATGAAAGAAGATTATAAGGAAATCCCATAAAGCCATAATCCATATCCAATGATTATCAAGATCAAGATTTTGCCACATTTGCTTTACCTTTCCCCTTTTGTAGTTTTTTTGCAAATCCCAGATCTCATGTCATTTTAGCCCTGAATATTTTAGGATGCATTTCTAAAAACACAATTATTTTCCTACATAAGCACAATGCCACAATTTCTTTGTGTCGTTGATTGCTTAGTCGTTATTTAGATTTCCCTGATTGACTTAAAGGTGGCTTTTTATAATCAGTTTATTCCAGTTAGGGAGAAAATCCCATGCATCATTTGGTAGTTATGTTTTTAATTCCCTCCTACCACCTTTTTCGTTTCATGCCATTACCCTGTTGAAGAGCTGAATTTATTGTCCTGGAGAATGTCCTATATTCTGGATTAGTCTGTTTTCTTGAAGTGTCATTTATTTGTTCCTGTAGCCCCCTATAGCTTATAAATTGGAAGTTAACTCTAAAGGCTCAGTAAGATTTAGGGTCAACTATTTTTGGCAAGAATATTTCATAGGTTGTGCTGTGTACTTTGCGTTACATAATATTGAGAAGCACACAATGACTGAACGTCCCAGGGCAGTATTTTGTGCAGGTGCTGAGCTTTATTCAATTAGTCCTCTATTGATAGACATTTGTGTTTTATTCTCAGTTGTTTGATATCACAAATAATGTCACAGTGAATAACCTTGTGCATAAGATATATCTTTCTGACAGTGTATTTTTAATATGGTTTCCTAGGGATGAGTTTATTGCTTCTTTGATGCTAATTTATGTTTTTACCATGACTGTTTTACAAATTATGTTTCTATTTTTGAGTTTCAGTTGTTTTTACCATGATGCACCTTGGTGTGTTTATCCCACTTATGTTTATCCTGCTTAGGGTTAGAAGTGCTTCTTGAATCTGTAATTTGATGACTTTTGTCAGTTTGGAGAATTCTCAGCATCACATTAAATATTGCTATGCTCATTCTCTCCTGTCTATCTAGAACTCCAAGCACCTTAAGGTTAGACTTAACTGTATCCCCTATATCTCTTGTGTACTTTCTGCATTTTCATTCACTAATCTCTCTGTACTTCTGTACTTAATATTTGGGATATTTACATCTGACTCATATTCCAGTTCATTAAATCTCTATTTAGCCATGTCTAAGTTGTTTTTAAACCCATCCATTGTATTCTTAATTTCAGTTATTGCATTTTTTTAGTTCAAAAACATCCATTTGATTCTTTTTTTAAAATAATTCCTGATTTATTTTCCCAATTCTCATTTTTTTTTTTTCATTTCCTTGAAGGCATAGTTGTTTTAAAAGCTATGCTTAGTACCCACTATTTGGAGCCACTGATGTGTTTCTGCTGTTTATTATTTCTCTTGTTTTTGTTTACAATATCTTATCTCTTTGCGTGATTTGATATTGATAAAATACCATTCATTATGCATGGAAATTTATAGAAATAATTTGAGGTTCTGGATAATATTATCTTCCTCTATGTAGGATTTACATTTGTTTTGGTCAGGTAGTAGGAGTACATGTGAACGTGAGTCACCTTAATACACTTTCAGGGATTTGAAATGATTCAAACTAGGCTTTAGTCACAGCAGAGACATATGATTTTCCATTATTTCTAGGTGGTAACCTTCTGGGTCCCAAGCTAAAGCCTGAGAATTATACCAGAGTCCTTCCTGCATAGTGGACTGGGATTCCAAATTTTCATCATGCTCTGTTTGACCATCACAGGCATCACTTAGTTTCTCATCCTCTCAGCCACTTCTTCCAGAATCGACAGTCACCTCTGTGGGAAAAGCAGTCTTCATTGCAGAGTTTTCCTCTCCCTGTTTCCTTCTTTTTCCTAAATTGTCACTGTCATTTTTATCTCTTTGTTATTCTCAATGTATTAAAAACTTAAAAATATTTTCTCCATATTTTCCAGGTGTTTTTGCTGGGAAAGTTGGCTAAAATAGTCTAGCGCACTGTTACTGGAAGCAGAAGTGTCCTCACTAATTTTTATAAAGAAAATTGTTCTAATTTGTGAGATTCTACTTATTGTTTTGATACGTATTTCTTAAATTTTTGATTGCCTATATCTGTGCCATCCTCACAGTGAAATCCCTGACTTCTCATAGATCATCAGGACATCTAGGTGATTACCTGAGTTAAAAGCATTGCTACGTCCCTGAGGAGCTTTGGGTAAACGTCCTTCGCAGGTCTGTATATTAGGACACATTTTAGAATACAGTGCTAAGTTGCACAGGTAAAATTTTCTTATCAGTGTAAATGAATTTTCTCATAATCAACTTATTGAAGTTTTCTTCTATCTTAAAACAAATTCAAAGGAATCTGTCACTGTGACATTATACTTGATTAATAGCTTTGTGAAGCTTTAAAAATCGTACATGTTAAAGTTCCCCCAGTGGACATGCCAATTACACTACCTGTGCATCTGAGAAGGGAACTATGCCCTTTCTTTCTTTATCAAGTATTCAGTAATTGTGTAGACAGTGAATTTTTGTTTCTATTTTTGTGTTATGCCTAAATTATTTATTGTTGCTATGCTTGAGAATATTGTGTTGGGCCATGTTTTCATTCAACACAAGAGAATGGAACTACTCAGGGTAAATTGTAGAGAAACACCAAGTCCTTCAGATTGTATCATGGCAGGGTTATGTCTGGAGTTGGCTTCCAAATGGGGTTGCTAACCTGAGTATTCCCACCATCTCACTTCCTATGTTCTGTGTTCTCCATTTCCTTTTACCTCCATTAATTCCTAGTGGAAAGATCTTGAGCTTTGAAGTCAGAATGGCGTGAACTCCCTACTCCACCTCTAGCAAATTGAAGACAACATTGACTCAATCAGCTGTAAAGATTGGGATACCCCAGAAAGCAGAGCATGGTATCTCATCACTGGTTCATCTGTGTAAGCTATAGAGGCTATGCTGACAGGCACCCTGGTGCTATTTGAGCAGTGGGAAAAGAGACTTAGAGAAAGTTGTCAGAGGAAGGAGTAAGGGCAGCAGTGGGGCTATCTGCTTATCAACTCACCATTTTGTGTGTACACAGGATACTTGAGGCTCAACTAGACACTATAGAATGTAGCTGATGAAGAGTCATTTTGCCATTCAAGAGAGTTAGCCTTGGGGCAAGAAGATCCCAGCAACAAAAGGTCAATAATTGTGCTCTGGAGGAATCAGGAGAAGGAGAAGTTTGAAAGAGGTCAGGCTGGAGTCAAATCTTATACTTTTCTGTATATAACAGGGAGGTCTGCTGAAATACTCTTTCCATACCCACCCCTTTCCCTAGCCATGCCATTTGAATGCTGTCACCAAGAGGATATCAACAGTCAGTCAATGCTACCATGAAAACCAAAACCAGTCGAAACGAATATAGAGGACAAAACCAGTAGCTTTTGAAATGGTGGACACGTGCTCCCCCCTTTTAATCACCTTTAAAATTATGTATGAGACCAAGGATGAGCCCTGGTATGGATATTTTTTCAAAGGTCCCTGGTGATGCTAATGAGAAGCTAGTGTTGAGAATTTCCAAAATCCTTTAAGAGAGGATGAAAGAGGTGTTTCCAGAGTAGACCAAAATCCTTCTTTCACTTCAAGGTAAAGGTCAGAAAGGAAGAATTAAAAAGCAGACCCACACCCCATTACCAGGTCAGGTTCCTCAAACCATGTGTCTGGACACATGGGGGAAAGTTTGATTCAGTGGAATTTTAAATTAAACTTAGAGTAAATTGAGTAAATTGGAAGTTGATGGTTTCCACATAAGGCATTATTGGGAAATCTACCACCATACCAAGAAAAGAATTCAACACAGCACTTGTGGGGATGGTCATTAGAGAAAAATAAAACTTTTTTCATGTTTGTGTACCATTCAGAGTATACCAGATACAGGAGCAATAACTTCCAGCAGAGAAGGAAACTCCATAATGAAATTCTGACAAGTTGTAATAGTACAACTTGAGGAACTATATGCCATTCTCTCTGTAGTAGCTTCCTCCTGCCCCCCAAATTCTGAGCCGGTGAACAATAGAAAAATTTCAGGAACACGTTCCACCTTGTTTTGGTTATAATCTGTATAATGGGATTGAATAATGTCAGCCACCTCCTAAGAATGAGGTTTATTAACTTTGCTGTTAGCCTTTCTTCACCTCTCAGTGTCTCATTTTACATTTGTAAAATCATTTACACATTATCACCCTTCCTTGTTGCACTTCCATTTTCCTTTATTTTTTTTCATTTCTGGTAAAATATTTATAATTCACAAGTTTCTCTTTCATGTTAAGAAGGAAGTATTAGCCCCCCAGATATGTTTTTATCAGTAGAAAACTTGGCACCCTTCGTTTAAGGGAAACCTATCTTCCAGATGAATAATATTTAATTATCCTTGTTCTAAATCTTTTACTCTGCTAAGCTTACTTCTTAAACCTCAACCGTCTTGTCTTGCATGGCCATTCATATTCACAATGGACTTTATAACCTCTTGAGAATTTAAATTTCCTTTGTTAAACCTCAGTTTTTGAAAGCAGATCCTCAGCTTTTACATCATTGTCAGGTTCTCTCTAAGGGTAATGCTTCATTCTAATAAGCTTTAATTGCTACATTAATCCAATTCATTATCCATGCAGATTGCCATTTACTGTTCTTTTAAAAATCTTTCCATCTGATTTTGTGTACACAACCTGTAAACAAAGGCAGCTGCTGAATTTGTTCAGACTATTACCATTTGGGATGTGCCATCTACATTTTGTTCCCAAATTAATTAGGGCAGATGAACCTGCTTACTTTGCAATTGACAGAGCTGGTGTCTACGTAGGAGGCGTCTTACAGAAAGTTTATTATTTTACTCTCAGAATGGCCCATCTAACTCAACGTCATAACTATGTTTTCCAGGTCTGGCTAGTGATCAATTATTCAGAGCCCAGTGTTTCCAGGTGATGATAGATCAATTCCTGATGCTATTGCTCACATTATAAATTCTCTTTCTCCTCCATGGAGTAACTTTAATCAGACACTGGGGATGGGGAAGGGTAGGCAATTCTACCTGATATGAAATAACCAAACTAAAAGCAGCTACACACATGCCTACTGAAGGGGATTGCAAATTTATCTATTGAAGGTCACTAAGGACAAGAAGCTCTCTTAAAAGGGATTGTAAATTGCATTTTGGACTGCAATCATTATGGGAATATTCTGTTTAATGAAATTCATTACAAATAAAGGCACACAGAAATAAAGTCATGGAGAGTGATAAAAACTCCATATTTACATTTTTTTCTGCAGGCATGTTTAAGTAATACCCTTAATCAGAAACAATCAGAATTAGGGTTCAGGGAGCATTTTCGCCCTCACAGACCAAAAAAAATCACTAACCACAAGGTACCCTATTATCACCCAGGGTTTTAATAAGATGTGAGAGGATTCCAACCATAATTTCTTAAGTTACTCTTAAAGCGTGCATGAAAATGTCATTTTATTGGGTTAGAATTTAGTTATAGAGATTAAATGCTGATTTTTTTCCTCTTTTCTTCACCTCCCTATTTCTTTTGTGGGACCTACTTTGGGGCTTGATGGATGCTAATAGTAGGAGAACTCTGCACATGTGGGAGGCCACAAAACAATTAAAAAGCAAGATACGCATATTAAAAAGAAGCCTCAACTAGTTTACTGTTTTTATTGGGTTGGCTGTGCCATTCCAAAACTTTCTTGGAGAAACATTGATATATGATGGCTTTTTAGTGGCTACATGTTTAAGTTGGCAAGTAGGTTTCTCCTCTCTTCTCTTTCTAGGCAGTTGGTCATGGCTGCCTGAGTACTGTTTTAAGAAGTATGTTTAGGGGAGATCAGGGCTCAGCAGAAAATGATATCATAACTGGCTGGTGATGTTTGTGATTGTCATCAGAAGGGGAAAGGAAGGATGTGTGTCAAGTGATTGCTAGATACCACTGCCAACTACAAACTGGTACATGCCATCTCCCTCTACAAGGACCAAATCATGAGCTGCTGCAGCTGCTGACCTTCACCACTCTGTGAAAGGCGTTCAGGGTGGAGATCAGGAATGAGGCCCTCTGTGCTCTGGGGAAACTGGCAGAACAGGCCCTCAGATAGATATTTTCAGGAGAAGATTTTATAAGCCCAACTCTTGCATCTCTTCATATCTAGAAAAACACTAAAATCCTTCATGGTGACGTCTGCTCTTCATGACTAGCAGTAACCTTCATGAGACTAGCAGCAATTTTTTGCAAAAAATATGTGCTTGATTGCATGTACTCCCCTTTCACCAAAATCACATATATACTGACCTTCCTCCCTACCTCTTTAGAGCAGTTTCTCAGAGCTATCTGAAATACTGTCTCCTGGGCTATAGTCCTCATTTTGCCCCAAATAAAACTTAACTCACAACTCTCATGTTGTGCATTTTTTTTCAGTCAACACCATTCACATAGCTTTTTCTTTTATTGTTTACCTTTTAACCAACTTCGTAATTCATAGTTCTAGCCCCTAGTGAGAGCACAGTGAGTCTCTTAGGGGTCTTAGGTCTCCCTGAAACTCAACAAAGCCTAAACATTTTAGATACTGCAAAGAGAATGCTCTGGAGCATTGATGATAGGACTTGGAAGGCAGACCTAGGCTAAATCTTTTGGACCGGTGTAAGCAGTCCAGGGAAAAAACACAACTGAAGGACTTGGGAGATCAGCTGAGATGCAGAAGACGGCACCAAAGGGAATGGCATGTATTAAATGGAGCATGGGGATTGGAAATGGGTGAAGAATTTTGCCTAGGATTAATGCTGATTAAAATGAAAAGAAGGAGGGAAAAAATAAGGAAAAAATCTCCATATTAAAGTTGTTCCTCCTGTGAGAACAGGAAAAACAAATAGGTGTAAATACCTGATAGAGGGTTGGTTTGTTGAAAATTCACAATAGAGTGTTGGGAAAAAAAGATCATATCAGGTAGCAGCAGAGCACATTTCTCGCTGGACTCTTCCACATCAGGGGTCAGCTAAATCTTGTAGAAATTTATTTGGTAAATTCCCAGCAGCTTCCATGTATCCTACCATTCTGTCTTTTCTTTAGAAGATGACAAAATGCTGGGAGTCTCTAATATTTTTTGAAAATCCAATTTTTTCTAAAGTTTTTTTTAACTTAAATCAATCTCAGAATGTATTCCCCTCTCATAGTATTAGTTTGTACCTTTTATATTCATAGCTCTATGAATATCTGTATGAAGGGTAAGGCCACTGCAAAAGGAAGTATGTGTTCAATCAGAATCATCATTTGTCTAAGGTTTACTCAACTACTTTTGAATGAAAAATGAGTTCTACTGCCTTAAGGTATCCATTATATGTATTTCAATGCTTCTTGAAAGGTATTTCTTCTGATTATCATTGTTGTAGGGTAAACAAATTGAACAGTTGGTGACTTAAAACAGAGACATGCATTTCACTCACAAATCTGCAGTGGAGCAGTACTCAGTGGAAACAACCTGTCCCTGCTCCACTCAGAGTCAGCTGGAGTAGCTCAAAGTTTGGAGGCTGGATCTTCCTAAGGCTTCACATATCCGGTGCTCAATGCTGGCTGTTGGCTGGGATCTCAGCTGCAATCTCAGCTGAGACTGTGGCCAGAACACATACACACAATCTTTCCATGGTTGCATGGCTTCCTCAACACATGGTGATTGAGTTCCAAGGGCGGGCTTCCATGAGGACTAGGAAATTAGTTGGAGAAGTCTGAAGAATGGTTCTATGACTTAGCCTTGGAAGTCACATAACACCACATCTGTTGTCAATACAGACCCATTTAGATTCAAGAGGAGGGAATGTAAATCGTATCTTTTAATAGAGGAATGTTAATGTCACATTGTAAGGAAAATATGTAGGATAGGATATATTTTCCATCCCTGGAAAATACAATAAATACAATCTGCTGCAGTACTAATTACGTACCACCTTTGGGAAAATGGAAATAAGGACTCCAATAATTTTCTGTATTTTGTGGCTTAGATGAGGAATCTACAATAAGAAAGATTAAGGCAAATGACTTGGAAATTGATTAAAAGTGATGACACAATGCCTAACACTCAGCAGCTGCTCACTAGACTCCTCCCCTGCCAAATGATTAAGTCCTGTCATTTCTATGGTATTACCAAAGGTTTTGTTAAATTAAACCAAAGAACTAATAAATTTTAGTTCTGTTCTAGATCTAGATTTATTTTAAAATATCTTTTAAAGTGCTAACCTTATTATGTCTGAAAAGTATTTTATCAATTATAGAATCTGATTTAATGGAATATGAAGTAGCATGGAGAGATTTGCTTGTGTTTTTTAACTAACGATAAATCCAATGACTGTAAAATGATTAAAGCGTAAAGTATTAATTGTATTTTAAAATAGGGTAGAAAGATGCATAGTAATTTAAGAAAACTTTTGCAAGTTCTCAGAGTTTATCAAGATGGTATAATTGAGTCTATGTGGGGTTTATAATCAAAATGACATAAGTTCTAAACTTGACTGACATTTTATAGTTATGACATTAAAATTATTCACAATAGATGATAGTAATAGTTACCATTTATAGAATGTTTATTCTGGGCCAGATATTTTGCTAAGAAATTTGGATGCATGCTCGCATTTGTTGAGGGTTTTTTTTTTTTTTTCAGTGATCTTAAGGTAGAAACTATGATTATCCCCATTCACAGATATTACGCAGTAGGTAATAGAACTGATATTTGAACATCTTCAGTTTGACTCAAACTCTTACCTGCTATGCAAGTTCTTTAAATTTCCTGAGTATCCTCATTTATATAATAGGAACATCATTCCTACTTGAATGAGTATAAATAAGATCACATATGGAAAAATTATAGCACATAGCAGGCACTTAAATCCTAATTTCACTTTCTTTTTAGGGATCAGGAGCTCGGTTCATAACCCTGATGGCCTAGGCACTAAATATTGCTGCCTGATTTAAGCAATGTCTGTGTCTTTAGTAGCTATAGATGCCCAGAGCTGGAAGGGGCCTTCAATATCCAGTTCTCCTCTTTGTTTTACAGCTGAATCAACCTGAGATTTAGAAGGTTAAATGACTTAGACAGAGTCACAGACCCAGTAAAAGGCAGAGCTGGGGGCAAACTCCAAGACCAGTGCTCTGCTAGTGTATCATGCCACACCGTAATTTTTTGGCAAGTTTTTAATATTATAAGAACATGAAAAAATAAGCTAATGATTAGATACATAAAGTTTGCTGGTACATCATGTTTTATATTGATAATTTTATAACTAAATTTAGTGTTTTATTAAATAAGTATTACTAGTGCACACTTATATGTATTTACAAATGCCTGAAACTGAAATTTCATGTCATCCTCAATGATTGTTAAGTTGCTAGTCAGTACCTTACCCCACTAGGGTTAATTATTACACCTAATAACACTCATGCTGGAAACTCCTGCTTAGACTAATTACTCTCATAAATCTCTTTAGAGTAGTGTAAAATTCTCATTACTTAAATGATGAAACAACTAATCTTTGCTCCTTGTCCCTCTGAGATAATAAGATTGCCAAGACTGCTACAGTTGAATGATGTTTTGAGGTAATTAATAATGCGACAAGAACCAAGGACCTAAAGGACCCACAAAGATGCCTGGAAACAGAGAAGCAAAATTTTTTGAGATAGAAAAGGGACTATGGAGGGTCCACCTTTACATTTTTAAAAAGATTATTTTCCACTTTAGTCTGATTTTCAGACTTTCATTGTTGACGAAGATCCTTGGACTTGTTAAAGTTGCTGTCACCTAAAATTGCACTGTGTTTTTCATCCATTCATTTATTAAGCAAATACACACAAGCACTGAGAATGAAACCATGAATGGACAGACACTATCACTGCCCTCATAGAGCCTCTGCCCAGCAGAGAGGCAACTAACCAGACAACTCAAATAGTGTGTGGCTTGGGAAGTTTTGCCAGACATTTTGACTTGACCGCATTTTACCATGAACTTCTTCAGGCACTGCCACTGCTGGTGACTCACAGGCACTGCATGGCTTAGGAGAATCACCAGGTTTGTAGCTCCAAAAAATGTGTCAATAACTTTTGGTACATCCTGTGTCTCTATTTGTTCATTGTAATAACCACTTCATAAGTATACCAGTCAAGAGACAGAAACCACAGTTATTTGAACAGAGAGAACTTAATATAAAGAATGGTAACTAATGTAATGTTGTTAATAGGTAGCTAAAGGAATAAAAAGCAAACTTAGGTGTCATGGAAATGACAACTGCAAGAAGAAGCTACAGCCCCTAGGGCTGAAGGAACAAAGAGGTTGCAATTATTAAGACTTAAAAACTTAGAAGAGGGGTCCTATGGACCTGAGTTCCAGATCTCCAGCTCATCTGGTGCTCTTTTCTCTGGACAGAGGGGAAGCCTGGTGAAGCTGTTCCTGTAAATTTGGAAAAACCCAGACAGATTCAGCTGCTACTGGGAACTGCTGCTACTGGAGAACATTTCCGAGGTGACTCTAATGGTAACAGGAAGGCCCCAGGAACCCACAGGGAGCAAGCTGAAAGCAGCATGTCTTCTGCTCCTCCAGCATTGCAGTCTCCCTCCAGCACTCCCTGTAGGCAGAGTCGAACAGGGCATCAGCAGGCAAAGCAGAAACATGGTTATCTGAGTCTCAGCTCCAGCATCAAAACTGGAGTATTCAAACTGGACAACTACATGTAAAAGAATGAAATTAGAACATTTTCTCACACCACATATAAAAATAAACTCAAAATGCATTAAAGACCTAAATGTAAGACTGGGAACCATAATACTCCCAGAAGAAAAAATAGGCAGAACACTCTTTGACATAAATTGTAGCATTATATTTTTGGATCAGTCTCCTAGGGCAAAAGTAACAAAGGCAAAAATAAACAAATGGGACCTAATTAAACTTAAAAGCTTTTGCAAAGCAAAGGAAACCATCAACAAAATGAAAAGACAATCTACTGAATAGGAGAAAATATTTGCAAATGATATGACCTATAAAGGGTTAATATCCTACATATATAAACAGTTCATACAACTCAACATCAAAAAAAAACAAAACAAAACAAAACAAAAAACCAAACAACCTCATTAAAAATGGATAGAAGAGCTGAATAAACATTTTTCCAAAGAGGAAATGCAGATGGCCAAGGGGCACATGAAAAGATGCTCAACATCATCACTAATCATCAGAGAAATGCAAATCAAAACCACAATGAGATATCACCTCACACCAGTCAGAATGTCTATCATCACAAAGACCACAAATAACAAATGTTGGAGGGGGTGTGGAGAAAAGGGAACATTAGTATACTGATGGTGGGAATGTAAATTGGTGTAGTCACTATGGAAAACACTATGGAGGTTCCTCAAAAAACTAAAACTAGAACTACCATATGACCCAGCAATACCACTTCTGGGTATATCTCCAAAGAAAACAAAAATACTAATTTGAAAAGATACATGCACCCCAATCCCCAATGTTTATAACAGAATTCTTTGCAATAACAAAAATATGGAAGCAACCTAAGTGTCCATTGATGGATGAATGGATAAAGAAGATGTGGTATAGATATACAATAGAATATTACTCAGCTATAAAAAGGAATGAAATTGTGCCATTTGCAACAACATGGATAGACCTAGAGGGTATTATGCTGAGTGAAATAAGTCAGACAGAGAAAGACAAATACTCTGTATTACCACTTATATGTGGAATATAAAAATTTTTTTAAAAGGAATAAATATAACAGAAACAGTGTCACAGATATAGAGAACAAATTAATGGTTAACAGTGGGGAGAGGGAAGGGAGGAGGAGCAAGATAGGGATAGGGGTTTAAGAGATACAAACTACTATGTATAAAATAAATAAACTACAAGGATATATTGTACAACACAGGGAATATAGCCAATATTTTATAAAACTTTGAATGGTGTATAATCTATAAAGATATCAAATTACTATGCTGTATAATTGAAACTAATATAATATTGTAAATTAACTATACTTCAAAAAAAAAAAACAGAGTATTCTAGGATGCATTAGGAAAAAGAGGCAATAATTTAATAACTAGGACAAATGAGAAACCAACAGAGGGTGCAACTCTTTTATCTTCAAAACCCCTAATCCAATGCCTGATAATTACTCCTCGAACTCCTTCTGTGTAGTTCTGTGAGGACAGATATCTCTCCTATCTAGGGAAGCAGGTCACTGGGAGGGAGTATATCTGGGCATGGTTATCCTGCAGCCTTTGTCACTTGCTCTCCTTCTTGCAGGATAACACACACAGTCATCTTAATACCCACAGTGATATTTGTAATATCCTCCCTTTGTGGATTTTTGGCCCGTGTATCTTTATGGAGAAATGGTGCTCCCAGCCCCACTGGTTCATACTCTTTTGGCAACACCATGGAAAGAGTCATGATGGGAATACAGAGTTCCTTTGCTTTCTACTAAGGGGCCTCCAATATGTCTTTTTACTCAGTATTGACTGAGAAACTGGTACTGGCCCAGCTGCTGGCTGACTTGTTTTGGATGAGAAATGAGAAGTACAGTTCTAGGAATGATCTGGGGTGGTTGAGAATGGATTTTTTTTTTTTCTTGGAAGGAATGATGAAAAGAATAGCTCACACAGGGAGGAACCAAGATGGCGGAGTAGAAGGACATGCTCTCACTCCCTCTTGTGAGAACACCAGAATCACAACTAGCTGCTGGACAATCGTTAACAGGAAGACACTAACTCATCAAAAAAGACACCCCACATCCAAAGACAAAGGAGAAGCCACAATGAGATGGTAGGAGGGGAGCAATCACAGTAAAATCAAATCCCATAACTGCTGGGTAGGTGACTCACAGACTGGAGAATGCTTATACCACAGAAGTCCACCCACTGGAGTGAAGGTTCTGAGCCCTACGTCAGGCTTCCCAACCTGGGGGTCTGGCAATGGGAGGAGGAATTCCTAGAGAATCAGACTTTGAAGCCTAGTGGGATTTGATAGCAGGACTTTGACAGGACTGGGGGAAACAGAGACTCCACTCTTGGAGGGCACACACAAAGCAGTGTGCACATCAGGACCCAAGAGACTCCACTCTTGGAGGGCACACACAAAGCAGTGTGCACATCAGGACCCAAGGGAAGGAGCAGTGACCCCAGGGGAGACTGAACCAGACCTACCTGCTAGAGTTGGAAGGTCTCCTGTAGAGGTGGCGGGTGGCTGTGGTGCACTGTGGGGACAAAGACACTGGCAGCAGAAGTTCTGGGAAGTACTCCTTGGCGTGAGCCCTCCCAGAGTCTGTCATTAGCCCCATCAAATAGCCCAGGTAAGCTCCAGTGTTGGGTTGCCTCAGGCCAAACGACCAACAGGGAGGGAACCCAGCCCCAGCCATCAGCAGTCAAGTAGATTAAAGTTTTACTGAGCTCTTCCCACCAGAGCAACAGTCAGCTCTACCCACCACCAGTCCCTCCCATCAGGAAACTTACACAAGCCTCTTAGATAGCCTCATCCACCAGAGGGCAGACAGCAGAAGCAAGAAGAACTACAATCCTGCAGCCTGTGGAACAAAAACCACATACACAGAAAGATAGAAAAGATGAAAAGGCAGATGACTGTGTACCAGATGAAGGAACAAGATGAAACCCCAGAAAAACAACTAAATGAAGTGGAGATAGGCAACATTCCAGAAAAAGAATTCAGAATAATGATAGTGAAGATGATTCAGGACCTCAGAAAAAGAATGGAGGCAAAGATCGAGAAGATACAAGAAATGTTTAACAAAGACCTAGAAGAATTAAAGAACAAACAAACAGAGATGAACAATACAATAACTGAAATGAAAACTACACTAGAAGGAATCAATAGCAGAATAACTGAGGCAGAAGAACGGATAAGTGACCAGGAAGACAGAATGGCGAAATTCACTGCTGTGGAACAGAATAAAGAAAAAAGAATGAAAAGAAATGAAGACAGCCTAAGAGATATCTGGGACAACATTAAATGTAACAACATTCGCATTATAGGGGTCCCAGAAGGAGAAGAGAGAGAGAAAGGACCCGAGAAAATATTTGAAGAGATTATAGTCGAAAACTTCCCTAACATGGGAAAGGAAATAGCCACCCAAGTTCAGGAAGCGCAGTGAGTCCCATACAGGATAAACCCAAGGAGAAACATGCTGAGACACATAGTAATCAAACCGGCAAAAATTAAAGACAAAGAAAAATTATTGAAAGCAGCAAGGGAAAAACAATAAATAACATCAAAGGGAACTCCCAAAAGGTTAACAGCTGATTTCTCAGCAGAAACTCTACAGGCCAGAAGGGAGAGGCATAATAAACTTAAAGTGATGAAAGGGAAGAACCTACAACCAAGATTACTCTACCCAGCAAGGATCTCATTCAGATTCGATGAAGAAATCAAAATCTTTACAGACAAGCAAAAGCTAAGAGAATTCAGCACCACCAAACCAGCTCTACAACAAGTGCTAAAGGAACTTCTCTAAGTGGGAAACATAAGAGAAGAAAAAGACCTACAAAAACAAACCCAAAACAATTAAGAAAATGGTCATAGGAACATACATATCCATAATTACCTTAAGCATGAATGGATTAAATGCTCCAACCAAAAGACACAGGCTTGCTGAATGGATACAAAAACAAGACTCATATATATGCTGTCTACAAGAGACCCACTTCAGACCTAGGGACACATACAGACTGAAAGTGAGGGGATAGAAAAAGATACTCCATGCAAATGGTAATCAAAAGAAAGCTGGAGTAGCAATACTCATATCAGATAAAATAGACGTTAAAATAAGGAATGTTACAAGAGACAAAGAAGGACACTACATAATGATCAAGGGACCAATCCAAGAAGAAGATATAACAATTATAAATATATATGCACCCAACATAGGAGCACCTCAATACATAAGGCAACTGCTAACAACTATAAAAGAGGAAATTGACAGTAACAATAATAGTGGGGGACTTTATAACACCTCACTTACACCAATGGACAGATCATCCAAAATGAAAATAAATAAGGAAACAGAAGCTTTAAATGACACAATAGACCAGATAGATTTAATTGATATTTATATACATTCCATCCAAAAACAGCAGATTACATTTTCTTCTCAAGTGCACATGAAACATTCCCCAGGATAGATCACATCTTGGGTCACAAACCAAGCCTTAGTAAATTTAAGAAAATTGAAGTCATATCAAGCATCTTTGCTGACCACAACGCTATGAGATTAGAAATGAATTACAGGGAAAAAAACGTGAAAAACACAAACACATGGAGGCTAAACAATACGTTACTAAATAAGCAAGAGATCACTGAAGAAATCAAAGAGGAAATCAAAAAATACCTAGGGACAAATGACAATGAAAACAGGACGATCCAAAACCTATGGGAGGCAGCAAAAGCAGTTCTAAGAGGGAAGTTTATAGCTATACAAGCGTACCTCAAGAAACAAGGAAAATCTCAAATACACAATCTAAGCTTAAACCTAAAGGAACTAGAGAAAGAAGAGCAAACAAAACCTAAAGTTAACAGAAGGAAAGAAATCATAAAGATCAGAGCAGAAATAAATGAAATAGAAACAAAGAAAACAATAGCAAAAATCAATAAAACTAAAAGGTGGTTCTTTGAGAAGATAAACAAAATTGATAAACCATTAGCCAGATTCATCAAGAAAAAGAGGGAGAGGACTCAAGTCAATAAAATTAGAAATGAAAAAGGAGAAGTTACAACAGACACTGCAGAAATACAAAGCATCCTGAGAGACTACCACAAGCAACTCTATGCCAATAAAATGGACAACATGGAAGGAATGGACAAATTCTTAGAAAGATATAACCTTCCAAGCCTGAGCCAGGAAGAAATAGAAAATAGGAACAGACCAATCACAAGTAATGAAATTGAAACCGAGATTAAATATCTTCCAACAAATAAAAGTCCAGGACCAGATGGCTTCACAGGTGAATTCTATCAAACATTTAGAGAAGAGATAACACCCATCCTTCTAAAATTATTCCAAAAAATTGCAGAGGAAGGAAAACTCCCAAACTCATTCTATGAGGCCACCATCACCCTCATACCAAAACCAGAAAAAGATACTACAAAAAAAGAAAATTACAGACCAATATCACTGATGAATATAGATGCAAAAATCCTCAACTAAATACTAGCAAACAGATTCCAACAACACATTAAAAGGATCATACACCGTGAACAAGTGGGATTTATCCTAGGGATGCAAGGATTCTTCAATATATGCAAATCAATCAATGTGATACACCGTATTAACAAATTAAAGAATAAAAACCATATGATCATCTCAATAGATGCAGAAAAAGCTTTTGACAAAATTCAACACCCATTTATGATAAAAACCCTCCAGAAAGTGGGCATAGAGGGAACCTACCTCAACATAATAAAGGCCATATATGACAAACCCACAGCAGACATCATTCTCAATGGTGAAAAACTGAAAACATTTCCTCTAAGATCAGGAATGAGACAAGGATGTCCACTCTCACCACTATTACTCAACACAGTTTTGGAAGTCCAAGCCATGGCAATCAGAGAAGAAAAAGAAATAAAAGGAATACAAATTGGAAAAGAAGAAGTAAAACTGTCACTGTTTTCAGATGACATGATACTATACATAGAGAATCCTAAAGATGCCACCAGAAAACTACTAGAGCTAATCAATGAATTTGGTAAAGTTGCAGGATACGAAATTAATGCACAGAAATCTCTTGCATTCCTATACACTAATGATGAAAAATCTGAAAGAGAAATTAAGGGAAAACTCCCATCTACCATTGCAACAAGAAGAATAAAATACCTAGGAATATACCTACCTAGGTAGACCAAAAACATGTATGCAGAAAACAATAAGACACTGAGGAAAGAAATTAAAGATGGAGAGATATACCATGTTCTTGGATTGGAAGAATCAATATTGTGAAAATGACTATACTACCCAAAGCAATCTTCAGATTCAATGCAATCCCTATCAAATTACCAATGGCAGTTTTTACAGAACTAGAACAAAAAATCTTAAAATTTGTATGGAGACACAAAAGACCCCGAATAGCCAAAGCAGTCTTGAGGGAAAAAAACAGAGCAGGAGGAATCAGACTTCCTGATTTCAGACTATACTACAAAGCTACAGTAATCAAGACAATATGGTACTGGCACAAAAACGGAAACATAGATCAATGGAACAAGATAGAAAACCCAGAGATAAACCCACACACCTATGGTCAACTAATCTATGACAAAGGAGGCAAGGATATACAATGGAGAAAAGACAGTCTCTTCAGTAAGTGGTGCTGGGACAGGTACATGTAAATGAAATTAGAACACTCCCTAACACCATACACAAAAATAAACTCAAAATGGATTAGAGACCTAAATGTAAGACTGGACACTATAAAACTCTTAGAGGAAAACATAGGAAGAACACTCTTTGACATAAATCACAGCAAGATCTTTTTTGATCCACCTCCTAGAATAATGGGAATAAAAACAAAAATAAACAAATGGGACCTAATGAAACTTCAAAGCTTTTGCACAGCAAAGGAAACCATAAACAAAATGAAAAGACAACCCTCGGAATGGGAGAAGATATTTGCAAATGAATCAACGGACAAAGGATTAATCTCCAAAATATATAAACAGCTCATGCAGCTCAATATTAAAGAAACAAAAACCCAATCAAAAAATGGGCAGAAGACCTAAATAGACATTTCTCCAAAGAAGACATATAGATTGCCAAGAAGCACATGAAAAGCTGCTCAACATCACTAATTATTAGAGAAATGCAAATCAAAACTACAATGAGGTATCACCTCACACCAGTTAGAATGAGCATCATCAGAAAATCTACAAACAACAAATGCTGGAGAGGGTGTGGTGAAAAGGGAATCCTCTTGCACTGTTGGTGGGAATGTAAATTGATACAGCCACTATGGAGAATAGTATGGAGGTTCCTTAAAAAACTAAAAATAGAATTACCATATGACTCAGCAGTCCCACTACTGGGCATATACCCAGAGAAAACCATAATTCAAAAAGACACATGCTCCCCAATGGTCATTGCAGCACTGTTTACAATAGCCAGGTCATGGAAGCAACCTAAATGCCCATTGACAGATGAATAGATAAAGAAGATGTGGCACATATATACAATGGAATATTACTCAGTCATAAAAAGAACGAAATTGGGTCATTTGTTGAGATGTGGATCGATCTAGAGACTGTCATACAGAGTGCAGTAAGTCAGAAAGAGAAAAACAATTATCACATATTAACGCATGTATGTGGCACCTAGAAAAATGGCACAGGTGAACCGGTTTGCAGGGCAGAAGTTGAGACACAGATGTAGAGAGCAAACATTTGGACACCAAGGGGGAAAGCCATGGGGGGCGGGGGTATGGTGGTGTGATGAATTGGGCGATTGGGATTGACATAGATACACTGATGTGTATAAAATTGATGACTAATAAGAACCTGCTGTATAAAAAAAAAAAAAAGAATTGCTCACAGAATGACTCTTTGGAGAGAATACAGACACTATAGAGTAAGAATTTGCATGCATTTTTTGTACAAACATTTAAAAAATCGAAGTATAGCTGATTATATTAGTTCATTTATAATATATTATATTAGTTTCGGGTGTACAACATAGTGATTCAATATTTTTTTAGATTATACTCCATTTAAAGCTATTACAAAATAATGGCTATATTTTCCTGTGCTGTACAACATATCTTTATTGTTCATTTATTTGATACATAGTAGTCTGTGTCTCTTAATCCCTTCCCTCTACTTTGCCCCTCCCCCCCTCCCCTCTCCTCACTGGTAACCACTAGTTTTTTCTCCATATCTGTGTACACACATTTGTAAATGTTTGTATTTTAGTGGATATGCTCAAGAGGTCAAAATATTAAAGTACTCCAATAAAACATAAGTGACATCAATAATCACAGCTCTGCAACAGTATAACAGTGTCTCTTGCAAAAGCATCCATAGTAAACCCAGTAGTCATTAATTAACCCTTGGGAACCATGTAACTGTTTAAGTAAAATTATTTACTACCCTGAGTATGCTCTATTGTATTTTCTTGTATGCTTCAGATTACCCACCACCTTTCCTTGGTGCCACCCTGATGCTTTGGCACGTCTCTAATATCCTGTTCATGTCAGGTTGTACTTTGCTCCACCTGTACTGCATGAGATACTCAATCTAATGCTCCAGCTCACAGGTATCACCGTAATAGCCAGTTTCCTCAGTTGTAGCAAAAAATACATTTTACATATCAATAAAAATTTCAGTGCATTTTTGTATGTTCTCTTTTACAATGTGAAGATGGGTAGGTAAGGCATTTGTCCTAAAATGGTGCCTGACCTAATAAGTACAATACTATATATGTGTCAGCTTAAGAAAATATTAAGATAGTGAGTTATGGTTTAGGAAACAACAGTGGCAGTTGTGGTGTAATAAGGAAAGGAGAAAGGGTAAAGGTAAGAATGTATAACTATCTTTCCAATTCAGTCTCTTGGACCCAGGAATTTAAGTATGACTTACTTCTAACAGGGAACACTCTCATATGAAAGTGAAAATGAAACTTAATTCTAATGAGTTTGGTGTCAAATTCAAATGAGTATTGATGTCAAATCTTGCAAAAATGGCAAAATGATATGATCCTGCTTAGGATATTACTGCTCAAAAATGTGGCAATTGTAATCAATAATAACCATGTTTTGTCTGTAAAACCTTGAGGACCAGAGCAATTTAATAGATAAAAATAGAAGCAATACATGAATTCTTTCCCAGTGTCAATAGTCTTTCTTTGCTTTAGGTTTTCAATCTTTAAGGCAAACCTTATCTACAGCCCAGATCCATACTGTCCAATACAGTAGACACCAGTTACATATGGCTAGTAGCTACCAAACGGGACAGCACGGATATTAGAACAGTCCATCACTGCAGAAAATTCTATTATACTATACCTGTAGTCAAGAGCACCATTCATTAGGGCTCAGTGCTAGGTGGGTTTAATTATTTCTAGAATTTTCCTAACAGAGGCATATAAACATTAGACCAAAGAAGATAAGAAGGAAAGGTAGTAATTTTAATATATATTTTTTCCTATTGTTACATTTAAAAGACAAATATTCACAATGATCTATTTATTTCCCTATTATTTTTAGTTAATGGTTTGGCTGCGTGGGATGGGAGGGTGTTGGCGGAGGTCATGGAGAGGATGTGACTGCGGCTTGACTGGCTAGAGGGACCCGGGCAACAGAGGTTATTCATCCCTCCTCCATCTTTGGAATGTCCTGCCTGTCTTTCTCACAGCTGAGCTGTTTTCAAGGATGCAGCCTTGAGAGAGCAATGAGTTGAGACCACCTGGACTAAATGTGTGGCTGAACTCAGTTAAGGCTTCTGTACAGACTCGTAAGATTTTGGCAGCAGATGTGGAAATCTCCTCATCTTGTAGCCACCAACACAAGCCTCGTGTATTAGTTTCCGTGCTTATTAAAGCTTCCCCTGCCAATCTGGAGTGGTCTCCTCTTTCCTCCCTCTTTCCTTACCCTCTGTGTATGGGGCCAGTTTCAGATTTCACCCGGGAACTCCCAAGGTTGGGAACCAAGAGAAGGCTCATTCTGAAATACCTCTAGAATACCTAGTACCCAGAGGATGATGGATCCCAGGAGGTTCACCTGGAAACTTGTCTGAAGATTATACAGCTTCAAAGAAGGGTACTGAGAGTGAGTTACAAAGATTACCAGGATTCATGATGTATTTATGTGTAACATCTACTCGGGTAACTCTCATCTTGCAAGAGTTAAACTTTCATTAGGACAATAATCAGTGCTGTATTTCCAGGTCCATGGGAAACAGTTAGCTTGCTCTGCTATAGAAGCACTTGATAAAACAATCAACAGCTACTCCCACATAAAATGCAGAGAGTCCTCAAGAGCTGATTATTTGGTACTGATGTTATCAAGTACAAGAAGGCAACAATAATTATCAGCATCTATCAAATGTTACAACAACCTGGAAAAGTAAGTAATCTTATTCCCATTTTACATATTGGAAACTGAGGTTCATGAAGTTTAAGTGACTTGCCCAAGGTCTCATAGCTAGGAAATGAATTCAAGATTTGTTAAAAGAAAAAAAAAGTGGGGGGAATGTGGGCGCTTTTTCCTTCTATATCATAACAACTTCCCAGACATACCAAGCAACTTTTCCTTAGGGATTCAGACCTCCTTGTTCTGCTGCCAGTTATGTTATTTTGAGATATCTTGCATCAATAGATTGAAGATAAGCACCTTTCAAAAGCTGAAGGGATCATACACACGGAATTGTTTTCCTGCACCATGCTATTCCTCATCAACACTTAGCTGTAAGCCACAGGGAGTGCCAAGAGAAACAGCTGTGGCACTGCTGTTTGGCATGTTAATAGACCCCTGTATAAAAAAAAGAACTTGGAGAAGCATTGTTACTTCTCATTCCATCTGCCTTCCCTAACCCACCTTTCTTTTCTAGGTTACAAGTCAGTCATCCAAGGCCAGTGCTCAGAAAGCAGACTTTCTGCCCTTTCCTGGAGGCCACATATCACATCTATGGCTGAGTTAGAGCAACAGTGAAGTAGAACAGCACAAAGTCACGGAGAAATAGCCAACCAAAATCATGTGGCTCTCATTTCCCAGGCTCACAAGCTCCACGAATGCTCATGTAGAGAAGACTGACTGTGGACCTCACAGGAATGGAGACTCCCTCCTCTGTGAAGCTTATTTTTGAGTCTGCTGTGGTGAGGACAACTTGGCAGGCCTCACAGCAAGCACCAGCTCCGTTGTGTACTGTTGCGTTCCTTTGTAGCTCACATTTTAGTTTCTGATACTAAAATCATTTTATTTGAACCATAATAAGGTACCAACCTGTTTTTTCTTAGGCATGAGGCTGTTGTAAACTTCAGTGAGTTAAAGATCCTTGGAAAATTTTCTTACAAGTCAAAGACTCATTTTTTTTTCTCCTAGATTTTGAGCCCAGAACTCTACATGTATATTTCATAAAACATGGTTTTTCTTTCTGACTGCTTCAGAAAGTTTGCCTTTAATGAACTCCTGTACAATTGTATAGTTCAGTATTACCCATGTGGCATGTGTCTGAAAAATTTCTACTGAGCTGTAACATGAGATGTTGTATTATTCAACAGCCACTTGTTATAAATCAGGTAGCTTTGTAAAGCTAAAAAGAGAGAGAGAGAGAATGAAATGCATAAGTAAAACAATAACTTATATGTGAAAGCTAATTTGCTATATAGTAAATGTAATATGTTTTGATTCTATTGAAGTCTACTATGCAGTGTCTTGTGAAATCTTATTTGCAAACTGAATTTAAATTGTCTTGGAAGAGGGCTGACTAGAGGACTCTAAACCGGGGTAGCAATAATTGACAAAGTTGTAAGGAGCAGCATGCGCTCAGCGAGAATGAAGGCCATAGGTCCTGGCAGACTGGAGAGGGCAGTGGGTTGAGGAAAAAAGAAGGAAGGGAGGGTCTGTGACTTATCTAACTGTCACAAAGAAGCTAATGGTAGAGCACATTTTCAATATTTCATTCTCCCCTATCTCTAACCATGACCACCATCAATTTTTTTGCTTTTTGGAAGCCATTCTCTCTGCCTTTCTCACAGCCTACTGTGATATTCTTCCACACCTTCCAGATATACACCCAAGAGGTAAGGACCCCAAATCTCTCCTACCTGTCCTGACCTGGTGGTTACACATATGACCGTCCATCACTACTGAGTCAGTTAAAGGACATCAGTGGCATATGCTGAAGCTCCAGTCAGAGAGAAACACCGGACATCCCAGACATCTGAAAAGCATGTAAATTGAGAGCACATTTGTATTAACCACTATTTAGTTTCATTAGAAAATGACTATTTCCAGCACACTCTACTCCAGTCATTTTGTGGCTGCAGCAGAGACTCACAGACTGTGAAAGATTGCCCAAGAGTTGCATTCCACCTGGGGCACTATTTTGAATTAAAGTACTAGAAGTCACACAGCTCAGATTCACCATAAACCACATGCCCTCCGTGCAAGAATTTTACATGGTAAGGATTTATGTTTACCATTTACAAAAAGAGTTTATGGATTTTTACCCAATTAACATATTCAGGCTCAGCTATGTTGCAAACTGCGTTTTAACTTTTTGTGATTAGAGCTAGTAAATAGCTCAAATAGCCAAGGTCAGTTTATGAACAACTGTTAAGTAAATAACTAAATCCATCACTTTCCTAGCGAGTGCTTAATGAGTGTTAGCTGAGTAGTGCACACAGTGCTTCCTTCAGGTAATGCTTCTTCAAGGACCTATCCAAGTAGTAGGACTCGGTTCTCTCTGGTTCCTCACTGGTGACCTGAAATGTAGAAGGCTTTCATTAAAAGTCTGTGTAATGAGCGTATTCCCCAGCCTTGCCCCGATAACTCCTCAGCAGCTACTAAACCTTCAATACTTACTACCAGGATCTCCTGAAGGGAGAAACTTGGGGTGGGCACTACCTGAACCAGAATTTCCATCAATGTCCTTCTCACTCTGGCATCACCTCTCCCAGATACCTCTTTACCTGGGGCCACAGCCCCAGAGAAACCTGAGCAACCTGGAGAATGTGTAAAGTGGTGAGTTGCTCTGCTCCTGGAATTGCTGGGCAAGGAAGTGAGCTTGGAACTCTTCCATTTCCCACCTAATCAATGAGGGAATATTTCCAGTTCTCTTCAGCTTTTGTGTCTCGCTGAAGGAAGTTGGGGGAGGGTTGTGGAGACACAGTCAAAAGAGTCAGGGCTTCAACGAAATATTTTGGAAACTCTGCAGACAAGGATGGGAGTAGAGAGGTGGGTGGGAGAGAGTTATACCACTGGAGAAGGATGATAAACCCTTTGGAGGCCACCGCCCAGAGAGACAGGCCCATTAACAGGCTGAGACTTACTCAAAAGTTGATAGAATACTCCCTCTCCTTCACACCTTTCCATCACACCAAGTTGGTTCCAGTATAATAACAGTGAATTAAAGCCAAAAGAGCTGCAGGACACAGAGTTTCTCTGAGTGGAGTACACAAGAAAGCCTGAGAGCCTAGAGAAGAGACAAAAGCAAGGTCACTAGAAGTGTTTAAAGCTTTTAATACCTACACCTACAACACATATCAAACACAGCCCGACTTATCACCAGATTAACACAAATTCTCATACTAGCCCTGTTTTCCTCAGTCCTATTACATAAATAGCATGTCTGGCTTACAACAAAAAATTATAAATGTTGCCAAAGGTCAGAAAAGGCAGTCTGAAAAGACAAAACAATCATCAGAACCAGATGCAGATATGACTGTAATTACCAGATTTATCAGATATTTATCATATTATTAGATATGACAGGCGCTAGAATTATCAGACCATTTAAGATATTGAATTTAAAATAATTATGATTAATATGTTAAAGATTCGAATGGAAAAAGTAGCATGTAAGAACAGATGTATATTATAGGCAGAGAGATGGAAACTCTAAGAAAGAATCAAAAGGAAATGCTAGGAATCAAAAACACAGTAACAGAAGCAAAGAATGTCTTTGATGGGCTCATCAGTAGACTTGACATTGCTGAGGAAAGAATCAGTAAACTTGAAAATAGGTCAATAGAAATACCCCTATGAAATGCAGAGAGAAGAAAGAATGAAAAAAAAACAGAACATCTAAGAACTGTGGAACAATATCAAAAGATGGACCAAACATGCAATTTTAATACTAGGAGAAACAAAGAACAGAACAGGAGAGATACTTGAGGCAATAATGGCCAGGAATTTTCCAAAATTAATAACAGACAACACAACACAGACCAGGAAGCTCAGGATAAATACCAAAAACAAAACAAAACAAAACATAAATACCTATGAAAATAACCAACCAGCCAAACAAAAACATCGTATTTAAACTGCAGAAAACCAAAGATAAAGAAAAAAACCTTAAAGGAAGTAGGGGTGGGTAGTGGGGTGAGAGGAAACACTTATAGACAAAGATAAGAATTACAGTATGACTTCTTGCAGGAATCATGGAGTGGGAGTGGGGTGAAAAGGAAGCTCAGACTCCCAAGTTCTTTGCACATTTTCCAAAACTCCAGCTTCATGTACACCTACTTTTTCTAATATTTCTCATTCTAAAAGGCCAATTCTTGGTTGGTGACTTGGGAACCTAAAATTTACTATTAGTTTGAAACAGTCATGAATCCAATTTCCTTGCCTACAAAGTGGAGATAAAAATATCTTCCTCATTCACAGAAAGTTGTTACTATTCAATAAAATAATAACACATATGAACTTATATAACCAGGGTATTGCCATTTGGTTAAACAGAACCTGCCACTTTGTAATGGCTATAATTAATTGAGGCATTTTTCTTATGAATAATGTTTTCCTTTGGTTGTAAGTAAAAAAACAAAAGTGTTTTTTAAAACTAACAAAAATTTTAAAAGGTGATATACTGGTTCACAAAAGTGAAAACTCACATTTAATGTAGGCCTCAGGCATGGTTTGATACCAGCTCTATTTCTCTATGATGATTCTCTCAGCTCTGCCCTCCTCAGTATATTGGCATCATTCTCAGGCCAGTTCTTCTCATGATGGCAAAGTGGCTGCTGTAGTTCCAGGATTCACATTCACATCACATATAAACCAGAAGGAGAGAGGGTGTCCCCTCTACTGACTCTCTCAGAAGAGCAAGGAATTTTCTTTCTAATAAGCCCCCAGAAAACTTCCCTTAAGTTTTATTGGAATAAATTGGGTCATATTCCCATTTGTGAAACAATTCTTCTACCCAGAGGGATGCCATGCATTGATTTACTTAAGTCTGAGCTTCTGGTGGCAAGAATAGGTCACCTTCATTGGGTTACAACTATCATGGCCATTCCTAAACTGGGACAAGGAGTCAACTATATATCAAGTATATTGTACATTAAGAGATAGTAAAATAAAGATATGAGTGTTCTTATGAAAGGGGGTGAGCAAAATGGACGGAGGAAAGGCAACCAACAAATGTCTACTACACCGATAAAAAACACAACTTAATAATTAAAAAATTCTGCCACATATTTCACTGGATATGGGTAGATATCAAGTTACTTCAGATGAACTCAACTTCAAAACAAATGACTCCACAGAACTTTAAGAATCTCAGGCTCACACACTACATTCCACAAAAATAGATGTATATGTAAAGACGTACGGCACAATTAAGAGAATTATGAGTTTTGTTGTTAAATATTTATAAGCACCTAAATATCCTTGGATAAGTAGTACCAGAATGAAGTGTTCTATCACAAATACAAGTTCCTCAGGAAAGAAACATGAAGCCATTGCACAGTCTCTAACCCTAAACAGCACTCAGAAGTGTTGGAGCAGATCAAGTATGCATATTACAGTTGCATAAAATAGATGAAAAGGATTTTAAGGTGTATGCGATAGAAGTCCAGAGACTCCTTATACAGAAATTTGTTTTCTTCTATAATCTGTTTAGATAACTTCCTTAGGAGAGGACAGGAAAGGGACAAAATAAGAGAAAAGATGCATAGATTTATTTTCCCCATGCTCAAATGGGAGTAACCCCAAAACAGAGCTCATTCCTTCTTTATGGATTAGTAAATGTTTTGGACATAGGGCAAGATCAGCATGTACTCAAGCATGTGGCACAACAAACATTGAAACAGAACTCTCTGAATCATAGAACTTGGAGGCCTTTGTTCAGACTATTCTCTCTGCCCTGAAAGAAACCCCCTAGTGTCACAACTGCCCATCTCTCCTTTGCTCTATCAACACGTTCTCGAATCACCTCCTTCAGGAAGACCTCACAGAGGCCCAGGACTTTTCAAATTCTCCTTCTCCTTCCTGTTCCTCCCTCACAGCACTTGCCAGAGTGTCATTGGTCTATTTGTGTCTTTCCTCCTCTAGAGGCTGAGCTTCTCTATGCTGCTGAATCAGTAGCACTTAGCACAAATTCACTTAGTAAATGCTCAGCTAGTATTTGTTGAAGTGAATTGGTGAAATGAAATAACTTTAGCTTTAATGGCTGCTGCTTTGCTTGAGGCTTATTATTGTGTCTGATAGGAAGCAGCTTTTGACAGACTTATTTTGTGACCACGAATCCTTCTCTTCATTCCCCTCCCTTTCCTCCTCTTCACCCCCTTCCTCCTCCTCTATTACACACAATGACCATCAGGAAATTCTAAGCATTCCTGAATACTGATATTTCAAGTGATTTGACCTTAGAATTTTGGTGATAAAGTGTTTCATTTTCGGGGTCATATTAACTTAGAGCCTGAGAATTTGGGGCTGCACATTTTTGGGCTGGCACCTAATCATTAATAGCTGTGTATTTTCTGAAGCACTTGAAATTTTTTAATGAATACGCGACTCACATACATTTGAATTGCAACTAGTGTCTAAGAGCCCAGTCTGCTTTGATTCAATTCCCAGCTTGGCCTCTAACTAGTTGTATGACCTTGAACAATTTACTTAACTTCTTGATGCTATTTCCTCATCTGTAACAGAGTTGTTGTGAAGATTTAATGAGATAATAAATATAGAGCATTTGGAATGTTTCTATGTGTGATAAGTGCTCAATAAACATGAGCTTATATTTCTATTATAAAGTAAAATAACTGACTCCACACTACACTCAAAGTGTCACAATTTTGAAATGATGCTTGCATATTATATTGTTATTTTTGCTGAAACTTGAGTCATTTACATCTTCAGGATTTTTCATATTCAAATCTTTTTCATCTTGTTCTTTCCTCCATACATGCACTTATTAGATAGTTGATTAATGTTATTCATTCATTCATGGCAAGGCTACATATCAAAGTCTTTGCTCTAAATTTTCTGTCTTAGAGTGTAATCTCTCCCCCATCTTCTATCTCACTAGTACCTTGAGGGCTGTTTGTTACTAGCACTTTCCCAACTCCTACCAAAACACAGATAAAGATTCAAAGAAGCCCTTGGTCAGAGAGTGAGACAGAAAGATTTGAAGGCATGCCAGCAAAGTCAGACACATATTGGTTCATTTAATCCATACAACAATCCTATGAGTGAGACACTATTATTATCCCCATTTCACAAATGATGAAATTGAGGCAAAGAAGGAGGAGGTAACTTGACTGAAGTCAAGCAGTTAGCAAGTGGAAGAGTTAGAAATCAAATCCAAGTGTTCAGACTCCTTAGTCATACAAAAATCATCTAATCCCTGTCCTGGAAGAACTCATGACACAGGCAGGAAAACAGATGTAGCATGTGTAAGTGTTAAAATATGGACTAAAAATGAGCTGTGGGAGCAGAGTGGAAGGCATGGCCAACTAACAGTCTGAAGGAGCAAGGAATGTCATTGGGCAGAGGCAGCCAGTCCCATTTTGAAGGATGAATGGATTTCCCAGGGGGAGAAGGGCATAAGGACACTGTGAGTTGCAGAAGCAATGTGTGCAAAGACTTGCAGGGATGGAAGTGCTAACTCTGTTTGAGGAATGCCAGAGGAGTTTCTGGGATGGATACACAGAAGGAGACATTTGGAGGATGTCTCTTGGGACAAGGCTGGAGTGATAGATTAGACTAAACTGCCTTGTGCAAATGAGCTTCAGATTTTAGCCTGTAGGAAATTGTGGCACAGTGGAAGTTTTAACAGTATGAGAGAAGCATAATCAGATTTGTATTTTGTAAAGAACTTTCTGGAATTGGAGAAGAATAAGGTATAAAGGTATAGACCATAGGTAAGGATGGAGAGAGATTATGAAACTGAGCATGACCGTGCAGAACCTTCCCAGGGACAGACCACTCCATGTCCCCTGCTTCTTGTTTATAGAAAAAGCTATAGGCTTCTAGGCCTTCCCAGATTTCCAAAGAGTAAACTCAAGCCATTAAAAATTAGAGAAGTAGAAAATACAGAAACAAAGGAAAGTAGTCAAGCAAGAAAAGTAATAATAGCTTGAACAACAGTTCAACCATAAAACAGAGTCATAGGACCCCTAGTTATTCCTCAAGAGATATGGATAACAATCTGATGCATATCCTTGAGTTGTTTTACAGAAACCCAGACCCCACCTGATAGAAACTACTGACCACAAGCACATAGACCCCAGACTGGTTGGAGCCAGAAGACTGATGATGAAGATACCCAAAATCTCACCTTGTTACCTCACCAACAACCAATCAAAAAAACATCCATGAGATGATCATGTGCTCTTGAACCTCACCCTTAATGTTGCTTTTAAAAATCTTTTCCCAAAAGCCATCAGGAAGTTCAGGTCTTTTCAGCATTAACTACCTGTTCTCCTTGCTTGGCACCCTGCAGATAAATGCTGTAATTTCCTTCCCTGTAACCTGATGTCAGTAGATTGGCTTTGCTGCACATCAGGCAAGCACATTTAAGATTGGTTCATTAACAATTAGAGGTTGCATTCATTCAAATGAGAGCTGATCTGATGAAGGTATAATTCAGACAGTGGCAGTAGGCAATGGATTTTAAATGTCTTCTTGTTGATTAAGGCTCCTAATACTAACTTGTAAGTTTGAATTCTGATTCTGTCCTATGAAATGCCTACAGATAACAACTATATGTTGTCTACAAACTTGATATGTTGTCTCTGATGACTTCACCTGGATCAATAATTAAAATATGTAACAAAAAGACAAGGTGATCTGTGTGCAGAAATCATTTCTAATTTAGCATCAAACTCCTTTTCTCTCCACTGAGATACTTAGGAAAATGGACACATAATCAACTAATTTTAGAGTTTCAAATCCATCCTTAGGTGCTGCCCCTTTTATTTATATATATATTTTAACATCTTTATTGGAGTATAATTGCTTTACAATGGTGTGTTCGTTTCTGCCTTATAACAAAGTGATCCAGTTATACATATACATATATCCCCATACCTCTTCCACTTTGCATCTCCCTCCCTCCCACCCTCCCTATACCACCCCTCTAGGTGATCAAAAAGGACCGAGCTGATCTCCCTGTGCTATGCAGCTGCTTCCAAATAGCTATCAATTTTACATTTGGTAGTGTATATAGGTCCATGCCACTCTCTCACTTTGTGCCAGCTTACCCTTCCCCTCCCCGTATCCTCAAGTCCATTCTCTAGTAGGTCTGCGTCTTTATTCCCGTCTTGCCCCTAGGTTCTTCATGACCATTTTCTTTTTGATTTTTAGATTCCATATATATGTATTAGCATACGGTATTTGTTTTTCTCTTTCTTACTTCACTCTGTATGACAGACTCTAAGTCCATCCACCTCACTACAAAAAACTCACTTTCGTTTCTTTTCATGGCTGAGTGATATTCCAATGTATATATGTGTCACATCTTCTTTATCCATTCATCTGTTGATGGACACTTCAGTTGCTTCCATGTCCTGGCTATTGTAAATAGAACTGCAATGAACTTTGTGGTACATGACCCTTTTGAATTATGGTTTTCTCAGGGTATATGCCCAGTAGTGGGATTGCTGGGTCGTATGGTAGTTCTATTTTTACTTTTCAAAGGAACCTTCACACTGTTCTCCATAGTGGCTGTATCAATTTACATTCCCACCAACAGTGCAAGAGGGTTCCCTTTTCTCCACACCCTCCCCAGCATTTATTGTTTGTAGATTTTTTGATGATGGCCATTCTGACCGGTGTGAGATGATATCTCATTGTAGTACTGATTGGCATTTCTCTAATGATTAATGATGTTGAGCATTCTTTCGTGTGTTCATGTGTTGGCAATCTGTATATCTTCTTTGGAGAAATGTCTATTTAGGTCTTCTGCCCATTTTTGGATTGGGTTGTTTCTTTTTTTGATATTGAGCTGCATGAGCTGCTTCAAAATTTTGGAGATTACTCCTTTGTCCGTTGCTTCATTTGCAAATATTTTCTCCCATTCTGAGGGCTGTCTTTTGGTCTTGTTTATGGTTTCCTTTGCTGTGCAAAAGCTTTTAAGTTTCATTAGCTCCCATTTGTTTATTTTTGTTTTTATTTCCATTTCTCTAGGAGGTGGGTCAAAAAGCATCTTGCTGTGATTTATGTCATAGAGTGTTCTGCCTATGTTTTCCTCTAAGAGTTTGATAGTGTCTGGCCTTACATTTAGGTCTTTAATCCATTTTGAGTTTATTTTTGTGTATGGTGTTAGGGAGCATTCTAATTTCATTATTTTACATGTAGCTGTCCAGTTTTCCCAGCACCGCTTATTGAAGAGGCTGTCTTTTCTCAATTGGATATTCTTGCCTCCTTTATCAAAGATAAGGTGACCGTATGTGAGTGGGTTTATCTCTGGGCTTTCTATCCTGTTCCATTGATCTATATTACTGTTTTTGTGCCAGGACCATACTGTCTTGATTACTGTAGCTTTGTAGTATAGTCAGAAGTCAGCGAGCCTGATTCCTCCAGCTCCATTTTTCTTTCTTAAGACTGCTTTGGCTATTTGCAGTCTTTTGTGTTTCCATACAAATTGTGAAATTTTTTGTTCTACTTCTGTGAAAAATGCCAATGGTAGTTTGAAAGGAATTGCATCGAATCTGTAGATTGCTTTGGGCAGTATAGTCATTTTCACAATGTTGATTCTTCAAATCCAACAACATTGTATATCTCTCCATCTGTTTGTATCATCTTTAATTTCTTTCATCAGTGTCTTATAATTTTCTGTGTACACACCTTTTGTCTCCTTAGGTAGGTTTATTCCTAGATATTTTATTCTTTTTGTTGTGATGGTAAATGGGAGTGTTTTCTTAATTTCACTTTCACATTTTTAATCATTAGTGTATAGGAATGCAAGAGATTTTTTTGCATTAATTTTGTGTCCTGCTACTTTACCAAATTCATTCATTAGCTCTAATAGTTTTGTGGTAGCATATTTAAGATTCTCTATGTATAGTATCATGTCATCTGCAAACAGTGACAGCTTTACTTCTTCTTTTCTGATTTATATTTCTCTTATTTCTTTTTCTTCTCTGATTGCTGTGGCTAAAACTTCCAAAACTACGTTGAATAATACTGATGAGAGTGCACAACCTTGTCTTGTTCCTGATCTTAGTGGAAATGGTTTCAGATTTTCACCATTGAGGTCAATGTTGGCTGTGCATTTGTCATATATGGCCTTTATTATGTTGAGGTAAGTTCCCTCTATGCCTATTTTCTGGAGAGTTTTTATCATAAATGGGCGTTGAATATTGTCGAAAGCTTTCTCTGCATCTATTGAGATGATGATATGGTTTTTCTCCTTCAGTTTGTTAATATGATGTATCACATTGATTGCTTTGCATATATTGAAGAATCCTTGCATTCCTGGGATAAACCCCACTTGATCATGGTGTATGATCCTTTTAATGTGCTGTTGGATTCTGTTTGCTAGTATTTTGTTAAGGATTTTTGCATCTATGTTCATCAATGATATTGGCCTGTAGTTTTCTTTCTTTGTGACATCTTTTTTTTTTTTAATTACTTTTTTTAAAAAAATTATTATTATTTATTATTTATTTATTTATTTTGGCTGTGTTGGGTCTTCGTTTCTGTGCGAGGGCTTCCTCCAGTTGCGGCAAGCAGGGGCCACTCTTCATTGTGGTGCGCGGGCCTTTCACTATCGCGGCCTCTCTTGTTGCGGAGCACAGGCTTCAGATGCGCAGGCTCAGCAGTTGTGGCTCACGGGCCTAGTTGCTCCGCGGCATGTGGGATATTCCCAGACCAGGGCTCGAACCCGTGTCCCCTGCATCAGCAGGCAGATTCTCAACCACTGCGCCACCAGGGAAGCCCCCTTTGTGACATCTTTGTCTGGTTTTGGTATCAGGGTGATGGTGGCCTCATAGAATGAGTTTGGGAGTGTTCTTCCATCTGCTATATTTTGGAAGAGTTTGAGAAGGATAGGTGTTAGCCGTTCTCTAAATGTTTGATAGAATTCACCTATGAAGCCATCTGGTCCTGGGCTTTTTTTGCTGGAAGATTTTTAATCACAATTTCAATTTCAGTGCTTGTGATTGGTCTGTCCATATTTTCTATTTCTTCCTGGTTCAGTCTCGGAAGGTTGAGCATTTCTATGAATTTGTCCATTTCTTCCAGGTTGTCCATTTTTTTGGCACATAGTTACTTGTAGTCAGTCGCTGTTAGACTGAGGAACAAGTCCTGAGAGCAGGTGAGAGGATTAAGAAGAGACGGGGTCAGGAGGGTGGTGTACAAGCACACACACACTTGACTTCCCATCAAAACTCTTTTTATAGATTGCAGTAGGCAATACATGTTTTTGTTAAAATCACAAGACAGGATCATCAGACAGTATTTCCTTAATGTTGAAGTTATAGTACAAAACAGTCTGCGAACCAGAATATAAACATGCATGAGAACAGACTGTGATTACCGAAACATGCCGAGGACAAACTATAGTTAGAGAAATCTCAAGCAACCTCACAGGCCAAGACTCATATCTTCTCTAATAACTCTTTCGGGTCCTGTCAGGAATTAAGCAGGACTTTGCCATGTTTTAAGCTGCATGGACTGTGTCAGCTTGCAGCTGGTTCCAGACATGTAGTAATAATCTCTCATGATCCTTTGTATTTCTGCAATGTCAGTTGTTATTTCTCCTTGTTCGTTTCTAGTTCTATTGATTTGAGTCTTCTCCCTTTTATTCTTGATGAGTCTGGCTAATGGTATATCAATTTGTTTATCTTCTCAAAGAACCAGCTTTTAGTTTTATTGATGTTTGCTATCATTTCCTTCATTTCTTTTTCATTTATTTCTGCTCTGATCTTTATGATTTCTTTCCTTCTGCTAACTTTGGGGTTTTTTTGTTCTTCTTTCTCTAACTGCTTTAGGTGTAAGGTTAGGTTGTTTATTTGAGATGTTTCTTGTTTCTTAAAGTAGGGTTGTATTGCTATAAACTTCCTTCTTAGAACTGCTTTTGCTGCATCACATAGGTTTTGGGTCGTCGTGTTTTCATTGTCATTTGTTTCTAGGTATTTTTTGATTTCCTCTTTGATTTCTTCAGTGATCTCTTGGTTATTAAGCAGTGTATTGTTTAGCCTCCATGTGTTTGCAATTTTTACAGAATTTTTCCTGTAATAGATATCTAGTCTCATAGCGTTGTGGTCAAAAAGATGCTTGTACGATTTCAATTTTCTTAAATTTACCAAGGCTTGATTTGTGACCCAAGATATGATCTATCTTGGAGAATTTTCCATGAACACTTGAGAAGAATGTATATTCTGTTGTTTTCAGATGGAATGTCCTATTAATATCAGTTAAGTCCATCTTGTTTAAGGTATCATTTAAAGCTTGTAGTTCTTTACTTATTTTCATTTTGGATGATTTGTCCATTGGTGAAAGTGGGGTGTTAAAGTCCCCTACTGTGATTGTGTTACTGTCGATTACCCCTTTGAAGGCTGTTAGCATTTGCCTTATGTATTGAGGTGCTCTTATGTTGGGTGCATAAATATTTACAATTGCTATATCTTCTTCTTGGATTGATCCCTTGATCATTATGCAGTGTCCTTCTTTGCCTCTTATAATAGTGTTTATTTTAAAGTCTATTTTGTCTGATATGAGAATTGTTACTTCAGCTTTCTTTCGATTTCCATTTGCATGGAATATCTTTTTCCATCCCCTCACTTTCAGTCTGTATGTGTCCCTAGGTCTGAAGTCGGTCTCTTGTAGACAGCATGTATAAGGGTCTTGTTTGTGTATCCATTCAGCCAGTCTATGTCTTTGGTGGGAGCATTTAATCTACTTACATTTAAGGTAATTATCGATGTGTATGTTCCTATGACCATTTTTATTTGTTTTAGGTTTGTTTTTGTAGGTCTTTTCCTTGTCTTTGTTTCCTGCCTAGAGAAATTCCTTTAGTATTTGTTGTAGAGCTGGTTTGGTGCTGCTGAATTCTCTTAGATTTTGCTTGTCTGTAAAGGTTTTAATTTCTCCATCAAGTCTGAGTGAGACCGTTGCTGGGTAGAGTAATCCTGGTTGTAGGTTTTTCCCCTTCATTACTTTAAATATGTCCTGCCACTCCCTTCTGGCTTGCAAAATTTCTGCTGAAAGATCAGCTGGTAACCTTATGGAAATTCTCTTGTGTGTTATTTGTTGTTTTCCCCTTGCTACTTTTAATATTTTTTCTTTGTCTTTAATTTTTGATAGTTTGATTAATATATGTCTTGGTGTGTTTCTCCTTGGCATGTATGGGACTCTCTGTGCTTCCTGGACTTCATTAATTATTTCCTTTCCCATATTAGGGAAGTGTTCAGCTATAATCTCTTAAAATTTTTTCTCAATCTCTTTCTTTTTCTCTTCTTCTTCTGGCACCCTTATAATTCGAATGTTGGTGCGTTTAATGTTGTCCCAGAGGTCTCTGAGACTGTCCTCAATTGTTTTCATTGTTTTTTCTTTATTCTGCCCTGCAGTAGTTATTTCCACTATCTTATCTTCCATGTCACTTATCCGTTCTTCTGCCTCAGTTATTCTGCTATTGATCCCTTGTAGAGAATTTTTAATTTCATTTATTGTGTTGTTCATCACTGTTTGTTTGCACATTAGTTTTTCTAGGTACTTGTTAAGCGTTTCTTGTATTTTCTCCACTGTATTTCCAAGATTTTGGATCATCTTTACTATCATTATTCTGAATTCTTTTCCAGGTAGACTGCATATTTCCTCTTCATTTGTTAGGTCTGGTGGGTTTTTACCTTGCACCTTCATCTGCTCTGTGTTTCTCTGTCTTCTCATTTTGCTTAACTTACTGTGTTTGGGGTCCCCTTTTCGCAGGCTGCAGGTTCGTAGTTCCCGTTGTTTTTGGTGTCTGCCCCCAGTGGCTAAGGTTGGTTCAGTGGGTTGTGTAGGCTTCCTGGTGGAGGGGATTAGTGCCTGTGTTCTGGTGGATGAGGCTGGATCTTGTCTTTCTGGTGGGCAGGTCCACCTCTGGTGGAGTGTTTTGGGGTGCCTGTGGCCTATTATGATTTTAGGCCACCTCTCTGCTAATGGGTGGGGTTGTGTTCTTGTCTTGCTAGTTGTTTGGCATAGGGTGTCCAGCACTGTAGTTTGCTGGTCATTGAGTTGAGCTGGGTCTTGGTGTTGAGATGGAGATCTCTGGGAGATTTTCGCCGTTTGATATTACGTGGAGCTGGGACGTCTCTTGTGGGCCAGTGTCCTGATCTTGGCTCTCCCACCTCAGAGGCACAACCCTGACGCCTGGCTAGAGCACCAAGAGCCTGTCATCCACACAGATCAGAATAAAAGGGAGAGAAAAAGGAAAGTAAGAAAGAAAGAAAGAAAGAAAGGAAAGAAAGAAGATAAAGGAAAAGAAAATAAAGTTATTAAAATAATTATTAAAAAAATTTTTTTAAGTAATAAAAAAAAGAAAGAAAGAAAGGAGAGAGAAACCAAACCAAAAAACAAATCCACCAATGATT
This sequence comes from Eschrichtius robustus, assembly GCF_028021215.1. Lineage (NCBI taxonomy): Eukaryota > Metazoa > Chordata > Mammalia > Artiodactyla > Eschrichtiidae > Eschrichtius > Eschrichtius robustus. The sequence goes on along the minus strand of NC_090834.1, from coordinate 33,100,773 downwards.
ACAAGCGTTAAAAACTATACTAAAGTAAAAACAACAACAAAAAAACGGGCAGACAGAACCCTAGGGCAAATGGTAAAAGCAAAGCTATACAGACAAAATCACACTCAGAAGCATACACATAGACACTCACAAAAAGAGAAAAAGGGAAAATATATATATATATCGTTGCTCCCAAAGTCCACCTCCTCAATTTGGGATGATTCATTATCTATTCAGGTATTCCACAGATGCAGTGTACATCAAGTTGATTGTGGAGATTTAATCCGCTGCTCCTGAGGCTGCTGGGAGAAATTTCCCTTTCTCTTCTTTGTTCGCACAGCTCCCGGGGTTCAGCTTTGGATTTGGCCCCACCTCTACATGTAGGTCGCCTGAGGGTGTCTCTTCTTCGCTCAGACAGGACGGGGTTAAAGGAGCAGCTGATTCGGGGGCTCTGGCTCACTCAGGCCAGGGGGAGGGAGGGGTACGGAGTGCGGAGCGAGCCTGCGGCGGCAGAGGCTGGCATGATATTGCAACAGCCTGAGGCACTGCCATGTGTGCTCCCGGGGAAGTTGTCCCTGGATCACAGGACCCTGGCAGTGGCAGGCTGCACAGGCTCCCTGTAGGGGAGGTGTGGATAGTGGACCTGTGCTTGCACACAGGCTTCTTGGTGGCTGCAGCAGCAGCCTTAGCGTCTCATGCACATCTCTGGGGTCTGCTCTGATAGCCACGGCTCGCGCCATTCTCTGGAGCTCCTTTCAGCTGCACTCTTAATCCTCTCTCCTCGCGCACCAGGAGAAAAATGGGCAAGAAAAAGTCTCCTGCCTCTTGGGCAGATTCTTCCCCTTTTAGAGTCTCTGACCACAAGAGTTATGCCCAATGTTCTTCTTCTTGCTCCAGTATTGATCAAACAATGTTTCTGGGGATGGCAATAATAAACAGGTCTACGATTACTTTCAGGGTTCTGATATGCATTCCATCTGGACATGGAGTCCTATCCTTAGATAAAGGAATTAAGTGCTGTCTCATTATCACCTATTTTGAGTTTTAAATACTTCTGGATCATGTTAATTTGAAGGTCATTTTTGTCTAGTGGGTAATTCAAAAGTAAAATGGTAATGAGTAATTTCCTCTTATCTTTGTAAAATAATACAAGATAATTTTTCAGCCATCAATTTCTTTCAAGATTTCTGTTATCTGCTGAATTAGTCAAAGACTCTTTTGGTTTGCAAGTGACAGAAATTCAATTTGAACTAACTTAAATCATTTGGGAGATGGCTTATATTACCTGGAACGGCAAGGATAAAACTTATTAATGTCCAAGGTAACTGGGCACACAAAAAGCTAGGAAAGAATGAAAAGCAATAGCTCTGACACTTCCATTTCACCAAATGCTTCCGTTTTGGCAGCTAGAATTAAGAAAGGATAAAAATTTATCTTTGCTTACATCTACCTTTTGAAAATGAATTGCCAGCAAATCATGTGAAATATTGTCAGATGGCCTATTCTAGAAAGCTAGGATATCACTGTCCACACCATCTTTATGGAGTGCTGCCCCCTTATCCATCTTCTTTTCTAACTCTAATCTCCAAATAGTGAGATTTTCTCAGTATTGGAAGTCATTGTATAAGAAAACACATAGTGTAGTTCCCTATAGCAGAGAGCTGAGGGTGCATTGAGAAGAGTGGCAAGTACAGTTTAAGGGTTAAAAAATTGGAATTTGGAGCCATATCAACCTGGGCTCAAAGCAGAATTTCATAATTTAGTGGGTATGTGACTTTGGGCAATTTTCCTAATGAATCTGTTACTCAGTTTTCATATCTTTAAAATAAGGATAGTAATAATACTTTCTTCATAGGATTTGTTGACTGCTGACTCTCTAAAAATATCACCAAAATAACCCATTGATTAAGCAGAGCCAAGTGACTTACCCATTGCTAGGGGAAAGAACACCACTTTGACTAAGTGATTGAATGCCTTAGAAGGGGAAGGACAAGGATGGGTATTTATAAAGTTTGGGGGGTTAGTTATATTAGTATTTCAATACAGGGACCTGAAATTGGATAAAGTTCAAAATATAGTTTCAGATTGGTGGACATAGGGAAGGGAGGGTTTTGAAGTGCATTTTGATAAATAAACAGTTGTTTGACAAGTGAGTAGTTCACTCAGTTGAGCAATCTATTGTCCTGAGAGGAGGGCTCCATTCCAATCACAATTCTGTGGCACTCAACCCTGTGTCCTATGATTCAATTAAATTCTGACATTACCTGGAGTTGTCACAAACCCTACAAGTTAAGGGCACAAGACTGCCCCACTTCCGACACCATCTGCAAGTCTCAGGCATCCCCAATATACTTGTGCTTCTTCTGGGCTGACTACAAATTTGGGAGTTTCCCCAACTCTCCCTCAGTTTTGAGAATGTGCCAGAATGACTCACAGAATTCAGAGAAGCACTGTACTTAACAATTACCAGGTTTTTATAAAGGATATGAATAAACAGTCAGATGAAGAGATACATATAGCAAGGTCTGGGGAAGGGAGACAGTTTCCATGCCTCTCTGCGTAATCCACTCTCCCAGCACATCAATGTGTTCACCAACCAGGAATTTCTGTTAACTTCATTGTTCCAGGGTTTTTATATGGAGTTTCATGACATGGGTATGACTGACCAAATCTTTGGCCATATAATTGAACTCAATTTCCAGTCCCTAACCCCTTCATAGAAGAAGTCTGGGTGTGGAGTTGACAATTCCAACCCTCTAATCATGTGGTTGGTTCCTCTGGTGACCAACCCCCAACTTGAAGTCATTTAGGGCACCCCACAATCTCATTAACATAAATTCTAGTATAGTTGAAAAGAACTCATTATGAATAACAAAAGACACTCCTGTCACTCAGGGAATTCCAGGGGTTTTAGGAGCTCCTTGCCAGGAAGCGGGAACAAGGATTAGATATACTTTTTATTATACCATAAGCGCTACTGAAACCGAGCAGGAGCCCATGGGGCTCCTGGGCACAAAAGTCTTTCTGTGTCCCCTGTTTCTTTTTTGTAGGACATAGGCTTCATTCAGCCTCCATGACCTTCCTGCGTTCCAAAGGGCAGGTTCAAACAATTGCTAATCAGGGAAGGGAGGGGATGCAGAGACAAAGGAGGAGCAGTCAAGAAACAATAGTGAAGCCTTGGGGCAGGGTTCTGGTCCCTCCTCAAGTGATATACATAACAATATCTTTGAGCTCTTCTGCAGAACTAAAACCCCCACCGAATGGAAGATATTAACTACTTGATTAAACATTCTTCTTTCCAGAGAGAAGGTCACAGTTCAACAACCTCAAGAACAACAGAAGCCCATCACACACCAGATGATCCCTGGATTAGAGGAATGCAGGCCCTGCAGGCTCCCTGATCCTTACCAACAAACCTGACTATAAAACTCCTTATGACACTCCCTCAGGTTGGAACACTCAGTTCTGAGATCATTAACCTACTGTGGCCCCCTTTGTCTGGCAAAGCAATAAAGCTATTCTTTTCTACTTCACCCAAAACTCTGTCTCCAAGATGCAATTCAATACTGGTGTACAGAGGCTGAATTTCAGCTATACTATGAATTCTGGCTAGCAGTCTATTGTCTGGAGATGGGCTAGTTGAGTAGTCTGTTATTCAAACAAATGGAATTTAGGGAAGTTTCTTAGGCAAATAATAACATTATTTACAACTTTACCTTCCTGGGTGAGGATTTCCTAGAATAGTAATGTTAATGTAAATACTCCAAGTTCTTGATCCTATTAAGCTGTGTGGTGGGTTAATACAGATTATTACAAGAAGGGCTTTTTCTTCCAGATTTTATTGATTTAACTATGAAAATACTTTCCAGTGTTTAGCAAAAAGTAGATTTTCAAAAAATTAGCAATGTGAATTTATATAAGAATAGGGAAAGGTAGAACAATTATGAAATAGTTGTTATAGTTCAGGAGAAATTTGGTACATCCATGAACAAGGTTCATGGCAATGGGGATGGACAGGAGAGATGGACCCAAGAGATATTCAGAGTATATACCTCAGAGAATTTTATAGTAGACTAAATGAGGAGAGTAAGGAGAGGGAAAGCATGACTACTATGAATGCATGATGTAACTACTCATAAAGATACAGAATGGAGATAATGGAGCAGATTTTGAGGAGTGAGGTTATGGTTGGATACATTATTATTGTCTGAAGGGACAGGAATGAGAAGGAACCTATATTTTAAAATTAATAAATAATTGGATAAGGTCTTCGCTGGGAGACATCCAACTCAGGAAGCAGTTAGGAACACACGTCTGAAGCTTAGTGGTAGAGACTGAAGGTCAATGCAGAATAAAGACCAAGTTTACAGGCATAGTGAATGACAGCATCTGTCCTTAACCTGACCTTCTGCAGGATTGTACATGGTGTCTGAGTATTAAAGTTTTTAGGGCATTGTGACTTGTTCATCTTATAATTCAATAAAATTTAATCAGGCATCGCCATGGTAAACAACCCTCCTTGTAAACCCAGGCAGGGAATTTCCTCATCCCAGGCAGAGCACTGTAGCCATAAATTTGCCCCATGAATTATAGAAGGATGTAGAAACTGTAAACCAGCCCTTCAATAAAGAACCACAAGAGGCCTAATTGTCTGCAAATCTCTTTCTTCCTTATGCTCAGGGTCTGGAACTAATTTCAATTGCTGATTAAAATGGTCATTTCCTCTCCTGTATTTAGGTGCTAATGACAACATCCTTAGAATTCCACAAATACCATCAAGTGTTGGGAATGATGGAGCTGTATAATCAGGAAAAGTTTCCACTCAGTACTGAAGGACATAGAGCTAATGACGGATAGGAAAGGATGCAAGAAGCATGCTGAAAAGTTATAAGCTAGAGTGACTAGGTGAGTTTTACCACAATGTATTAACTGACACTCTAGCCCAAGGAGAAAGTTTGTCCATTTTTAAACACTTGCTTTAAGATAAAAGCCAGGAAGCTTCAAATACATTTATGAGCCTTTGGAATACAGTTCAAAGAGGGTCTCAAATATGTTAAAAGATTCCTGAGAACCTGGTGTTAAGTACAGATGACTTATTTAACTCAGAGTCTTGAATAAAGCAGCTAGTGGCAACCTTCAAAATTCAATGTCTTTCTGAATGTTCCCACAGATCCAAGGTCAAAACAAAGGGACTTTTTAATAGATTCTCTAAACCTACCAAAGCCTTGATAATGAGACAGAGGAGAAAATTAAATAGAGCAAAGCCAAAATGAGGCTTCATTTCTTTCTGTGTATCTTGATTTGTCACCTATGATCAAAGTTAAAGAGATATTCATATGTAAATGCCTAAATGCCCTCTAGAAACACTGGCTGCAAAATTTTAATTTAACTTATTATTATTGAAGTAGTAGAAAGAAGATTGTTTTCAAAGGCAACTAATATGAATTTAATTTTAGTATTTATTCATTCAGCCAACCAACATGTTTTACAAATCTGTGTGATACTGGGCTTAACTTTTATGAGCCTCAATTCTTCCTGCATAAGAGGAATGAGTTAGACTAGATGATGTTGTGAAGGAGCAGAATATGCCACCCCCAAAATGTGCCTCTTTGACATGTGGATTGTTTTGAGCTGTAGGCAATTAAGACACAGCAGACTCAGGAAAAGGTTTTTACCTCTCCCTTAACTGCCTAAAAGAATTTGGATAGAAGAACTATACCAGGAAGAAAGCTATTACCAGAGATAACTTTCTATATCAGAAAGACTTATCTGCACAGCATGGCAAAACTACGTTTACCAAACATTTGTTCTTCTCATCTTCTTGTGAGTTGTCTTCCTCTCCATCAAGGCTCCAGACACCTACTTCTTCCTCCTTAGCTCAGGATGGCAGATAAGCCTCAATTGCTTGACTGCCTTGGAGTCTGCCTGTCTTTGTGGGGCTCCCATACATACATAATTAAATTTGTTTTTCTCCTGCTAATCTAATGTCAATTTTATTATTAGACCAACCAAAGAAACTAGAAGGGAAGAAGGAAAAAGTTTTCTCTCCCTACAATGTCTGAGTGCGTTCTAGCTCTAATATTCTTTTACAAAATTGAAGATAAATTCTATGAGAAAAAAATATGCCTACTGGATTGCCGTTATCCCTTAAAAATTAAATGTCACATACATAGAGAAAAAGTGGTCCAGTGATGAAATATTAATAAAAATACTGAGGCAGGGAGAAGTAAGCTATGGTGATAGATGCTACAGGGTGACAGATGCAAGTTGGTGCTATGAGAATGCCAATTCTTTTAGTCTTAGGGATGCTATTCTTATATCTTAAATGGTGACTTAATTCATACATTTCTTATGGTTGGAATTCTATTAAAGGAATAGAGGGGATTTTTAAAATAGATTCTCTAAACATACCAAAGCCTTGATGATGAGGCAGAGGAGAAAATTAAATAGAGCCAGAGCCGAAATGAATATCAGGAATAATGTTTTGCTTAAACATATATCTTCTTTTCTCAACCATTTTTTTTATTTCACTGTATAGCCATCTAAGTTCTGACAACAAAAAAAAATTACAAGTGCTCACTGAGCACAAACACTGTGTTAAGTATTTTAAACAATTTCACACATTGAATCCTCATAGCAATTCTACGAAATAAACACTACTATGACCCTTATTTTGCAGAGGAAGAAACTGAGACTTTTAAGTACTCTTTAGTAACTTGCCGAGGGACACACCATACAGCTAGTGAGTGTCAGAACTGGAATTCAAATCCAGGTCTGTCTGTGTCTAAAATCAGAGTTCTTGATCCTGAAAGGTAGCAGAATACAGTAGCCCCAAATATGCTGCTTTTGTGTATTGAATTTTTGAGCTATAGACACTTGAAAAACAGCTAATACTGAAGTCCCCTATCTGCCTAAAGACAGATCCTCCAAAGGAACTCAATTGTCATAGATCCACTCTCCATGAGTTTCATCACTCAGGAAAGATTTACTCATCACAGAAGAGGAGACTAGACCACACCTAGACAAACTTTATCACAAACTATTATACCTCCCATCTATTCTTTAAGGGCCCATTCATCTTTCCTAAAAATCCTTTATTCTCCCCTGAGAAGCCTACAGCCCCTCTCCCCTTCTCTATTAAGAGGCCATTTAATCCTGAATTATAAGCCACCTCGAGGAGTTACTCATTTTTTGCTGTGTATTTCCCATGTATACATGTTAATAAACTTCTGTTTTTCTCTTGTTAATCTTTTTCTTACAGAGATCTCAGCTAAGAACTCAAAAATGTGGAGGGAAAATTATTTTTTCTCCCCTACAACCTCTATGTCATATTTCCTACTCTCTCTTCCTTGTCTCTCCATGGTAGTTGGTGTCATAATTATTAGTGATGACTCAAAGTGGGAAAGAGAACAGATCTAGGTATAACTTTAGTCACAAAGAGCTCTTAAGAGATCCGTGTAAATATCTGTTGGCTGATATGTGTGATATTACTTCACCATAAAATAATTCCTGAGAGGAATTTACTAACTAGAATTTTACTGGTGATTTAACCCAATATCAAATATTAAGATTATTTCACGTAATGAGCAACATGTGGGCTTCAGTCCTAGACTGTGGTATGAGTCTGCTAATGTGCCTATGTAAATCTCTTCTTCCTATGTGTTTACCACTCACCTTTCTGGAGTACTCATCCAACATCTAAGTTCACGACCTACCTCCTGTCTTTATTGTGAATGCCTCAGCCCTAACAAGTCCCCCTCGGTCCTCTGAAACCCTGTGGAACTTATGGTCCATTTTTTATTGGGCATATATTGTGTACTGCTTTGGATGTTTGTATCTATATTCACTCCATGATCTAGTGTCCCACTTTAATGACAGCCCTTTGATGGCAAGAGCCACTGTTCCTGATATGTATTTTCTTAGCAAAAGTTTGACTTAAGCTAGGCTCTCAACAAATGTTTAATGATAGTAATAATCCTATGTAAATCAAAGCCAATCTCTCCTTTCTTTAGTGTATCTTGAAACAGGGAATTTCAGAATTATGCATCTTCTCTGACTTGTATGTAATTAAGGAATTAAAAGGCAGTAATGAGGAGTTCTACATAGTCTCAGTCTACAGATGAAAAGACTCACTTTTCCCCACCCAAGCAAGTTCTTGCCCTGCCATTTCTTTACTTCTCTAATGCCTTTAAACAATTCTGGAAGGTCTTAAGCAAAATAATCTATTACAAACTTAATTAACTTGCATCATCATCAAAGTGTGTTAGGAGCTATGGGGGATCGAAGGCATTCATTCATTTACTCATTGATTTATTCAACAAGTGTTTACTAAGTAATTATTAGATTCAAGTATTATGCTAAATGCTGGGGTTACAGAGATGAAATTTTAATTCTCTGTTTTAAGAAGCTCATGTTATAGAGGCATACAAACACAATATGTGATAAGTGCTTGACAGAACTGTGACAGATGAACAGGTCGCAGTGAGAGAATAGCCAATGTGAATCAGTATTGACTGGAGCATCAGAAAGTTTTTGATGAAATTGTTAGAAGGGCAAATAAGAAGACAAGGGGCATTGTTATCAGAATAATATAAATAAAATTTGATCCAATCTTCAAAGTTCCTGCGGTCAAATGCTGTGTGTTTGTAAATGCCTGAAATCAAATTAAGAAACTTAAAGAGTTAGTAAAGTACTGATAGACATTGAATATCTCAAACTCTTTTTTCAACAGGTGTGGAAATTGATGACCAGAGAAGTTTGGTAGGTGCTCGAGTTCTCATAAAGAATCTGCAGAGACAAGGCAGAAATCTGGTCCAGCACAAGGCCACATGGCCTTTTAGACTTATCATTGCTCTGGGAAAGTAGAAGGTGATTCATTTTTCAAGCACTATTTTTGTTATGTGTGAATTAGGGAGTACTTGTAGTGGTGAGGAGAGGACTGTTAAGATGTAAAAGACTGATTCCATGCATATCTCACATGTTAGCTGTCTTTCCTGACCTTTGAGATTTGGATAAGCTCTCCACAAACCACCATTTAATGAAATAATTCCGACCCTTGCTCCTCAAAAAATCTGAAAATTCTTGAAGTGCTCATAGCCTCATGGTCACCTATGGTTATGAACGTCAGAGTTCAAGTGTCATCCCAACATTTTGCTTGTCCTAGTTTTGTTCTGCATCACACTGAACCAAAATATAAAATTCAAGCCTTTTGTCAATTTCTATTTTTTTAAAAAAGACTCACTCACAAGGGGTTTATGTGAAGCAGACTATGCTGAAAATTTGGAATTGGGCTAGTGGCAGAATAAACGTGTACAGCTGGGCAAAATAAGCAACCACAAACTGAACATTAGACATCCCTATTTATAAAATTCCATAAGTTATTTTGCTGCTAACAATGTTAATTTCCTGTTTCAAGTGACATCATTTCTGCTTGGATTGTTTTTTCATTCCAATTTTATATCCTTGTCTCCTCTGATCCTGATATACCTATGCTTTTCTCTTGTAAACACCTTATCAGTGTATGCAGGCCTGAAAACCAATAGTGAGCACCTATATCTCTTTGCCTGAGGGTTTTCTCTGGTTATTGGTGCCTGCTCCACACATGTGCCTATGCTCTGTCAAGCCACAATCCTCAACCAGTGACTGATGGATGTCCATGTATAGACACCTTAGGTGCCCCACCCCTCGGTGGGATGACTGTCAGTGTGTGCTCTACACAGGCTTTTACAATTCCCAGCAAGTTTAAGCTCCACTTGGTAACACATAGTTGATTGGTTTCCTCCTCTTCTGATCCCATTCCCCTACCAGTGTTCTATGAGTTCACCTCTCAAATAAACCACTTGCTCTCAAAAATCTTTGTTTCTGGGTCTGCTTCTATGAGAATCCAAAATAAGACACCTCCACCCAAAAGGTTTATAAGTTATTTTCCCAAACATGGGTTTCTCCCTCTATATGTGTATTTGTTAGAAAGTTTTCCTGCCTCTGATATATACTTGTCAAAGGATTGGCTTATTATTTGGAAGGAGGGTATAAAAATAGCAATAACTCCGAGAGTGTCAAACAACCAAAGCATGCTGATTTATCCTGATCTTTTCACAAAGAGGGCATTTTGTTTAGAGCATTACTACTCTTATGATGGGTATTACATGTCTGACAAGAGGTATCAAGGCGTAAGTTGACAGCACCACTAGGAATTCACCTCGAACTGTGCTTCTTAAGGAAGTCCATTTTAATCCCAAGGTGAAGTTTGAGAGTCATGACTTTTCTCTCCTCAGCTTTATGGTAGTTTAGAAAACAGTAACTCAGCATCTATTATGTGATCAACACTATGTAAGATCCAGGGAATACAGAGATGAAAGAAACAAATTAGGTGTTCACATTTTAATGGAGAAGACAGGCTTTAGTCAGATATTTTGATTCAATGTGGTTAGATTTCTAGTAAAGGATGCCTAAGCACTATGGTAGCAAGATGCTCAGTTTTTGCATGAAATGAATATTTAACAATGCCTGTGTGAATGCAAGAACAAAATAAGAGCCCTTCTAGGGTATGGATGACATTTCTGGACTCTCCTAAACGTTTCTGAAATTGTCCTGGAAAACTTGTGTCAATACTCGTTGTGGACACATGTCAAGATTCAGGTCTCAACTTCTTTTTTTTCACCTTTAATTTTATTTTTTTTAAATTAAAGTATAGTTTATTTACAACATTATATTAGTTTCAGGTGTACAACATAGTAATTCAATGTTTTTATAGATTATACTCCATTACACTCCATTTGAAGTTATTACAAAATAATGGCTGTATTTCCCTGTACTGTACAATATATTCTTGTGGCTTACTTATTTTATAAGTAGTAGTTTGTGTCTCTTAATGCCATACCCCCATCCCACCCCTCCCCCCTTCCCTTTCACCATTGGTAACCACTAGTCTGTTCTTTATATCTGTTAGTCTGTTTCTTTTTTGTTATATACATTGGTTTATTTTATTTTTTAGGTTCCACATATAAGTGATAACACAGAGTATTTGTCTTTGCCTGACGTCTCACTAAACAGAATACTCTCTAGGTCCATTTGATATTGTTGCAAATGACAAAATTTCATTCAGCTTCTTAATCAAGGATGTTGTAGAATGTCAGGACAAAGAGGGATTTAGAGATCATCTACTTTACTTAGTGAGGAATAGAGAAGCTAATAAAATATGCCAAGGTCATATAATAAAATTATCCAGATCCATTCCTATACCTTTTATATAAAGGGCCTTCTCTCCATACACACACATACACACACACACACATACACACACACACCCAACCATCACCACCATACATACATTGTCATACTCCTATACTCAATCAAATAAGTAGAAAACTTGGATTAGAAAAAAATAAAGCATCATATTTGACTAAAGTTTCCCTCAATTTCTCTAGGGAAAAGGGAAACTAGTATAAATAAACCATTAAAATATTATGAGAGGCCAATGTGTGACATAGTGGAGCTGAATTTAGAATAGCAACCTAGATCGTTCACAAAAGGTCACAGATTACTCTTTCAGGTGGACAACTGCAAAATTGTCTTTATGTTGAACAAGATACTGACTTATATCTTCAATTTTTCAGGGAATTTACTATTTATCTCTTTATTTTTCAGGGAACTTCCCATCTCAGAATCCCTAAAAGAGAAAACAAACTATTCTAGAGTTTTCTTCTACAGTTAATTTAAAAGGGAGATAATGCACTAAAAATTTTAATTTAAATGATAGCATTTGGAAGTGCAGAGGCTAAGGTTGCACACTTTTAAGAGAGAAACTCTTTCCAGCTTTGGAAAAGGAGGAGTAATTGCACTACCAGATCCTCGTGAAAACATATATTGACAGTAGTGTGAGATGCTTTTGATATAGGTTCTCATCTACTTGAACAGCTGACATTTGCTTGCAAAATGTGATGGAACATTGATCAGAGAACTGCGGACAGAAATATGGAGCAGAAGAGTAAGACCGGAGATCACCTTCCTACCCACAGATACATCAGAAATACATCTACAGGTGGAACTGCTCCTATAGGACACCTACTGAACGCTGCCAGAATACCTCAGACTTCCCAAAAGGCAAGAAACTCCCCACGTACCTGGGTAGGGCAAAAGAAAAAAGAAAAAACAGAGACAAAGAATAGGGATGGGACCTGCACCAGTGGGAGGGAGCTGTAAAGGAGGATAGGTTTCCACACACTAGAAGCCCCTTCGTGGGCGGAGACTGTGGGTGAGAGAGTGGGGGGAGCTTCGGAGCCATGGAGGAGAGCGCAGCAACAGGAGTGCGGAGGGCAAAGCAGAGAGATTCCCGCACAGAGGATCGGTGCCGACCAGCACTCACCAGACCGAGAGGCTTGTCTGCTCACCCGACGCGGGGGGTGGGGGCTGGGAACAGAGGCTCGGGCTTCGGTCGGATCCCAGGGAGAGGACTGGGGTTGGCGGTGTGAACACAGCCTGAAGGGGTTAGCGCACCACAGCTAGCCGGGAGGGAGTCTGGGAAAAGGTCTGGAGCTGCCGAACAGGCAACAGACTTCTTCTTGCCTCTTTGTTTCCTGGTGCGCAAGGAGAGGGGATTCAGAGTGCCGCTTAAAGGAGCTCCAGAGATGGGCACGAGCCGCGGCTATCAGTGCGGACCTCAGAGACAGGCATGAGTCACTAAGGCTGCTGCTGCCACCACCAAGAAGCCTGTGTGCAAGCCCAGGTCACTTTCCACACCTCCTCTCCTGGGAGCCTGTGCAGCCCGCCACTGCCAGGGTCCTGTGATCCAGGGACAACTTCCCCAGGAGAACACGCCTCAGGCTGGTGCAACGTCATGCCGGCCTCTGCCGCTGCAGGTTCACCCCACATCCATCCGTACCCCTCCCTCCCCTGGGCTGAGTGAGCCAGAGCCCCTGAATAAGCCGATCCTTTAACCCCGTCCTGTTTGAGGGAAGAACAGATGCCCTCAGGCGACCTACACGCAGAGGCGGGGCCAAATCCAAAGCTGAACCCCAGGAGCTGTACGAACAAAGAAGAGAAAGGGAAAACTCTCTCAGCAGCCTCAGGAGCAGCGGATGAAATCTCCACAGTCAACTTGATGTACCCTGCATCTGTGGAATACCTGAATAGGCAATGAGTCATCCCAAATTGAGGAGGTAGACTTTGGGAGCAAAAATATATTATTTTTTCCCCTTTTCCTCTTTTTGTGAGTGTGTATGTGTATGCTTCAGTGTGTGATATTGTCTGTATAGCTTTGCTTTCACCATTTGTCCTAGGGTTCTGTCCGTCTGCTTTTTTTTTTTTTTTTAACTAAAAATATTTTTTTCTTAATAATTTTTATTTTAAAAACTTTTTAATTTAATTTAATTTAATTTTATGCTCTTTCTTTTTATTTTTTCTCCCTTTTATTCTGAGCCGTGTGGATGAAAGGCTCTTGGTGCTTCAGCCAGGAGTCAGTGCTATGCCTCTGAGGTGGGAGAGCCAACTTCAGGACACTGGTCCACAAGAGACCTCCCAGCTCCATGTAATATCAAATGGCGAAAATCTCCCAGAGATTTCCATCTCAACGCCAAGACCCAGCTTCACTCAATGACCAGCAAGCTACAGTGCGGGGCACCCTATGCCAAATAACTAGCAAGACAGGAACACAGCCCCATCCACTAGCAGAGAGGCTGCCGAAAATCATAATAAGGCAACAGGCACCCCAAAACACACCACCAGAAGTGGACCTGCCCACCAGAAAGACAAGATCCAGCCTCATCCACCAGAACACAGGCACTAGTCCCCTCCACCAGGAAGTCTACACAACCCACTGAACCAACCTTAGCCACTGGGGGCAGACACCAAAAACAATGGGAACTACGAACCTGCAGCCTGTGAAAAGGAGACCCCAAACACAGTAAGTTAAGCAAAATGAGAAGACAGAAAAACACACAGCAGATGAAGGAGCAAGGTAAAAACCCACCAGACCTAATAAATGAAGAGGAAATAGGCAGTCTATCTGAAAAAGAATTCAGAATAATGATAGTAAAGATGATCCAAAATCTTGGAAATAGATTAGACACAATACAAGAAACATTTAACAAGGACCTAGAAGGACTAAAGAGCAAACAAACAATGATGAACAACACAATAAATGAAAATTAAAATTCTCTAGAAGGGATCAATAGCAGAATAACTGAGGCAGAAGAACGGATAAGTGATCTGTAAGATAAAATAGTGGAAATAACTTCTGCAGAGTAGAATACACAAAAAAGAATGAAAAGAACAGAGGACAGTCTCAGAGACCTCTGGGACAACATTAAATGCACCAACTTTCGAATTATAGGGGTCCCAGACGAAGAAGAGAAAAAGAAAGGGACTGAGAAAATATTTGAAGAGATTATAGTTGAAAACTACTCTAATATGGGAAAGGAAATAGTCAATGAAGTCCAGGAAGTGTAGAGAACCCCATACAGGATAAATCCAAGGAGAAACATGCCAAGACACATATTAATCAAACTATCAAAAATTAAATACAAAGAAAACATATTAAAAGCAGCAAGGGAAAAACAACAAATAACACACAAGGGAATCCCCATAAGGTTAACCGCTGACCTTCCAGCAGAAACTCTGCAAGCCAGAAAGGAGTGGCAGGACATATTTAAAGTGAAGAAGGAGAAAAACCTACAACCAAGATTACTCTACCCAGCAAGGATCTCATTCAGATTTGATGGAGAAATTAAAACCTTTACAGACAAGCAAAAGCTGAGAGAGTTCAGCACCACTAAACCAGCTTTACTACAAATGCTAAAGGAACTTCTCTAGGCAGGAAACACAAGAGAAGGAAAAGACCTAAAATAACAAACCAAAAACAATTAGAAAATGGGAATAGGAACATATATATTGATAATTACCTTAAATGTAAATCGATTAAATGCTCCCACCAAAAGACACAGACTAGCTGAATGGATACAAAAACAAGACCCATATATATACTGTCTACAAGAGACCCACTTCAGGCCTAGAGACACATACAGACTGAAAGTGAGGGGATGGAAAAAGATATTCCATGCAAATGGAAATCGAAAGAAAGCTGCAGTAGCAATTCTCATATCAGACAAAATAGACTTTAAAATAAAGACTATTACAAGAGACAAAGAAGGACACTACATAATGATCAAGGGATGGATCCAAGAAGAAGATATAACAATTGTGAATATTTATGCACCCAAAACAGGAGCACCTGAATACATAAGGCAAATAATAACAGCCATAAAAGGGAAATCGACAGTAACACAATCATAGTAGGGGACTTTAACACCCCATTTTCACCAATGGACAGATCATCCAAAATGAAAATAAAAAAGGAAACACAAGCTTTAAATGATACATTAAACAAGATGGACTTAATTGATATTTATAGGACATTCCACCCAAAAACAACAGAATACACATTCTTCTCAAGTGCTCATGGAACATTCTGCAGGATAGATCATATCTTGGGTCACAAATCAAGCCTTGGTAAATTTAAGAAAATTGAAATCTTAGCAAGTATCTTTTACAACCACAATGCTATGAGACTAGATATCAACTACAGATAAAACTCTGTAAAAAATACAAACACATGGAGGATAAACAATACACTGCTTAATAACCAAGAGACCACTGAAGAAATCAAAGAGGAAATCAAAAAATACCTAGAAACAAATGACAATGGAGACACCATGACCCAAAACATATGGGATGCAGCAAAAGCAGTTCTAAGAGGGACGTTTATAGCAATACAATCCTACCTTAAGAAACAGGAAACATCTCAAATGAACAACCTAACCTTGCACCTAAAGCAATTAGAGAAAGAAGAACAACAAAAACCCAAGTTAGCAGAAGGAAAGAAATCATACAGATCAGATCAGAAATAAATGAAAAAGAAATGAAGGAAATGATAGCAAAGATCAATAAAACTAAAAGCTGGTTCTTTGAGAAGATAAACAAAATTGATAAACCATTAGCCAGACTCATCAAGAAAAAACGAGAGAAGACTCAAATCAATAGAATTAGAAATGAAAAAGAAGTAACAAATGACACTGCAGAAATACAAAGGATCATGAGAAATTACTACAAGCAACTCTATACCAATAAAATGGACAACCTGGAAGCAATGGACAAATTCTAAGAAATGTACAGCCTTCCGAGACTGAACCAGGAAGAAATAGAAAGTATGAACAGACCAACCACAGGCACTGAAATTGAAACTGTGATTAAAAATCTTCCAACAGACAAAAGCCCAGGACCAGATGGCTTCACAGGTGAATTCTATCAAACATTTAGAGAAGAGCTAACACCTATCCTTCTCAAACTGTTCCAAAATATAGCAGAGGGAGGAACACTCCCAAACTCATTCTACGAGGCCACCATCACCTTGATACCAAAACCAGACAAAGATGTCACAAAGAAAGAAAACTACAGGCCAATATCACTGATGAACATAGATGCAAAAATCCTCAACAAAATACTAGGAAACAGAATGCAACAGCACATTAAAAGGATCATACACCACGATCAAGTGGGGTTTATTCTAGGAATGCAAGGATTCTTCAATATACGCAAATCAATCAA
Organism: Eschrichtius robustus; assembly: GCF_028021215.1. Classification (NCBI taxonomy): domain Eukaryota; kingdom Metazoa; phylum Chordata; class Mammalia; order Artiodactyla; family Eschrichtiidae; genus Eschrichtius; species Eschrichtius robustus. The sequence goes on along the minus strand of NC_090834.1, from coordinate 33,084,195 downwards.
TGTGATACACCATATTAACAAATTGAAGGAGAAAAACCATATGATCATCTCAATAGATGCAGAGAAAGCTTTCAACAAAATTCAACACCCATTTATGATAAAAGCCCTGCAGAAAGTAGGCACAGAGGGAACTTTCCTCAACATAATAAAGGACATATTTGACAAACACACAGCCAACATCATCCTCAAAGGTGAAAAACTGAAACCATTTCCACTAAGATCAGGAATAAGACAAGGTTGCCCACTCTCACCACTATTATTCAGCATAGTTTTGGAAGTTTCAGCCACAGCAATCAGAGAAGAAAAAGAAATAAAAAGAATCCAAATCAGAAAAGAAGAAGTAAAGCTGTCACTGTTTGCAGATGACATGATACTATACATAGAGAATCCTAAAGATGCTACCAGAAAACTACTAGAGCTAATCAATGAATTTGGTAAAGTAGCAGGATACAAAATTAATGCACAGAAATCTCTGGCATTCCTATACACTAATGATGAAAAATCTGAAAGTGAAATTAAGAAAACACTCCCATTTACCATTGCAACAAAAAGAATAAAATGTCTAGGAATAAACTTACCTAAGGAGACAAAGACCTGTATGCAGAAAATTATAAGATGCTGATGAAAGAAATTAAAGATGATACAAATAGATGGAGAGATATACCATGTTCTTGGATTGGAAGAATCAACATTGTGAAAATGACTCTACTACCCAAAGCAATCTACAGATTTAATGCAATTCCTATCAAACTACCACTGGCATTTTTCACAGAACTAGAGCAAAAAGGTTCACAGTTTGTATGGAAACAGAAAAGACCCTGAGTAGCCAAAGCAATAGTGAGAACCAAAAATGGAGCTGGAGGAATTATGCTCCCTGACTTCAGACTATACTACAAAGCTACAGTAATCAAGACAGTATGGTACTGGCACAACAACAGAAATATATATCAGTGGAACAGGATAGAAAGCCCAGAGATAAACCCACACACATATGGTCACCTTATCTTTGATAAAGGAGGCAAGAATATACAGTGGAGAAAAGACAGCCTCTTCAACAAGTGGTGCTGGGAAAACTGGACAGGTACATGTAAAAGTGTGAAATTAGAACATTCCCTAACACCATACACAAAAATAAACTCAAAATGGATTAAAGACCTAAATGTAAGCCCAGACACTATCAAACTCTTAGAGGAAAACATAGGCAGAACACTCTATGACATACATCACAGCAAGATCCTTTTTGACCCAGCTCCTAGAGAAATCTAAATAAAAACAAAAATAAACAAATGGGAGCTAATGAAACTTAAAAGCTTTTGCACAGCAAAGGAAACCATAAACAAGAACAAAAGACAACCCTCAGAATGGGAGAAAATATTTACAAATGAGGCAACTGACAAAGGATTAATCTCCAAAATTTACAAGCAGCTCATGCAGCTCAATATCAAAGAAACAAACAACCAAATCCAAAAATGGGCCAAAGACCTAAATAGACATTTCTCCAAAGAAGATATACAGATTGCCAACAAACACATGAAAGAATGCTCAACATCATTAATCATTAGAGAAATGCAAATCAAAACTACAATGAGGTATCACCTCACACCAGTTAGGATGGGCATCATCAGAAAATCTACAAACAACAAATGCTGGAGAGGGTGTGGAGTAAAGGGAACCCTCTTGCACTGTTGGTGGGAATGTAAATTGATACAGCCACTCTGGAGAACAGTATGGAGGTTCCTTAAAAAACTAAAAATAGAACTACCATATGACCCAGCAATCCCACTACTGGGCATATACCCTGAGGAAACCAGAATTCAAAAAGAGTCATGTACCACAATGTTCATTGCAGCTGTATTTACAATAGCCAAGACATGGAAGCAACCTAAGTGTCCGTTGACAGATGAATGGATAAAGAATATGTGGCACTTATATACAATGGAATATTATTCAGCCATAAAAAGAAACGAAATTGAGTTATTTGTAGTGAGGTGGATGGACCTAGAGTCTGTCATACAGAGTGAAGTAAGTCAGAAAGAGAAAAAGAAATACCGTATGCTAACACATATATATGGAATCTAAGAAAAAAAAAATAAAGGTCATGAAGAACCTAAGTGTAAGACGGGAATGAAGACACAGACCTACTAGAGAATGGACTTGAGGATATGGGGAGGGGGAAGGGTAAGCTGTGACGAAGTGAGAGAGTGGCATGGACATATATACACTACCAAACGTAAAATAGATAGCTAGTGGGAAGCAGCCACATAGCACAGAGAGATCAGCTCGGTGCTTTGTGACCATCTAGAGGGGTGTGATAGGGAGGGTGGGAGGGAGGAAGATGCAAGAGAAGGGAATATGGGGATATATGTATATGTATAGCTGATTCACTTTGTTATAAACAGAAACTAACTCACCATTGTAAAGCAATTATACTCCAAGAAAGATGTTTAAAAAATTAAAAAAAAATTAAAAAAAAGAAATATGGAGCAAGAGGAATGGCCTAATAAGGCTTATGAAAATGAATGGTTGGGGAGGATGAATAATTTTTCTAACAAATGACTTGAATGATATACGTAAATCTAGAAGAATGCTCTTTTCAGAAGGTTTCCAATATTAGATCCAAATGGAATGGAAGCAACTTACCTGATGAGCACTAAATGCAAGATGAATGTGTGAGTCTGGCAGCAGAGAAGCCAGGGGTTAACATACTAATAAACTAAATGATTTTGGCAGAGAGAGGTGAGTATTTGTTTGTCTAGAAGTAATTGTGGATGACGGCTTGAAAGGTTTTACTTGAAAATTTGAAGTGATAAAAGTGTCATAAATTACATCTCCAGAAATCAGAGTTGTTTCAAGCAAGCAAGTTATAAATCCTGAGTTTGAAAGTTCATGCTACTGGATGGAGGTCAATTAATATAGAATACAGATACACAGAAAATCAAAATCAGGCCTTATTTATCCTTTTATTCCCTGTAAACTGTATGCATATAAGTAGACAATAAGATTTTTACTGAATCCATTTAACAACTACTGAGTGCTGACTATGTGCCAGATTCTGTGCTGGGATGAAGATACAAAAGAGTTTACATTCTGGTAAAGAGAGATATTTAAGTTGAACTAATACATTAAATGCAGTGAGAAAATGCAATATCAGAATACCATGACTGGTACACCTAGGTATGGTTTAGCAAAAGTATGATCTGAGCAGGTGCATCAGAGAAGACTTTAAGAAGGAGAAAATTATTGACCAGTTTTTTGAAGGAGCAGTAGGAGTTGACAAGGTAGATAAAAGGTATCAGGGCATGCCCAGCAAAATGAACAGGCTGTGCAAAGTCACAGTGGTATGATGTAGTGTTTCACATTTGGAGAATAACAAACAATATTGTGATAATAATTCTATAACTGCCAATTCTATATTGCCAAAGAGAAGAATGTAAGGTCAAGAGAGTGGGTGGGGGAGTAATTTCAGCAAGAGGTATGGCTGGAGAGTTAGGTTGGAGCCAAATCATGGAATTTCCTTGGTAGATGAAGTTTTCTGAGAAAGTTTAAAGTTGACTAGCTTGCTTTGCTGCACCATGAAAATCTCAATACAATTTCTATGGCTTGTTGTGTTCCGATGGGTCATTTTAAGAATTTGGAGCTGTCAGTTTGTCTAGAAATTTGAATTCTGACAGTGGGAAGAAAGGAGTGATGAACTCTAAGCTATAGAACCCTTGAAGGAGATCTTAGAAATACATAATGAATTCATCTTAAATTAAAAAGATGATAGTGAGCCATGCCTGACACTGCAAGAAAGAGGGAAGTGATGTTAGGTCAATAAGTGTGTTCTGATATGATACAATATAAATTAGTTTCCCTAAGTTACATGTGAGTTTTATCTTTAGGTGAAAGTTCAAGGTGATTTTAGGGAGTCATATAGTGTTCCCCCAAAATTCATGTCTACCTGGAACCTCAGAATGTTACCTTACTTCAAAGTAGTCTTTGCAGATGTTTTTAGTCAAGAGGAGGTCATACTGGCTTAGGATGGGCCCTAAATTCAATAACTGGTGTCTTTATAAGAGAAGCAGATACACAGAGACACAGTCATAGAGAAGAAGCCATATGAAGATGGAGACAGAGATTGCAGTAAAGTGTCTATAAGCCAAGGAATGCCAAGGATTGCTGAGAGCCACCAGAAGCTAGGAGACAGGCATGGGACCAATTTCTCCCTCAGTGCTTCTAGAAGGAACCAACTTTGCCAACAGATTTATTTTGGACTTCCAGTCTCCTGAACTACAAAAGAATAAATTTCTGTTGTTTTAAGCTGCCCAGTTTGTGGTAATTGTTACAGGAGTCCTAAGAAACTAATACAGTGATGTAATATTTTAATAAATTGATAAGCTTAATAATTAGTCATCAGGAAATCTATCAGTTCTGCATGAGATTTTATCATAAATTATAATTAAGCTTCCAGATACTGATTTGGGGATGTGATAAAACTTGGGAAAATGCTCCTAAAGTGATCCTGTAGTGTTTAACTTTTCTTGATGTCTCTTTTTAACCTATCATGGTCTGACATGCTAAACAACAAATCCACTGAAAACAACTAAAAATGATGGATAAAATACTTAATATTGCATTGAAGAGCCAGCAAGATGTTAAGGAGTACTTAAATTCCAATGAAGTAAACATGGAGCTCCAGAAAGGTAGGCTAGTTCTGAAGTCAGTTTTCATCCTGGTGACGTATGCCAAATCTGGTAACCTTGACTTCCTGGTTTGATGACTTTGCAGAGCACAGGGGGGCAGGAGACAAAACTTGGGTCCCACCTAAGATGATAAGTCTAAAATAAGTCCACCTCACCCCTCAACCCCTGCCAACAATGCTGAGACTCTAAAGGACTATAACTACTGTGTAAGGATGAAAAATAAATATTCCCAGAAGGATATACCAAGGGAACTTACCTGTTAGCATCTTGTATTTGAGTAGAAGAAAAAAAATCTCCCTTGAAATTTCTTAGCTATGGGCCTGTTTTCTCATGGCCAGGTCACAGTCTAAATTCACGTTACTTGTGGCAGTTCAAAAGTAACGTTACTTGCGGCAGTTCTAGCCAATTTTAAAGTCACTCCATGTTGAGGCAAAGGCAAGTCCTCTGTAAATGAATGTACCTTCAAACAAGTCTTGAGAAGTTGAACTGATAAGGTTTATAGTAATATTAGCTCATAGCAAAACAAATCCAAACATGCACGCAAAACCAGTCAGTAGAAGCACATCTGCAAACACTTCAGATATTGGAATTACCAATTAAAGAATATGTTTGTTTGTTTAACTTGTTTTGAAAAATAAAAGATAGGATAACATGAGTAAAGTTTAAGATGAGAAAGCCAAAAAAAGACATAAATGCCTGAAAAAAATAAAACAAGACTTCTAGATACAAAAAAGGAATTGAAATTTAAAAATTTTAAGGAATAAAGAATTAATAAACTGAAAAATAGATTAGAAAAAATTACTGCAAAGCTGCACAAAGCAATAAGTGGAGAATGTAAAAGAGAAGAGGAGAGAATTGGAGGATAGAGTGAGAAGCTCTAACATACATTTAATTGGAATTCCAAAATAAAATAACAGAATGGATGACAGCAAAAGTAGAAGTAAAATGTCTGAGAATTTGAAAGATTTTAAATAACTTTAAATACTATAAAGAATTTTAAAATATAAAAAAAAATTAAAGACTTAATGAATTATTAAATTCAAGAAGCCTGAACACTACAAACAGGTTAAATGAAAAGAAATACACCTCCAAACATTTAAGAGGGGAACCGCAGAACACCAAAGAAAAAGAGATGACCATAAATGCAGTCAGAGAGAAAAGCAGGTTATATGCAAAAGAACAATCAGTTTAACAGCAAACTTCTCAAAGCAGTGAGGGAAAGGGAAGCTAATGAAATAATATTTTAAAAGAACTAAGAGAACATGCTGCCAATCTAGAGTTTTATACTCAATAAACCCATATTTCAAAGACATTTTCAAAGAAAAAGTAAAATATATCTATTTTTTAAAGATAAAATTGAGAAATTTTGCCACCAACAGATTCTTATAAAGGCATTATTTCAAGTAAAAGGAAAAAAATTCCAAATGCAAGCTCTTAGGATATTGCATAGAACATTATGAAACACAATATTGATTTCTTAGTTTTGACAAATGTACAATGATTATGTAATATGTTAATATAAGGGGAAACTGGGTAAATGTTGTATAGGAACACTACTATATTTGCAACTATTCTGTAAATCTAAAATTCTCTCAGAAAGTTTATTTAAAAGGTCAAATATAGTCCTAATAGATTTAAAAAAGAATTCTATCTCTGCTTATGAGACATAACTAAAATTAAAAGACTCAGAATAGTTGAAAAAATACAATAGAAAATTATATGTCAAGCAAACTCCAAGAAAAATATGGTCTTACTATTATAACATCAGACAAAATAGACTTTAAAGCAAAACACTTTACTAGAAATAAAGATGGTCACGCCATATTGATAAAATAATCTGTTCTCAAGGTTGATAAAAATTTAAAACTGTAAGTATGTAATAACATACCTCAAAATATATAAATCAAAAACTGACAGAACCATAAGGAGAAAATGACACATCCATCAACGTAGTGGGAAGTTTTAATTCTTCTCTCTCAGTAATTGATGGTTCAAGGAGACAACAGTTGGAACAAATATAAATTTGGTCATTTCAATACAACCTTGATCTAATGATCTGCTGTGTGTAGGTTATTGTGCTCAGCCATTGGAGAATACTGTATACTTGAGTATTTTAGAAATTTTGAAATATTTGAGGTTGTCCTAGTTACCTACTAGTGATTTATAATCTAATTACATTATGGTTAAAACAGAATTAATCCTTTGAAATTCATTGAGTTCCTTTATGGCTTAATACAGGATCAATTTTCATATTTGTCCTGTGAAAGCTTGAAAAAAAAATCTGTATAGAACATTATATTCAGCTTTCAGAGAAATTTATAGTTAGAAACATTTATATTAGAAAAAAAGGATGAATCCTAGTGTCCTAACATCCATTTTAAGGGGTTAGACAAAGAATAGTGAAGTAAAAAATTTAGACTTTTCTCCCCACTGTTGCCAATTAGAGAATCACCATAATTCTTTGGTGAAGCATAAGGAAAAAGAACCTGAAAATATGATGTGGTAATATGACCCTCCTCCAAAAAAATCTCCCAGTAAACAATGGTTTAGATAAGTACTATTTATTTATTCAGGAGGTTTTTACTTTTGATAGTGTATATATGTCCATTCCACTCTCTCACTTTGTCCCAGCTTACCCTTTCCCCTCCCCATATCCCCAAATCCATTCTCTAGTAGGTCTGTGTCTTTATTCCCATCTTGCCCCTAGGTTCTTCATGACCTATCTGGGGACAGGGATTAACCTAGTCTAGAGTTTGGGGGAAGAACCTCTCTGAAGAAACGGGGTTTAAATCAAGGTCTCAAGGGCTAGTGGCATTAATCCAGGCAAAGAGAAACACTTACTACACAGCTCTGAAGGAGGCAATCCCCAGCCTATGAGGTTTGTTTCCCTTTTTCTGACTTCAGGAAAGTTAGGGGCAAAGCTCAGACTCAACCCTATGTAGCAGGGACCCTGGAGAGCCGACCAGCACTAAATGCCCCTCCTCAGAAATAAAGCCTTTTTTGCCTTTCACTGCTATGAATTCAAGTCAAAAATGTTTGTCTCATTAATCCCATGTTCAGGAAAAATGATGAAAATGAGTTGATCAATCAGGACTTTGTTTCCTAGCAGATGATTACAATCATCCAGATACATATGCCTGATTGAAATTGTTCATGACTGAAGACTGGATACCTGAAGACTGCTGGTCCCATGGAAATTTAATCAAATGTCTGATGCAGTGAAAAATTTACTGAACTGGGAGACAGGAGACCTCAGTTCTTGTTTCCAGTTCTTCTATAACCAGCCATGCAGTCTAGGGTATTTCTTGTCATCTCTGTGCCCCAGTTTACTCATTTGAAAGTGAAGGGGTGGGTTTGCAAAATCTATTAGACCCCTTTGAGCTAACTAACATCTCCATTTATTTTCACTAGAGGGTGGCAAGAACTCCCTGTGCTTTGGGTATTTGGTGGCTGGGGAACCAGATAGCAGCTGTGGTCATGATAATAGCAAGAAAGTAGCTAACATTCATTCACTCTCTGAGGGCCAGGTGGTGGACTGGACATTTCAGAAGCCTCATCTCATTCAGTACGCACAACAGCCCTCTGAGGTAGATACCATGCTTGTCCTCATTTTGCAGTTAGGAACCTGAAGCAAAAGGAAGTCAAGTAGGTCCATCCACCTCACTACAAATACCTCAATTTCATTTCTTTTTATGGCTGAGTAATATTCCATTGTATATATGTGTCACATCTTCTTTATCCATTCATCTGTTGATGGACACTTAGGTTGCTTCCATGTCCTGGCTATTGTAAATAGAGCTGCAATGAACATTTTGGTACATGACTCTTTTTGAATTATGGTTTTCTCAGGGTATATGCCCAGTAGTGGGATTGCTGGGTCGTATGGTAGTTCTATATTTAGTTTTTTAAGGAACCTCCATACTGTTCTCCATAGTGGCTGTATCAATTTACATTCCCACCAACAGTGCAAGAGTGTTCCCTTTTCTCCACACCCTCTCCAGGATTTATTGTTTGTAGATTTTTTGATGATGGCCATTCTGACCGGTGTGAGATGATATCTCATTGTAGTTTTGATTTGTATTTCTCTAATGATTAATGATATTGAACATTCTTTCATGTGTTTCTTGGCAATCTACAGTCTGTCATACAGAATGAAGTAAGTCGGAAAGAGAAAAACAAATGCCATATGCTAACACATATATATGGAATCTAAGAAAACAAAAAAGGTTTTGAAGAACGTACGGGTAAGACGGGAATAAAGACACAGACCTACTAGAGCATGGACTTGAGGATATGGGGAGGGGAAAGGGCAAGCTGTGACAAAGTGAGAGAGTGGCATGGACATATATACACTACCAAACGTAAAATAGATAGGTAGTGGGAAGCAGCCGCATAGCACAGGGAGATCAGCTAGGTGGTTTGTGACCACCTAGACGGGTGGGATAGGGAGTGGGGGAGGGAGGGAGATGCAAGAGGGAAGAGATATGGGAACATATGTATATGTATAACTGATTCACTTTGTTATAAAGCAGAAACTAACACACCATTGTAAAGCAATTATACTCCAATAAAGATGTTAAAAAAAAATAAAGTTCATTTGTTCAGGGGAGGATTTTCATATTAATGCAGAAAGATACACACAATCCCAATTGTTTCAGACCCACTGGCAGAAAGAACCCCGACACTTTCTTCTTTTCTGTATACAGGATATATGAAAAATGTGTATGAACTCTAAGCCCTGTTTGGCTTATTTCCCCAAGAACATGTTGGTCTCACTTGCAAGGTGAACTATTAGAAGACTACAGACTTTTCCCTCTGCAGTTTAGAGGGCTTCCTGTTGGCATAGATCATATAAATTTTAAATTAGTATACAAAGCGCATTTGAATTGAAGGAGAGGTGATTGATAACAGAATGACTAGAGAGTTGAGATGATTGTACTCTTGTCAGAGGAGTATTTATAACTTGTTTCTGCACAAAAATAGGAAAGGCCTCTTACCTCAAATCTTTGAAGGCTTTGGGAAACCAGTGACCTTTGCCCAACTGTGCTGGTTTAATTGGAGTCAATTTTCTTAGGGTTGTTCTGATCATATCAATACTATCATACCTGCTACATCATGATCCTATTGAAAAAACAGCCTTAGGCAGTTACCTCTGTAACAGGAAAAGAAATATGATTTATAAAATTAGACTTTCAGAAGAAGAATATAGATCAAAAAAGAAGGGACCAATTGTGTCAGAATTATTCATTCATTTATTTATGTATCTGTGGATGAAGAATGTCACCTGCCATATCAGTAAACAAAGGAGGTTGCAACCATCAAGCCATCAGCTGCTGCATTACCCCCTCAACACCAACTTCCTACGGTGCACTCTGAGGGGACTCAGGATGGAGAAAATAGGATACTGGCCTTATATAATTAAGGTGCATGTCAAAGGAATGGTTTCAGTGAGCCCAGTTTCTTGCATCTTCCCATACATAGAAAAGTGCTAAATTCAATGTACAAAAAGCAGCATCTTTCAAGGTGTAGAGATGGAAAGAGGGGTTAGAGAAAACTCTCATTGCTTTATACAAAGGTTTCCTTCCATGTTTGTTTCTATTTTGAGTGGTGATTTTATCAGTTTGCATTGAACACTGCCCTTGAACTTAAACAGGCACTTGCACCAATAAGAACAATAAGCACTGCCTGAGATTTATTCAGCTCTTATCGTGCACTGTGCACGATACCAATATCTCTACAGGAATTTCCTTATTTAATCCTCAAATTAGAAGTTGTCAGGTAAGTACTATTATTACCCTTATATAATGAGTGAGAAAACAGACTTAGTGAAATTAATGACTTGTTTAAATCACATTGCTCATTTACCTGTTTATCAAATTTACTGAGTGCCTGAACCTATGAAGTGCTCTCTGAGATATGAAGATGTGAGAGGTGGTATATTTGTCCCCTGGGAGCTTATAGTCTAAAGGCAGAGGTAAAGCACACACAGAGGACAGCATAAACCCTATAGGATGGACAGATGTCATGAAAAGAAACCTTCTTTGCTATTCTTAACTTGTTAGGCCCCAAATAAATCATCATCTCTCAAATGCATATGCCTTTATATGGGTCACTGCCTCTGCCTAGAATGTGTCTCTCTCTCATCCTTCTCTTCCTCTCCCACTTCTTCCTTTCACTAACTTTGACCTGAGCTTTAAGACTCAGCTCAGAAGTTATGTCTTCTAGGGAGTCATTCTTTAATCTGGATTGCTGTTTCCCCTCTACATGCTCATTGCAGTGTAGGACATTCTACAAATTAGAAGTGCTTGGGGTTCATCTAGGATGACACAAGTACCAACACTGTCTGGAGGTTAGAAAATCTGCTACATGGGTTTTGAGATATAATTGAAAGAGCATACAACTGGAAGAAGGGAGAATTAAATACTAATCCCAGTTCTAAAACAGTTTTGTAATTTTGAATGAATCATTTAACTGTGAACTTTATGAAATGGGTACAATAATGGTAATTTTATAGCTATTTTACAAAACAGCTGTGATTTTTCAAATGAGAAAATATGTAAATTGCTTGTTTAGTTTAATTTTTTAACTTTAAAGAGCTATCCCTTATTAACATGACTATTATTTTCAGATCTTGGCTTAGGAGGGTTGAATCAGAATTACAAAGTAGTGTTGGGGCCCAGGGTAGCTGCCCCAAAACGTGTCTCAATTGCATATTGATTAATTTGAATCAAGTTACTTCAGAAACTGTGAATGTGACAGGAACACTTCAACCCTCCTTTCTGTCTCCCTGAAAGCAGGAAATAAATCTCTCATGTGAAAGGTGCACCCCTGCATCTGGAGGTAGAAGGACACCCCTATTTCCAGAGAGGGGGGATTCAGGCTGAGAAGCCTGGATAAACAAATCGTGTTACTTCTTTAATTTATTACTCCAAGCCCCCTAGAATCTGTTTCTTTATCCTGTTAATTCCTCACAAATTTATTGGGGTTTTTTGGTTTAAAAAGTATGGAATCTGCCTGCTTTGACTACTTCTTAGGTTCCATTTCTCCCTGTGTATGAATTAACATTTGTTTCTTTTTCTCCTGTTAATAATCTGTCTTGTGTTGATTTTAGTATTAGTCCAGCCACAGAACTCAAGAGGAGTAGAGGGGGAAATTTCCCTTCCCCAATAGTAGGAATTAATCCTAAATGAAAAAAAGAACAAGCAGCACTCCACACATTCCTCTCTACCTATCTGGTCTCACTATAAATTATTTCACAAGAGCTCTGTGCAATCTTGTTTCAAATATCTCAGAGGATAACTCCTCCATCACCTGTGTGTGTAGGTCGTCTTAGAAGTATATTAAGCTCATGAGGAAAGATACTACTTTCATTCATATTTTTGTTTTATTAATAAATCCAGTGAAGTTGACAGCATCCTCCCCTTTTCCTTTCACATGTTTGTGAAAGAGAGTACACAGGAGATGGGAGAGTTTCAGAGTTACAGAATGAAGTTCCAAAATGAGCCAGCACCTCTTGGTCCTCTGAGCAGATAGCTGACTCAGGGACCTGTATAAGCAGACGTACCGAGGGAAACACTACCTATTCTCTGACATTTAACAACACTGATACTGACTTAGCTGGCATTCAACTCTTTTCTTGGTTGTCTGTTGAATCTTTCTTGGAGGGAGGGAGTACGATTTCCTAAAGAGAATGAAATGGAAAATAGTGCGGTAAGATTTCTAAGTGACAATTATATTAATTTCAATAGTGTTTTAACATTTCTATCATGAGTGAATATTCAGAGAAATGAAATATAATGGACCCTGGAACAACATGGGATTCAACTGTGAGGGTCAACTTATATGAAGAGTTTTTTTTCAATAAATACGTGCTACCACTGTACTACTCCATCCATGGTTGGTTGAATCTGTGGACGTGGAGCTGCCTATACAAAGGGCCAACTGTAAAGTTATACTATGATTTTTGACTGCACGGAGATCAGCATCCTTAACCCCAGCTTTGTTCAAAGGTCAACTGTACTGTGTTTTTTATACAAAGGAACCATCTGCATCTTTCATCTGAGCTGGATTGTTAAACCAGAAGTGATCATTGTGTAAACTCTCAACTGGTGGAAATGACCACTATAATGACCTGTATTTGAAAATTTGGGGATCTTTGGAGAATTCAAGCAGTATTCTTTGCTTGATATTACTGTATGAATAATAATGCATTACATGGATTTTAATATTGTTTCTTGAAAATTTTGCCTTTATGGATTTCAGGGGGTGAATGAATTTGCCTACAAAGTTGTGTGCTTATCAAAGAAAACATGCAGTGCTGCCACACACACACACATCTAAAGTCAATCTCACATTTTGTTTAAGAGAAAACTACAAACTTTTTCACAGCACAGCATAGAAATGTACAAGAAAAAGATATAAAAGTGTGGCTGCAGGTAACCTCCCCTGGGAAACTGCAGTGGTTCTCTCACACTTATAACCTGTCTCTTAGGAAAAGATAGCAAGATGAAATAGACAGCAATTCTTATAGTCTAACAGGGAGGGGAAAAAATCTCACAGAACTTGAAAGAAATATCCTGGTAACTTATGTGGAATTGAATTTGAGATAAGGTGGGTATGTCTTAGATCCCATGCATGGGTGTTATTTTTTCCACTGAACTATTAAAATAAACTTTTTATAAGTTGGTCTTGAAGCGTAGAGTCCAAAGACAGCATTAGACTTAAGCTCCCACATATAAAGAAGGGATGGTGCAAAAGACATTGGGATGGATTTAAAGAAAGGGCACAAAAATATTATTTTATCTTCCTTGTCTTTTGCCAGACAAGGTTATATTTCTCAATCTTGTCTGCCCACACTTAACTAAACTACTTGCATGAAGTGCTAATGAGATCCTGAAAGAAATGAACAGTGAGATTTTACATTCAGTGCTGAAAATTGGCAAATTTCAAATTCTCTCCTTATCATATAGAACAATGACCTTGGGTAAAATGCTCATTCCATCTTGCAGGTAATTTTTGTAACCCAATATAATGTGGAGCCAAAATATCAAATGTGCACATCTTATCTTGCTCCCATGGAAGGCTCCCTTATTTCCTGAGCCCACACAGAAACTCTCAATTCTCAACAAAATTGACTGGAGTAGTAGGCACAGGAGTTAGAACTTGTTTGCTATCCCTGATAGAGAGGAAAGAAAATGTGCTTTGAAGACATACAGTCTTGAGTTTGAATTTTTATTGTTTACCAATTATCTAACCATAAGCAAGTTAGCTAATTTCTATGAGTATCAGTTGCTGATTTATAAAATGATAACTTCTGCTTTGCAGAGTCTTTGTGAGAATATGAAAAAAAGTACATAAAATGTCACCAGTAAGAGTCACTCAGAAATAGCGGACATTATTATTCCTGTCTATAAAAGTAATTTAAGAAATATTCACTGGGTATTCACCTGGTACAAGACACCAGGCTAGACACTGAAGCTAGTAATATTAGGATAAAACATAATCCCCCCTACTCATGGCCTAGGAGAGAAAAAGTTTCATGAAAAACACTTCCTCTTACTACATAATATGGGTAATTTTATGTGTCAACTTTGCCAGATCACAGTACCCAGATATTTGGCAAAATATTCTTATGAATATTTCTGTGAAGGTGTTTATTGAATGAGATTAATTTTCAAATTGGTGACTTTGAGTAAAGAAGTATATCTTTTTCCAACTGTAATGATTATCAGAGATAAAATATTCAAGGATTTATTTGTCCCTTCTTATTAAATATGGATACACAAAGTTTTTTAAAAATCACTCTTTTTTTATCAGTTGGTCAGACTGACTCCATAAAGTTGCATTTCCTATTAAACAGAAAAGTTTCATTTTTTGCTACTTCTAAAAGTGAAATTTTGGAGGTTCTTCAGCCCTCAGAGGTATTTATGTACAGAAATGTACATTTGCAAAAGAAAAATGAGTACTCCCAATGGCCAAGGCCGGAATCAATTTTAGTAGTAAAGTATATTGGACTGTAATTTAAGATATAAAATAAATACCCATGAGCCCATATGGATATAAATAAATGATTGAATAAGTACATAAATGGAAGAGAAGAATTTACTCTTCCTTACAAAGGATTCCAGATATTTTATGTAGGTACTACTTACTCCAAGAGGTGGAGCTTAGCTCTCCTCTCCTTCCCTCATGCCCCTACTCCAGCCCAGTTGAGTGTGGGCTGCACTTAGTAACTTGCTTCCAAAAGTATAGTATGGAAAGGCTTGGGGAGTGGGGTAACTTTATAGTAGATAGACTTGGTAAATACTACCTTATCCAGGTGATTGAGGTTCACATCATCAGTGATAGATAAGTCATGTTGATAACATGTTCCCTTGACATGATATGATGAGATGGCACTTTACTTCTATGGTCTTCCTCCCTAAACCCCATGACTCCACTCCACTACAAACATGAAAAAGATATTTAAGGACATTCTGCAAAAACTTTTATCAGTGCTCCTCAAAATTTTCAGGTCATCAATGACATAGAAATTCAGAGAAACTGTCATGGGCTAGAGGATGCTAGAGAGACATAATGACTAAATATAATGTAGTACCCTGGATGAGATCTTGGGACAGAAAAAAGATATTGAGGAAAAAAACCTGGTGAAATCTGAATAAACTGTTGAATTCAGTTAATAGTAATGTACCATTGTTGGTTTCTTGTGACCAACAAATTGTAACAAATGGATCATGGTGGTATAGGATAATACCAATATTATTGGGGGACAATGGGCAAAGGTTATATAGTGGCCCTTGTACTAATTTTGCAACTTTTCTGTAAATCTAAAACTATTCTAAATTTTTTTTTAATTTAATGAAATAAATAAGCTATATGAGCCAAAGGTATACAAAATGCAAAAAAAAAAAAAAGAATGTAATTTGAAAGTGTCAGAAAGTAATGGTTGAATATATCTGAATTGCTCTTGTTCTCCTTGTGCTTTGAGACCTAGAGGAGCAATCCTTTGGGGTGCAATTGCCCTTAAACATTATGGATTATTTTAAAAGACAATTCATGTTAGATTTTACATGACAGAAACATTGAAAAGTTTCTTTTTCCATTAATGATATCAGTATTTTAACAAAATGAATCAAACAAATCATTTTGTTGATGATATTCTTCAGAACCTTTGAGAGAAAGGAAAAATTCAACAAGCAATTATGATGTGCTATTCCAAAAAAAGTACCTGTGATTTTTGACTCAAAATAACAGGTGCTAATTTTCATCTTATTTTGGATTTCATTTGAATATTACTCATCTATTATAAATTTGTGCTGAATTCCTATTGCATTTTTTTTTTTAGGAGGGAGAAAGGGAAGAGTTAGCTAGGATAGGAGGACATCAACACTGTTTTACCATACCTAGATTTTCTATTTAATGCATCTGAAGAGCCATCCAGACAATTTGATAGGGATTACCAAGCTTTATAGCTTTGACTTAGCATCACTGAATATTAAACACTCTTTCTTTTCTGAGGCATTGAGTCTGGACATTCCTTGTAATAGAAAAATATTTGTACAATTTAGAAGGTTTTCCCCAAATTTCCTTTTTAAATGTTGTCGCTAACTGACTGCATTAGTCCAAGTGAGCTAATTGATGTAAAGTATTGTAATGTCCAAATTTCTATGGCTAAATATAATAATGGCTTATATTTCATTCAGGCCACAGCCAATGTAGGTCACTGTGGGTAGGAGGTTTGCTCCATGTAGTCATTCAAAGACTGAGGCTTCTTCTACTTAATGGTTCTGTCCACGTTGCTTTGGGCAGAAGTAGGATATATGGCTTCACCTAATTATAGAGAAGTCTGATAAATATAGGATACCTGGATGACCAGGAAGAAAGAATGGGTTTCCCTTGGAGTGGAACTGCAAGGCAAATGGAGTATTCTTATGGAAGGCTCAGCCAGCCTTGTATTTGGATTAGGAGACAAAGTTTTGTCTTAATTGAGTGAGGTGGACACTAGGCCACATTGAGTTCTAGACTTGTGGTACTAATATGAAAGTATTAGGTTACTGGTCATGGTATAATCTCTTTAAATACAAGACTGGAGGAGGTTTTACAATTTCTCTAGCAAATCATATATCTTAAACAGTATTCATTTCTCCAGTGAAAAATTACTTTTAACATCCCTTATGTTAATTAACATTATCACTCTGGTGTTGATTAGATGATACTGGAAGTTCTTGCAATAGTTTCTTCTGGAATGTGGATTGGATTTTTCAAATGTTAACTAACAAAGCCTTGGGTGTAGACTTCTGATTAGTTTACTTTAGATAGTAACTAATCATTCTTAGGTGAGGATTAGAGTTAATTTAAACACAGAGGTCATATATATTATATAATTTATGCTAAAATATCTAAAAGTACATGACAGACAATACAATAAATGTTGTTAATAATTTTTATTATGGGACTTGCAGGCAAGATGGTGTAGTAGAAGGACGTGAGCTCACCCCTTCTTACAAAAACACCAAAATCACAACTAACTGCTGAACAACCATTGAAAAAACTAAACAAACAAACAAAAAAACCACTGGGTCTACCAAAAAAGATACCCTACATCCAAAGACAAAGAAGCCACAACAAGATAATAGGAGGGGGCTAAGTCATGATAAAATCAAATCCCATAGCCACCGTGTGGGTGACCAACAAACTGAAAATAATAGTACCACAGAAGTTCTCCTATAGAAGTGAAAGTCCTGAGCCCCACATCAGGCTTCCCAGACTGGGGGTCTGGGAATGGGAGGAGCAACCCCCAGAAAATCTGGCTTTGAAGGCCAGAGTGGTTTGACTGCAGGAATTCCATAGGACTGGGGGAAATAAAAACTCTACTCTTGGAGGGCACACAGAAGGTCTAGTATACACCAGGACCCAGGGAGAAAAAGCAGTGACATCATAAGAGACTGGGCCAGACCTACCTGCTAGTATTGGAGGGTCTTCTGCAGAGGTGGGGGGTGGCTGCGGTCCACTGTGGGGACAAAGACACTGGCAGCAGCAGTTCTGGTGAGTACTCATTGGCATGAGCCCCACTGGAGGCCTCCATTTCCTCTCCAAAACCTAGCCCTACCCAAAACCCAGTAGGATCCAGTGTTGGGATGCCTCAGGACAAAAAACCAACAGAGTGTGAGCACAGCTCCACCCATTAACAGAGAGGCTGCTTAAAGTCTTCCTGAGCATGGCCCTGCCCACCAGAGGGGCAAGACCCACCTCCACCCTCCAGTGGGCAGAAACCAGGCCCTCCCACCGTGAAGCCTGCACAAGCCTCTTAGACAGCCTCATCCACCAGAGGGCAGAGAGCAGAAGCAAGAACTACAACCCTGCAGCTTGCAGAACAGAAACCACAATCACAAAAAGTTAGATAAGATGAGATGGCAGAGAATATGTCCCAGGTGAAGGAACAAGATAAAACCTCAGAAAAACAACTAAGTGAAGTGTAGATAGGCAACCTACTGGAAAAAGAATACAGAGTAATGATAGTGAAGATGATCCAAGATGTCACAAAAAGAATGGAGCCAAAGATTGAGAAGATGCAAGAAATGTTTAACAAAGACCTAAAAATACCAAAGAACAAACAAACAGAGATGAACAATACAGTAACTGAAATGAAAAATACACTAGAAGGAATCAATAGCAGAGTAACTGAGGCAGAAGGACGAATAAGTGACCTGGAAGACAGAATGGTAGAAATCACTGCCATGGAACAGAATTTAAAAAAAAAAAAGAATGAAAAGAAATGAAGAAAGTCTAAGAGACCTCTGGGACAACTTCAAACACACAAACATTAGCATTATAGGGATCCCAGAAGGAGAGGAGAGAAAGGACCTGAGAAAATATTTGAAGAGATAATAGCTGAAAACTTCCCTAACATGGGAAAGGAAACAGTCACCCAAATCCAGGAAGTGCAGAGAGTCCCAGGCAGGATAAACCCAAGGAGGAACACACTGAGACACATAGTAATCAAACTGACAAAAATTAAAGACAAAGAAAAAATATTAAAAGCAACAAGGGAAAAGCAACAAATAACATACAAGGGAATCCCCATAAGATTATCAGCTGATTTCTCAGCAGAAACTCTGCAGGCCAGGAGGGAATGGGATGATATAGTTAAAGTGATGGAGGGGAAGAACCTACAACAAAGAATGCTCTACTCATCAAGTTTCTCATTCAAATTTGACAAAGAAATCAAAAGCTTTACAGACAAACGAAAGCTAACAGATCTCAGCACCACCAGACCAGCTTTGCAACAAATTGTAAAGGAACTTATCTAAGCAGAAGAGAAAAGGTCACTAGGAGAAATAAGAAAATTATGAATGGAAAAGCTCACCTGTAGAGGCAAACATAAAGTAAAGGTAGGAAATCATCTGCACACAAATATGATATCAAAACCAGCAATTGTGAGAAGAGGAAAGCACAAATGCAGGATATTGGAAAAACATTTAAAATAAAAAGATCAGCAACTTAAAACAATCTTGTATATATATAGACTGCTATATCAAATCCACATGGTAATCACAAACTGAAAATCAATAATAGATACACACACAGAAAAGAAAAAGAAGTCCAAACACAACACTAAATTTAGTCATCAAATCATCAGAGAAGAGAACAAAAGAGGAAGGGAAGAAAAAAGATCTACAAAAACAAATCCAAAATAATTAAGAAAATGGCAATAGGACAATACATATCAATAATCACCTTAAATGTAAATGCATTAAATGCTTGAACCAAAAGACATACACTGGCTGAACGGATACAAAAAGAAGGCCGGTATATATGCTGTCTACAAAAGACCCACTTCAGATCTAAGGACACATACAGACTGAAAGTGAGGGAATGGAAAAGGGTATTCTATGCAAATGGAAATGAAAAGAAAGCTGGAGTAGCAGTACATATATCAGACAAGATAGACTTTAAAATTAAGACTATTACAAGAGACAAAGAAGAATTGATCAAGGGATGATTTCAAGAAGATATAACAATTGTAAATATATATGCACCCAATATAGGAGCACCCCAAAGGTAGAAATTCTACCTTTCCACAAAGGTAGAAATTGACAGTCATCTTAAAATAGTGGGGGACTTTAACAGTAATTTAAAAATAGTGAGGGACTTTAACACCCCATTTTATCAATGGACAGAGCATTGAGACAGAAAATCAATAAGAAAACACAGGGCTTAAAGGACACATTAGACCAGATGGACTTAAGTGATATTTAGAGAGCATTCCATCCAAAGGCAGCAGAATGCACACTCTTCTCAAGTGCACATGGAACATGCTCCAGGATTGATCACATGCTGGGCCACAAAGCAATCCTCAGTAAATTTAAGAAAATTGAAATCAATCTTTTCTGACCACACTATGAGATTAGAAATCAACTACAAGAAAACAACTGTAAAAAAACACAAACACATGGAGGCTAAACAATATGCTACTAAACAATGAATGGATCACTGAAGAAAACAAAGAGGAAATCAAAGATTACCTAGAGACAAATGAAAATGAAAGCACAACTATCCAAAACCTATGGAACACGGCAAAAGTAGTTCAAAGAAGGAAGTTTATAGCAGTACAATCTTACCTCAGGAAACAAGAAAAATCACAAACAAACAACCCAAACTTACACTTAAAGCAACTAGAGAAAGAGGAACAAACAAAACCCAAAGTTAATGGAACGAAAGAAATCATAAAGATCAGAGCAGCAATAAATGAAATAGAAATGAAGAAAGTGATAGCAAATATCAATGAAACTAAAAGCTGCTTCTTTGAAAACATAAACAAAATTGATATAGCTTTATCCAGACTCATCAAGGAAAAAAGGGAGAGAGCTCAAATCAATAAAATTAGAAATGAAAAAGGAGAAGTTACAGCAGACACCACAGAAATAAAAAGGATCATAGCAACCTGGAAGAAGTGGATAAATTCTTAGAAAGGTACAATCTCCCAAGACTGAACCAGGTCTGAAGAACCTAGGGGCAGGACAGGAATAAAGACGCAGACATAGAGAATGGACTTGAGGACACAGGGAGAAGGAAGGGTAAGCTGAGACGAAGTGAGAGAGTGGCATGGACATATATACACTACCAAAAGTAACACATTATTTTAACCATGATCACTTGACAAATGTTTAATATTTAGTAGGGTTTGTCCCGATCAGTTCAAAAATTTTTATGCTACTACAATGAAATAAAGATGGGAGCTGGGCTAAGGTTTGACAAATAGTATGCTTTTCTACCTAAAATGAGCAAAGACATGGCTTTTCAATTTTTTCCTTCCTTCTTTCCTCTGCCCTTCTTTTCTGCCTGCCTGCCTGCCTGCCTTGGAACCCTTTCTTCAAGATAAAATCTACAGAATTCAAAGACAAATTGCAGACATTTCAAATGGAACTGCTCTGGATGGTCAAAACTCCCTTCACGTCTGCCTTCCCCCAGCTAACCCTCCAGATGTTTCTTTATGTTCCAGGAAGCCGTGTTGGAAAACTGCCTTCTTAAACTTTTATTTGCAGTCCCAAGGTATGTTTTTATTCTTTGTATTTTCACAAATCATGGGATTTAAATGGCACTGTTAATATCATTTACCTAATGCATTTTCAATGTCCTCTTTAATTCTTCCAAACCAGTGGAAAGGCAAGATGAAAAGAGATTTATAAAAATTGCTGTGTATTATGTTACCTCCTAACTGAGTGGTTTATTTACTTACTAAATGGCCCTACATTTATAGTCAACTCTCATCAACAGACAACACATCAAAAGTAAACTTCAATTTCATATTGCAGAGGAGGTGATTCTGATTTAAATGTTGTTTATCATAGAGAATATGTTATTAATCCAGTTTATGGGAAGATTATGCCATTTAATTTACTTTTAGAGAGAGGAACATGCTTTCATGAGAAACTGCATTAGCTATTAGAAAAGTAATATAGCTGCTGGACTGTGCAGTTTCCAGGAAGCATGAGCACATTGTATTGACAAAAACAAGCCAGATTTTTTTCTGGTGTGATTTGATGAAAAGAGCACTGGACTGGTAATGAGGGCTAGGTTTAAGACCTGATTTGACAGTAACAAGCTGTGTGACTGTGAGCAGACAGTCATGTAACATCTCAGGGTCTCTGGTGTCTCACTTATAATATGAAGTGGTATATGTATATCATAAATATATGATAAATTTTAATATATAATAAATTTATAATAAAATTTATATTTATATGTAATAAATATGACATAAAATCTGGGAGCCACAATCTTGTAAGAACTTATGATCAAGATGAGCTACTTTCATTGTCCCAGCTGTCCTGATATAACCAGGGAAAATGAAAATGGCCTCAGTAAAGTCACTGTATAGAAACAAGAGGGAGCAGATCCTCCTTTTGGGCTAACTTCATGGGTGTGTGTGTGTATGTGTTTGTGGTGGAGGGGAAGTATGTGTGATGGTGGTACCAGTTTGAAGATCCAACAGGTGAGAGTTCATAATTTTTAGAGTGAGTCATAACAGGGTTAAGTTAAACTCAGTTTATAGAAATATCATAACATTCAGTTTATTTTTAGAATGAAAACTATATAATTCCAGGAAACCACATTCCTTGGGGGCAAGGACTGCACTTTAATCACTCTTTCATAGTGACTGCACCTGGCAGTATTTGGGAATCTTGACTGACCATGACTCACAGATTTTCCTGGGTGGACCCAAGTTTATTTCATGCCATTAAAAATTATAAGAAATTCTGTAAATTATAGATAGCAGTGATGTGAAGAGAGGCTTTTGCTTTTAGGTTTGAATCATTTGTATTGTTCAAATGTTCTCAACTTGATTACATAAACTTTAACATCTGCAGAGGTGGGATTGTTTAATGTCTGTGTGGTGGGGTTATGAGCCATTTTAGCCCTCCTTTTGTTATTTCTGTATATTAAAATAATACATATTAATATTCATTTATAATAATTCATTTCTGTTTCCAAACCATGGGTCAACACTATCTTGATTTTCTTTTTTTTTTTTTTATCTTGATTTTCAGTTCTGAAAACCTAAATGTCTTTCTAATTTCTCTCCTAAATATGCAAATCTATGTGTTGAACCCAAGGGTACTGCTGGAAGCAGCAATCATTGCCATAGTACACTTAAATAGGCTTTGGGAGTTCTAGGAGCAGGAATGTCAATTACAAATATTTGATTTTGGCCCAGAGGAAAATTTGTGTTTTCACCCAATTCAAGACCTTATTCATGTTCATCCACCACGGGACAAGCATTATATTCAGGCACTAGAGATACAGAAAATAAAAATGCAGTCAAGAAATTCATTTTCAGGAGTTTATTTGGTCCATCTTTTATTCTTTCTCCAAATTATGGAGAGGCAAAATTTGTGCATCATCATGTGTCTTCCTGTCTTTTCAAGCCTGATCTGTTTGGGAGTGAGCTTCTAGGGTTCTTACAAAACCTTTCAAGTCTGTTTACCCACCCTTAGGGTGTCCCATTCAGGCCTGCTATATGGTAAGTGGTCTACTTCTGAAAGTCTCTTCATTACTCTCCCATTTATCAGACCTGCTTCATGTGTCAGCCAATCAACAATCCCATTTTAATGAGTACCAGTGATGACTATCACTAAGGTTTAATGTGTTTTTCTTTCAAAGAATATCTGACTTAATTCAAAGAATAATATAGAATGTCTTTCACATGGAATAGGCTGGTGGATGTGAGAATTAGGGGCAAAAACCTTCCAGACATGGTGCTCCCTCAGAGCACCATGTGGACAGCTATTATCTCTATGGATGGGCATATCTAGTTGTAGCTACAGTTCTGCAGTCCATTTCAAATAAATTTTAGGTGGCGGTGAGGAAATCAGAAAAAGCAGTTGGTATGTAATGTCACCAATAGACAACTGATGGAATTTTTTTCATTTTCCTACTCATAGTTTAGGCATCACATGAATAGGGCATTAATCTTTGCTAAAATTTGTCATCATTGCTCCTTGACACCACAATAAAAATTAAAATGTGAAATTTTCTGTATGTATGTATATATGACTCACTCTCTCTTTTAAAAGTACGTTTCCTAGACGTAAGGGAGCGGAGAGTGAGGAAGGGGTTGGTGGTAGCTGAATTCCCAAGATGAGAGATGCAACCATACTTTTTTTCATAATGTTATTTTGATTCATTTATTTCCTTAAAGTGTAATTGACAACACTGTAAGATATTTAAAGTGTACAATGTGATAACTTGGTGTATGTACATATTGTGAAGGGATTCCCCCCATCAAATTAATGAACACATCCATCACCTCACATATTAATTTTTTTTTTTTTTTAGTGAGAATATTTAACTTCTACTCTCTTAGCAAATTTCAATTATACAATACATGGTGTTATGAACTATACTCACCATGTTATACATTAGATTCTCAGAACTTATAACTGAAATTTTGTCCCTTTTACCAATATCTCTCTATTTCTTCCATCCATCAGACCCCAGCAACTACTTTTATAACTGCTGTTCCTATGAGTTCAGCAGTTCAGCTTTTATTTAGATCCTGCATATTGTGATACCACGTAGTATTTGTCTTTCTCTGTTTGGCTTATTATAGAATAATGCCCTCCAGATTTATCCATGTTCCTTCTTTTTTAAGACAGCATAATGTACCTTCATATATATATCACATATATATATATATCATATTTTCTTGATTCATTCGTCCATTGATGACTTAGGTTGCTTTCATACCTTGGCTACTGTGAGGACTGCTGCAATGAACATGGGTGTACAGATATCTCTTAGAGATAATGGTTTCATTTCCTTCAGATATATACCCAGGAGTGGAATTGTTGGATTATGTACTAGTTCTATTTTTAATTTTTTAAGGAACCTCCCTCTGTGTACATTCCCACCAACGATGTGCAAGGGGTTCCTTTTTACCACCAGCATCTGTTAACTCTTGCCTTTTTTTTTTATAACAGCTATCCTGACAGGTATGAGGTAATATCTTGTGGTTTTGATTTGCATTTTCCTGATAATTAGTGATGTTGAGCACCTTTTCATGTACCTGTTGGCCATTTGTATGTCTTCTTCAGAAAAATGTCTAATCAGGCCATTTTCTCACTTTTTAAATTGGGTTATTTATTTTGCTATTGAGTTCTATGAGTTCTTTATATACTTTGAATATTAACTCCTTATTGATTGTGTGGTTTGAAAATATTTTCTCCCCTTCCATAGGTTGCCTTTTGATTTTGTTAACTGTTTCCTTTGATGAGCAGAAGCTTTTTAGTTTGATATAGTCTTACTTGTTTCTTTTTTATTTTGTTGAATATGCTTTTAATGTCAGAAACAAAAATTCGTTGCCAAGAACAATGTCAAGGATTTAACCTCCCGTATTTTCTTCTAGGAGTTTTACAGTTTTAGGTTTTACATTTAAGACTTTAATCCATTTTGAGTTGATTTTTGTGTATGGTGTAATAAAGGGATCCAGTTTCATTCATTTGTATGTGGTTATCCAGTTTTCCCAACACTATTTATTAAAGAGACTATCCTTTCATTATTGTACATTTTTGGCACTTTTGTCGTAAATGAATTGACCATATATGCATGAGGTTATTTCTGAGCTCTCTATTTTGTTCCATTGATCTATGTATTTGTCTTTATGTCAATACTATACTGTTTTGATTACTATAGCTTTGTAATATAGTTTGAAATTAAGAAGTGTGATGCTTCCAAACATCTTTATGACCATTATTTTGAAATCTCTATCAGGTAAATTATTAAGATCTATTTATTTCATTAAGATCTGTTAATGGAGATCTATCTTGTTCTTTTGTTTGGAACATATTTCTCTGTTTCTTCATTTTCCTTGACTTCTCTATGTTGGTATATGCACTTCAGGTAAAGTAGGTATCTTCCCCATTCTTGACTGAGTAATCTCAAGTAGGAGATTAACCTCATCAATCACCCCTGCTCAAGCTCCTGGGTGTCTCTCAAACCTTTGTGATTGTCCAAGCTGCCTTCTTTGTTCATAGTGGTTCCTGGTATTGGAGGGTGTGCCAAGATCCATCCATGTTCCAAAGGGGCGAAGTGTACTCAGCACCTAAATGAAGGCTGATTGGAAGTTGGATGCTGAGGCAGCAGCTGGGAAAGTATGTAGTTAAGCCCTTTCCAGGTAGAGACTGTGAGATGGATGTTTTTACTTGCTCTATCTGTACATAGCCATGGCGGCATGGTGGTGGTGGTGGTGTTGTGTGTGTGCTCCTGTGCCTGTTAAGAACTGCTTATTTGTTTGTTCTGTAGGACTCATAAATGGAAGTCTCACTGGCTATCAGAGCCAGGTGATCTGGGGCTTATCCCTTGGGTATCAGCCACAAAAGGTGGGCACAGATATGTGTACAAGCTCCTTCCAGGGAGAAAATGGAGACATGGAGTGGGATAGAGGGAGGAGATGAGGGAAGTATCAGTCACCTTTTCCTGTCCCTGGAGAAGATCAAAGCTAGCCCCTAGGTGTGTGCTAAATTAGATGCCTGACCCTCAAGCAGTAGCTTTTAAAGTGTGTAGATGGACCTTTTTCAGAAAAGACCAGGAGGTGGACATTTTTACCTGCTTCCTCTGTGCTGAGTCCTGGGGGAATAGCCACAGCAAGTGCTCTGCACTCATTAACAACTGCTTGTTTGTTTCCTATAGTCTTGTGGGTCTTGTGGACATAAGCCTCACTGACTTTTCAGAGTGAGGTATATTGGGGGACTATCCCTTGAGTGGGATTCTTAAAAGTTGGGGTACTAAATGTGTTTTCTAAACACTTTACTCCTCAGGAGAAGTTGGGAGTTGGGAGTTTTCTCTTGATTACATGGTGCTGTGATGGAGTTTATGGCTAAAGTGTGTCTCAGCCTTTACTATTGGTTTTGATATGGGTATTTTTTCCTTTGCCAATATATAGGAGTTGCTCAGCTAGTTTCTGGGTTTCTTTCAGAGGTAATTGCTTTGTGTGTAGCTGTAAATTCATCATGTCCATGGGAGAATTGGAGTTCAAAAACCTTCTATATTGCCATCTTGGTTGACCCTTCTCTACATTTTTTAAAATCAGTTAGGAATTCAAGGACAAAAGGAAAACTGGTGACCATGGACTATGGCTGTTCTGACTTCCTTTAAAAATTCCTGGAGATCACAGCTGGGAGATCCTCTGGTCTATTCCTTTTCTTTTATAGGTGCTGGAACTGAATCTGATAGCAGTGAAGTGACTTGCCCAAGGCCTACTTCTTCTGGGAGATTCTCTGCTCCCTTTACCCCCTTGTTTTTCTTCTTTGTGCTTCCACAGCACCTTTTACATACAGCTGCTGGACCATACATCCTCGTATGCATTCATGTATCTGTCACCCACCCAACTGTAGGCTCTCTGATGAAAGAAACCACATCTGAAGATATGTATTTGCCACAACATGAGGATCCAATATTTCTATAGGAAAGAAAGTGTATCTTGTGGTTATGTAGGTGGTCTTCAG
This sequence comes from Eschrichtius robustus, assembly GCF_028021215.1. Classification (NCBI taxonomy): domain Eukaryota; kingdom Metazoa; phylum Chordata; class Mammalia; order Artiodactyla; family Eschrichtiidae; genus Eschrichtius; species Eschrichtius robustus. The sequence continues at coordinate 33,057,008 of NC_090834.1, read as the reverse complement.
AATGCCTAAAATAATGCTGTCTTAATTTGGAGAATTGCTTGTAGAAGTGGCTTAGGGAGTTGTCTACGAAGGGAGTGGTACATAACACTTTGAGGTCAATGACTGCAGAAGAAGACAGCCCTTACTTTCCATCCTCTATCTTTGCTATTTCTTTTTCACCCTGCAGATTTTTTTCTCTCAAGGAAGTATTCAGGTAATGTTAATGTGAATAATATCCTATAATTGAGTAGCCATTTTTCATAAAGGAAGAGACAAAAAAACTACAATGCTTGTTGAAAACTGGATGAAATAAACCATGCCATCATGTATATTTCTTTATTATTTCAATAGCTCAGACTAAGCCAGGCTCTTTGTTGAAATGTAATAAAAATTGCAAATAAGTAGCAGCACAGAAATCCCTACAATGTTGAAGGAACACTGGCTCTGCCAGAAAAAAAAAAATCCAAGCTTTTTAGGTCATTAATCTAAATAACAACCATAATCTCCTTTGAAAATCCTTATCCAAATACAACTCTAAGTGTGGCAATCTTTTATGTTTATATGCGTTCAGAATCTCTGTAGATCTGTCATTGAAATGGTAAAATTAGTATTAAGGTTATATATAGAATGCATAAAATTAGCAGTAATAGTAATGATAGTTAACCTTTGATAGTTTCCCACGTAAACTTTACATATGTAAAGTATGTCAGACACACTTTAAACATGTATGTGTTAATTCATTTAATCCTTGCAACTTCTTCTGTATGAACTGATGTTATGCTCTATTTCACAGACCTGAAAATAGAGGTAGAAAAAGGTAAAATAACTTGCCAAGGCCTACAACTTACATGTGGGAAAGTCAAGATTAGACTTTAGGCCAGCACTATTCAATAGAAATATAATGTGAACCATCTATGTTATTTTAGATTTTACAATTATCCATATTAAATAAAAGTAAATGAAATAGGTGATATTAATTATAGTTTAAGTCAGTATATCAAAAATAGTTTCATTTCAATATGTAGGTAATATAAAAATTACTTACATTCCTTTCTTTTGTATTGTTTTTGAAATCTGGTATATATTTTACACTAATAGGACATCTCAATTTGGACATTAAATTTTCATTTGAAATACTTGATCTGTATTTAGATTTTATGAAATTTATAATTGAAAATGTAGATTCATACACCCAAATTTTTCTAAATGTCCTTGACTATTTCTAATTCCTGAATTACAGTATATAATTGAGTATCTTTTTAAATTTATATTTAATTAAAATTAAGTAAAATTAAAAAATTCAGTTCCTCAGTCACACTAGCCACATTTTAAGCGCTCACCAGCCCCATTTGGCCTTCCTGTATTACTGCACAGAACTAGGCAGTCTTCCTCAAGAACACTTGCTCTTATCTAATAAATAAATTGTTAATAACTAGCTGTTGAATTGATATTGAACCACTATGCTATGCTGTCTCAAATAAGACAATAGAAGTCATCATTTAATTGCATTCGATATTCATTTAACAACTACTTTTCAGGACCATGCTAATGTAAGTTGCCATTAATGTTAAGGTAACGTTAACCATTAGAACCTACACTTTTTTTTTTTTTTTTTTAACATCTTTACTGGAGTATAATTACTTTACAATGGTGTGTTAGTTTCTGCTTTATAACCAAGTGAATCAGTTATACATATATATATGTCCCCACATCTCTTCCCTCTTGCATCTCCCTCCCTCCCCCCCTCCCTATCCCACCCCTCTAGGTGGTCACAAAGCACCGAGCTGATCTCTCTGTGCTATGTGGCTGCTTCCCACTAGCTATCTATTTTACGTTTGGTAGTGTATATATGTCCATGCCACTCTCTCTCTTTGTCACAGCTTACCCTTCCCCCTCCTTGTGTCCTCAAGTCCATTCTCTAGTAGGTCTGTGCCTTTATTCCTGTCTTGCCCCTAGGTTCTTCAAGACCTTTTTTTCTTTTTTTTTTAGATTCCATGTATATGTGTTAGCATACGGTATTTGTTTTTCTCTTCCGGGCTTACTTCACTTTGCATGACAGACTCTAGGTCCATCCACCTCACTACAAATAACTCAATTTCGTTTCTTTTTATGGCTGAGTAATATTCCATTGTATATATGTGCCACATCTTCTTTATCCATTCATCTGTTGATGGACACTTAGGTTGCTTCCGTGTCCTGGCTATTGTAAATAGAGCTGCAATGAACATTTTGGTAAGTGACTCTTTTTGAATTATGGTAGAACCTACACTTTTAAGTGCTAGACTGGCTGGATGGACTCAAGTCTTGGTTATATTACCTATTAGCAATTTGGTTTTAGCAAGATAAATAAGAAGAAGACATAGCTTAATAACCAAAAGGAATAGTCAAGTGGGCACCCAGAAGAAGGTCTGATCAAGGTGACTATTTCTCCACAGGCACAAATAAAACCCAGATAGGGACTATTTTTGAATCATTATCTTTATCTTAAAAAAAAAATCATATCCACATCATTTGGCACCCTATTATATGTTTATTAGCAGGCCTTAAATAAACATGCCTGGTGTTTCCAAGTCCAATGCTATATCATTGGTAGAGTGATATTATGGTAGGCATCCTGAACTGAAAAACAGGCATACATTATATTCCTTGCTTAGCTCTGCTTACTGGACACAAACCTTGTGAAATTTCTCAGAGTCCTTGAACCACTTCTTCCCTTTTGTCTCTTGATGACTATGCATAGTATGAGTATACTAATGACAAGCCTGAGTCTCTATTCTAGCCACAGCCCTTATCAGTGCTCTAAGCACTGTCCATGTTCCAGAGAAAGCCAACACATCCTATCGACACCAGTGTACTAGTGTTGCATATTTTCTCCTAAAATCTGCAGCCAGATGGATGGATTAGAAGAACTCACATGTACATAATCAGATGTAGGACAAACATATTAGAGGGGGCTCATTGCACATCCTAGCAAGAAACACCTCTAAAGATATCAATCCAGAAGGGGAGTTTCTCCTACAGAGAACAAGAACCCTGACCTTACATAGCTCAATGGCATTTGAGGGATGCTATTCTTAGGCTCTCCTAAAATTTGAAGGTGGATTCTCTGACTTGATTGTCTGGACCTTGCTTCAGTGATATCTTCATACCAGATCTAATCCACAGAGACTGCCTAGATAACCTATGAAGAGAAAAAGAAGGATTCAAAGAGGGAGAAAAGATAACCTATGAAGAGAAAAAGAAGGATTCAAAGAGGGAGAAAGATTGATTCTGTCCCCATAGAATGACTACCAGATCATCATAGACACCCACCTAGAATTTAAGGTACAGTAGACCTTTATTCAAAGGAATACATATGTGTGAGTGTGTGTGTGTGTGTGTGTGTGTGTGTGGTGTATATGGTATGTGGAGAGTGTAGTGTGGTATCAAAGAAGATTTAGTCCATATTAGTTTACATAAATTTTTGTTATGGGGAATAATCCTAAGAGTAATTTGGAAAGATACTTCTGGTTGGTTTTCAAGCCAGTGGAAAGAATGTAAAATGGTATGCTGTGAGCCCTTGACCCCTCCGTAATTTTGGTAGCACCCCATTCATGCCATGTAACTTTTGGACTTGAATAAAATGCCATTGTGGACTCACTACATACTGGCTCTTTTTTCCTGGGGCCAGATGATGCAACCCAGAAGCTCAGAGGAGTTAGCTCTCCATGTTGAGAACCTGGGTCATTGGGAAACAGGAGATGAGATAAGCCTAATCAGATAAACCACCTTCTTTTTTCTATTTCATGGACTAATACATCGTATATTCCTTCCCTGTATATCCTGCTTGTTAAGAAAACAGACCTGCTGAGAGGCCTGCTATGTCTCTGCAGCTTGCTGCAAAGCAGAAGCCAATGTGATAATGTGTCATATTGTTTTGCTCCTTACCTTTTCTTCCCTCACTTCTGTTTTTTCCTCATCCTCACTTCCCTGGGCTTGAACTTTCCAAATAAATTGTTAGTGCCTTAATCCTCTCTCAGGCTCTGTATTCTAGAGGACCTGATCTAAACCTACGGTAATGTTCTGCTCCTGGGACTTTACTAAGAAAAGATGGAACTTAGAGTTTCCTCCTTTGTACTTGGTACCATTTCAAACATGCTCTAATTTTCTTCACAAACTCTTGGTCTTAGGTCACATAAAAGGCTGATGATGGGTAGGTCTGGAGCCCTACAGTGGTTAGATAGGGGGCAGGGTGGACACGCTGATTTTCTTATTCATTCATTTCATTTAGCCCCAGTGTAATCTGGCTATAGTGACATTAGGGAAAGGCAACTGGAAAGGAAAATCCATATCCAGGTGCAGAGCATGTAAAGTATGCCGTGTCCCTAAACAATCTCACATACCACACCTCAGAACTGCCAGGCCCAGATCTTTCTGCAAAAGTAAGGGAAGCATCTTCTTGTGTTCCAGAGCTATATTTATACACTCTGTTATGCAAGCTTCCCTAGGTGTCTCACACTCAGCCTGTAATTGTCTTAATGGTCAAATGACCTTATATAAATCTAGGAAATGACTGAAAGCCCCTCCATCCTTGTCAGAAAACTGATGTAGGGAGAGCTAGAAGTGACCTATGTGGGGTGATACACAAGGTACCAAGAACGCCTTGAGAAAATTCTCCTCATAAATTTATTTCAAATAATAATAAGAACTGACATTTATTGAGCACTTACTAGGCCAGGTACTATGCTAACCTTCTGACATGTATTACCTTATTTACTCTTCTCAGTAACACTACGAAGTAGGCTCTGTTATTGTCTCATTTTACAGATGAGGATACTGAGGCAGTGTGAGCTTGGGTAACTTAGCTAAGGTTACTCATCTGGTAGAACTGATGTAGCCAGGATTCAAACCCAGGTCTTCTGATGACAGGATGGCAGTGGTTAACCATCAGGCTGGGCTGCGTCCTCTACATTATATTGCTGTGAACACAAGTCCTGGTTTGGGTGGGAGCACAACCCAAAATTACACTGAATATTAGCCACGCTAATATTAAGGACAGCCACACCTGTCTTTAAAAGTGTTTTGGCCATTCCTGACCTGGTAGATCCTCCACACAGAGCCCAGACAATACTCTGTGGCTCTTCTCCACTCCACCTTCCCAGTAAATATTGTTTCTTTCTTACATGTGAGGATGCCAGGCAGAAACTCAAAGTCTGTCTTTATTACACAAAGCAATGTGGTTCTTGTGTGTAACTCCTGGCCCATCTCAGGACTATTTTTCTTCAGTCAAAATGACACTTCCACATATTGTGCTTCCCTAAACAAAGGCAGTTTGCTTATGCCTTTTGGTTTCTAAACTAACTTTTATTTTATCCCCACAGCACAGGAATGAATGAAAGTGTACATGAATGATTGAATGTGTAACAAGGTAGAGATTTCTGTTTATCAGAAATACTCCATGAGTCACATATATACAATGGAATATTACTCAGCCATAAAAAGAAACAAAATGGAGTTATTTGTAGTGAGGTGGATGGAGTTAGAGTCTGTCATACAGAGTGAAGTAAGTCAGAAAGAGAAAAACAAATACAGTATGCTAACACATATATATGGAATCTAAGGAAAAAAAAAAAAAGGTCATGACGAACCTAGGGGCAAGACGGGAATAAAGATACAGACCTACTAGAGAATGGACTTGAGGATATGGGGAAGGGGAAGGGTAAGATGTGACAAAGAGAGAGAGTGGCATGGACATATATACACTACCAAAAGTAAAATAGATAGCTAGTGGGAAGCAACCGCATAGCACAGGGAGATCAGCTTGGTGCTTTGTGACCACCTAGAGGGGTGGGATAGGGAGGGCGGGAGGGAGAGAGATGCAAGAGGGAAGAGATATGGGAACATTGTATATGTATAACTGATTCACTTTGTTATAAAGCAGAAACTAACACACCATTGTAAAGCAATTATACTCCAATAAAGATGTTTAAAAAAAAAGTACTCCATGAGGATTTCTTGTGGAAAAGCAGTCAGAATGAGAGAACTAGACTGTCCAGGCTGCTCTGAGGGCTTCTGTCTGTGAAGAGAAAGAGCGGGCAGGGTCTGGAATTCCAGAGACAACCAGCATGGTTGGTAGGTGGGCAGAATTCCAAGGGGCCACGTCCAGTGGGAAGGTGGCTATAGATCAAGGAGGGTGGAGAAGCAATGCCTGTGAGTGCAGAGTATCTAGAAAACTGAGAGTTAGGGAGCACGCTGGTGTATGTGAGAAAACTGGGGGGAAGAGGAGAGAGTTTTTAATTTTAGTCATGTCTTCATGGACCTTCAATTAGATTTCCTGTAATATTCTTCAAGTGAATAGACTGGGATTAAATTTAGTTACTTTTATTTGCGTGTGTGTGTGTGTGTGTGTGTTTTAATGTAACACAGTTCTGAAACTGGATCCCCTTGGCTAAATGATTTATTCAGTTTACAAACAAAATAAAGGAAATGGTAGTCAGAAAACCTGAGTAGAAATCCAACATATAGTATTTACAAGCTTTCTAATTTTATGCAAATTATTTGACCTCTTTGTCACATCTGTAAATGATGATGTCAACTTTACAGAATTATATGAGGATTAAGTGGGCTGCGGTGGAAGATTCAGATTGTCAAAAAAGGCCAGACACTGATCATTTGGGGATAAGTATATCTTTCTGTCTGCCCAGAGGTCTCAGACAGTTTTATCTACGTGTGTGTGTCTGTGTGTGTGTGTGACTTCACCAAACCCCAATGTATGCCCTCAACTCTGAAGGTATAGCCAATGGATTATACCAGTGCTTTGGAGTGAGTCCATCCCTCAGGGTAAATCTCACTGCTATCCACCTCATGGATGTCCTATAAATAGGAATGATAATTAATTAATTCACAATGCAAATGGTGGAGAATCCCACCTTACTATGGCAATGATAATGTCTGCTGCAGATTAGAAGCCAGTTTATGATGGACAAATTACTTACTGGGTACTGAATGTGTATCAGATGCTTAATTATGTCAGTCTAAGATAGATAAATGCTTAGCTCTACCTCAGGGATATACCAGCCATCAAGACTGTCTAGAGTCGTTGGTCTCATTCTGGAACAGACTCAGATCTTCATTTTCCTGTGTCTCAGATAGACCAACCCTCTTTCTGATGATCACATTCTTTTCTTTTTTTGAAAGAAAAAATGTATGTATTTCATTATTAAATATCTCTTAAGTATATACTAATGGAATGAGTGTGCTTCTTGGAACATTGCATACCTTCTCAAACCTCATATTCAGATTCCTCCCCCATTTTCAAGAAATAATTGTTTTTTTATCACAGCAACTGCCGAAACCCCAACTTTGCAAAGATATGGAAAGGAATGTAGCACACTTTAATGTTGAAAGTATGAATTACCTGGATATAGAAGTTCATATTGTTTCTAATAGACCCTGCTGGTTCCCTATTTTACTTTATCAGTCTTTGTTCAAGGGGCTGACACTGCAACAGGCACAGAAAAAGTATATAGAGTCCTAAATACAAGCACTCACTGCTTAGTTGCTGCTGCGAGTGGGATAGGGCAGAGGTGTTACAGAGAATTCAACTCAGTTGATCAAGGACTAAGATGGGCAGCCCTTTCACAAGTTTGGTAGGAGACAAGGGGAAACTGAACTTCATTTGCTCATTTGTTTACCCTTTACCATCAACGGAGACTGAGAACTCATCATATAGAAATTCTTCTCTATTTATCCAGTGTCTTTTGCATTTATTTCCTCTCTTTTGGATCATTCCCATCGATGTGCAGACATACTACAATATTTCTCATCTTAAAACTAACTGCCTCCCCCCCAAAAATACTAACTCTTCTCTTGAATCCACTTTATTAACTTTTTCCTTTGGTTATTGCTCCATTTGATTTTTTTTAATTCTCAAACTTGTTGAAAATGTTTTCTTCACTCACTGTCTTCACCTTTCCCTGAATGACCACAGCTTTGCCAATCCAGGGTGAATTATGTCTTTTCTTAATCTCTCAGCAGCATTTGGTCCAGCTGATCACTCCCTCCTTGAAATGCTTTCTTAACTTAGACTCTAAGTTATGATAATCTTCTGGTCCAAATTCTACTTCACCAGCCACTCCTCCTGGATCCAGACTCACTCAGCCTCTTCCCATGGTGTCCACTGGGCATGACTGGGTCAATACAATCTCCAAAGGATCTATAAAAATTAAAAAATAGTATTTAAAGAACCAGGTTTCTTATGTACTTTGCTCATTTCTCCAAGTTAAATATAATTTCTAGGTAAGCAGGAAGAAACGTTGTCTTATTTGTTTCCCTCTGCACCCTAGTCCTTAGCACTGTGCTTAGCACTCTATAGGTACTTGAGAAATATCATTGAGTAAATGAATGTGTAGACCTCTTCAATAATTTTATCCTGTCCTTGATTCAAAAGACCTGAAGAGTTTTTTCACAAAAATTCCCTTGGAATCTTTTACCTCTCTGTCTTTGCCTGGTTTATTCATTTGCTGGTCTGGAGATGGCAATCTTAATTCCTTTTGCTTTTTCAGTGATTGCTACTGGATTGCTTTTTCAGTGATTGCTCATTTTAACCACCCCAGTGATACATATTTGATGTTAGATTAACTTATTATGACTTGTGGTCATAGTGGCAGGTTCTCTGCTGCAGCCTGCCGTCTGAATATGAGTGAGGTGTCTGCACTTTTATTGACTTATAGCAGGGTTATGTTTAACCACAAGAGGAAAGAAACACACCAATTATTCTCTTGTGCAATTTTAAGCAAGTATGAATAGAAAACAGTTTTGTGGCATGAGTGACTTGAATCCCTGAAGTGGTCTCTGCACACATCTGAAGGAAAGTCATAACGATGTATTCATGAGAGGGACTATCAAATGGCAGGGTGTTAAATTTGCAAACAACTGGCTATGTTATCAGTGATGCAGAGTTTATTATCTGCTAATTCATAGCTGATCTTATTAATTTGGAAGTTTTTTTGCAGAAAAAGTAATGGATTCAATTTCTAAAACTTGTAGTTATGGATTCCGTCAGTGCTTTTAGCCATCCAGATATTTATTTATATGTGTCACTCAATGGGGTAATTTGCAATTCTAGATAGAGTGTATGGCTTAAATCAGCGTGCAATCTTTCTCTGCCTCTCAAAATGGGACAAACACAGGCTTATCCATCTGCTTTATGTTAAATGAATCTCTAATGAGGAGACAGGAGTTCTGTGTTTTTTCTGTAAGACAGACACAATTCGATTAAAAATAATTTTATGAACCTCTACTGATTGAAGTAATCTGGAACTGCAATTTTGGGTACAAGGGAGGGAATGAATAAGATAATGCCTGCCATCAGTAGGTTTGAAGTGGCCTCAGTGACCCAGACTGTTGGTTCCCCAAAGAGTCCTGGGAGTGAAGTCCAGGAGAGGGCATTTATAAACTGATGGCATTGTCTGGGTGATTCAGCCCACCTTCACACCACTCTCTCTGGGTCTGATTTTATCTGTGGCCCCCTCACTGTGCAAACCTAGGTCTGTTGCAGCAGTTCCGGTGTCATCCAAGACAACCCAAGGACAGAGAGTCTGTCTTCAACCCTTTCTGTTCTACTGATGAAATTTTGGTATATCATAGTCTTTTCAACAAAATGATTGACCTGTGTTTAGGTTCTCAATTTCTTAAATAGATCATTTTAACATTGAATAACCACAGGCAGAATCTCACATTGCACACTTCTGTTTACTTTTATTTTTTCCTTTTATTTTCCCAAGAAAGGAAGAGAATATTACTATTTACTTAAAGACAAAGATTAGGTCCTGGGCATTGTGGCTGCAGAATATTGTCTCTACAAATAGCTCCCTGAGGTTGGCCTCCTGCTTTTAGAGTCGTCTAAAATGACAAACTCTCCAAATTATTTGAAGATAGACACAATTTCTTTTGCAGGCATTTATTGGTAATTGTGCCCTTCCTATGAAAAGGAAATATCAAGAAATGAACTTCGATGCTTCATTTTATTGTTTGCTTCAAGGTAAATGACTCAGTTTCAAATTATAATGGTGCAAATATAGTATAGTTAAGCCATGGGTCTTACTCTGACCAGGTTTATGTAGACAAGAAGTTATACTTTTCAAAGCATAATTACTATTTGAAAGATGGATGCAGTAGCATGGAAGGCTTTTTTTTATAATGAAGGGAATCTTGGTTCAGGACCTTGAATGAGTAACTTATTCTTCTTGAGGTTCAGTTTCCAGTGTACAGGATTGGCATGAAATTAAAATGAAAAAGTGCATGAACATCCTCTGTGGACTGGTAAGTTCTATGCCAGTACAGAGTTGTATATAGATTATCTTAATTAATTTAAATATATCTCTTTAACTCATGACCTCAGAAACCTCAGCCAAATGGGATTGACTCCATATGATTTTTTAATATATATTTTTACGGAAGTATAATTGACATACAGTAAAACATACATATTTAAAGTATACAGTTTGCTAACTTTTGACATATATACCCATCCATTAAACCACCACTACATATTTATTATTCCAGGAAGTGTCCCATGCCCCTTTGTAACCCCTCTTTCCTGCTCTTAACTTTAAAAGAAGTACATTCTATACTAGTCCTCATGTCTTGATTTTCTGAAGTTCGTTACTTTATCATGTTTTTTATTTAATTTGCCACAAATCAAACAATGACACTTCTATTCATGTCATATTAATTCATTTCTGTCTGCCACAGAAGTTCCTGACAATGAATTTTATCCCTTTTTTCAGTATTAACTGGGGTCCTAATGGTAATTATGTGGTGACTTCTCTCAAAGGACATTTAGTAGAAAATGAGATGATGCTGAGAGTGTGAAGGTATAATTGACAGAAAACTCAGGATCATCTCACATGCTTTACTATCTAGATGTAAAGTTGCAACCCCAAAGTTTATGTAAGAAGCAAACAATTATAGGTTGGCCATAGTTCCTAAAATCACCCTGCTGATTTTTTAATTTTTATTTTTACTTTTTTTTTTTTTACTATCTTGATATTAGTTTTATTATAATCATTTAAAAATAGATTGGTCATAACATCATAGTTATTTTTTGACACATTCAGGAAGGTATTCATTCAGTGGCATTATCCTAACAAAACAGAGGATAAGAAATAAAGAACAAAATCACTGTTTTCTAGTTTTTTAAACCTATGGCTTTGACCTAGAAATGTATCAGTTATGGATGAAAATACAGTGTATATGGAAAAGAATTCACTCCTGAACTTCATGAATGAAACAATCAATTTTTCTCCATCTTCATTTTTTTCTTTTTTTATTGAATTATAGTTTATTTACAATGTTATATTAGTTTTAGGTGTATAACAGTGATTCAATATTTTTATAGATTATACTCCCTTTAAAGTTATTGTAAAATATTAGTTATATTCCCTGTGCTGTGCATTACATACTTGTGTCTTATTTATTTCATACCTAGTAGTTTGTACTTCTTAATCCCCTTCCCCTATCGTGCCCCTCCCCACTCCCCTCTCTTCACTAATAGCCACTAATTTATTCTCTGTATCTATGAATCTGTCTCTGTTTTGTTATATTCTTTCTTTTGTTTTATTTATTAGATTCCACATATAAGTGAAAACAAAGTATTTGTCTGTCTCTGTCTGACTTACTTCACCAAGCATAATACCCTCAGTGTCCATTCATATTGCTACAACATGAATGGAGCAACATTTTTTTTATGGCTGAGTGATATTCCATTGTGTTTCTGTGTGTGTGTGTGTGTATACACACACGTTTTATGTATATATATATATACACACACATTTTATATATATATATATATATATATATATATCACATCCTGTTTATCCATTCATCTGTTGATAGACTTTAAGGTTGCTTCCATACCTCAGCTATTGCAAATAATGCTTCTATGAATATTGGGGTACATGTATCTTTTCGAATTAGTGTTTTCATTTTCTTTGGATATATACCCAGGAGTGAAATACCTGGATCATATGGTAGTTTTATAGTATTTAATTTTTTGAGAAACCTCCATGCTGTTTTCCATAGTGGTTGCACCAATTTACATTTCAAACAACAGTGAACTAGTTCACCTTTTCTCTACTTCTTTGCCAACATATATTATTAGTTGTCTTTTATTTATTTAATAAATTTATGTATTTTCTTTATTTTTGGCTGCATTGGGTTTTCATTGCTGAGTGCGGGCTTTTCTCTAGTTGTGGAGAGTGGTGGTTACTCTTCGTTGCAGTGCGCGGGCTTCTCATTGTGGTGGCTTCTCTTGTTGCAGAGCACGGGCTCTAGAGTGCAGGCTCAATAGTTGTGGTGCACAGGCTTACTTGCTCCACGGTATGTGGGATCTTCCCGGACCAGGGCTCGAACCCCTGTCCCCTGCACTGGCAGACAGATTCTTAACCACTGCACCACCAGGGAAGCCCTATTAGTTGTCTTTTAGATGATAGCTATTTTGACAGGTATGAAATGATGTCTCATTGTAGTTTTGGTTTGCATTTCCCTGATGATAGTGATGTTGAATATCTTTTCATGTGTCTGTTGGCCATCTGTATGTCTTCTTTGGAAAAATACCTATTCAGGTCTTCTGTCCATTTTTTAATCAGGTGGTTTGTTTTTTGATATTGAGTTGTATGAGTTCTTTGTATATTTTGGATATTAACCCCTTATCAGACATACCATTTGCAAATAACTTCTTCCATTCAGTAGGTTGTCTTTTCATTTTGTTGGTGGTTTCCTTCACTATGCAAAAGGTTTTACATTTAATTAGGTTCCATTTGTTTACTTTTTATTTTATTTCCCATGTCTGAAGAGACAGATTCAAAAAATTTTGATAAGACTTATGTCAAATAATGTACTGCCTGTTATTTTCTAGGAGTTTTATGGTCTCTTGTCTTATATTTAGGTTAATCTATTTTAAGTTTATTTTTGTAAATAGCATGAGAAAATATTCTAATTTCATTCTTTTACATGTAGCTGTCCAGTTTTCTCAACACCACACATTGAAGAGACTGTCTTTCCCCCACTGTATAGTTTTTTCATCTTTGTCTTTGATTAATTTACCACTTGTGTATGGATTTATTTCTGGACTCTCTATTCTGTTCCATTGTTCTATGTGTATATTTTTGTGCCAGTACCATTGTGCTTTGATTACTGTAGGTTTGTAGTATAGTCTGAAGTCAGAGAGTATAATACCTTCAGCTTTTTTCTTTTTCTCAAGATTGCTTTGACTATTTGAGTTCCATAGAAATTTTGGAATTATTTTTCCTAGATCTGTGAAACATGTCATGGGTATTTTAATAGGGATTGCATTAAATTCTCAGATTGCTTTGGGCAGTATGGATATTTCAACAATATTAATGCTTCTAATTTATAAACATGAGATATCTTTCCATTTATTTCTTTCATCCTCAATTTCCGTCATCAATGTTTTGTAGTTTTCAGACTATAGGTATTTCACCTCCTTGGTTAAGTTTATTCCCAGGTATTTTATTCTTTTTGATACAATCGTAAATGGGATTGTTTTCTTGCTTTCTCTTTCTGATGGTTTATTATTAGTGTAGAGAGAAAATATATTTCTGTATATTAATTTTGTATCCTGCAATTTTACTGAATTTGTTTATTAGCTCTAAAAGTTTTTTTTTTGGTGGAGACTTTAGGGTTTTCTATATATGGTATCATGCCATCTGCAAATAGTGACAGTTTTACTTCTTCCTTTCCAATTTTGGATGCATTTTGTTTTTTTTTCTTGTCTGATTGCTGTGACTAGGACTTCCAATACTACGTTAAATAGAAATGGCAAGAATTGTCATCCTTGTCTTGTTCCTGATTTTAGAGGAAGGGCTTTCAGTTTTTCACCATTAAGTATGATGTTAGCTGTAGGTTTGTCATAAATGGTCTTTATTATGTTGAGATTAGTTCCCTCTATACCAACTTTTTAAAGAGTTTTTATCATGAATGGATGTTGAATTTTTGTCAAATGTATTTTCTGCATCTATTGAGATTATAATGTGATTTTTATCCTTCATTTTGTTAATGTGCTGTATCACATTGAATGATTTGAGGGTACTGAACCATTTTTGCTTCCCTGGAATAAATCTCCCTTGATCATGGTATATGATCCATTTTCTATATTGTTGAATTCAATATGCTGATACCTTGTTGTGAATGTTTGCATCTATATTCATCAGCGATATTGGTCTGTAATTTCTTTTTTGTAGTATCTTTGTCTGATTTGTTATCAGAGTAATCATGGCCTTGTAGAATAAATTTTGGTGTGTTCCCTTCTCGTCAATGTTTTGGAATACTTTGAGAAGGGTAGGCATTAGCTCTTCTTTATATGTTTGGTAGAATTTCCCTGTGAAGCCATGCTGGTCTGGGCTTTTGTTTGTTGGGAGTATTTTGATTACTGATTTAATTTCAATAATAGTGATTGATCTGTTCATATTATTTATTTCTTCCTGATTCAGTCTTGGAAGATTGTATGTTTCTAGAAATTTATCCATTTCTTCTAGGTTATCCAATTTTTTGGCATATAACTGTAGTATTCTCTTATGACTGTTTATATTTCTGTGATATTGGTTGTGATTTCTCCTCTTTCATTTCTTATTTTGTTTATTTGGGTCCTCTCTCTTTTTTCCCCTAAGGAGCCTGACTAAAGGCTTGACAATTTTGTTAATCTTTAAAAAACAAAGCAAAACAAAAAAAGCCCCAAACAGCTCTTGGTTGTATTGATATTTTCTATTTCTTTTTTTCTTTTTTCTTTTTTTTTTTGGTCTCTATTTTATTTCCTCTCTGATCTTTATTGTTTCCTTCCTTCTGCTGACTTTGGGCTTTATTCATTCTTCTTTTTCTAATTCCTTTAGAAGTTACATTAGGCTGTTTATTTGAGATTTTTCTTATTTTTTGAGGTAGGCCTGTATCTCTATAAACTTCCCTCTTAGGACTGCTTTTGCTGTGTCCTATAGATTTTGAAAATTGTGTTTTTATTTTCATTGGTCACAAGGTATTTCCTGATTTCCTCTTTGTTTTCTTCATTGACCCACTGGTTTTTTAGTAGTGTGTTGTTTAGTCCCCATGTGTTTGTTTTTTCCCATTTTTCTTACTGTAATTGATTTCTAGTTTTATACCATTGTGATTGGAAAAGAAGTTTGGTATAATTTTTATCCTCTTCAATTAGTTGAGACTTGTTTTGTGGTCTAGCATGTGATCTATTCTGGAAAACGTCACTTGTGAACTTGAAAAGAGTGTGTATTGTGCTGTTTGGGGAGGGAATATCTTGTAGATATCTATTAAGTCCAATTGGTTTAAGGTGACATTTAAGGTCACTGTTACCTTATTTTCTGTCTGGATAATCTCACATTGATGTAAGTGGTTGGTTAATGTCCCCTGATATTATTGTATTATTGTCAATTTCTCCCTTTATGTCTGTTAATGTTTGTTTTACATATTTAGGTGCTCCTTTACTGGGTGTATGCTTACAAACTTTATATTCTCTTCTTGTATTGATACTTTTATCATTATATAATGTTGCTTTTTATCTTTTATTATAGAGACTTTTTTTAATTTTTGAATTTTATTTTATTTATTTTTTTATACAGCAGGTTCTTATTAGTCAACAGATTTATACACATCAGTGTATACATGTCAGTCCCAATCGCCTGATTCTATTATAGACTTTGTTTTAAAGTCTACTTTGTTTAACATAAGTATTGCTACCCCAGCTTTGCATGGAATATTGTTTTTCCATCCCCTCACTTTTAGTCTCTGTGTGTCTTTAGCTCTGAACTGAGTCTCATACAGGCACCATATAGACGGGTGTTGTTTTTATGCAATCAGCCTCCCTATGTCTTTTGATTGGAGCCTCTAGTCCATTGACATTTAAAGTAATTTATTGATAGGTATGTACTTATTACCATTTTGTTATCTGTTTGTTTTTGTAGTTCTTCTCTGTTGTTTTCTTCTCTTTTATTCTCTTCCTTTGTGATTTAATAATTTTCTTTAGTGGTATGCTTGTGTTACTTTCTCACTAGTTTTGTATTATATATTTATTGTAGGTTTTTGACTTGTGGTTACTATGGAGTTCATATATGTTGATTTTACAATTTTTATCTTTTAACCTTCATACTAGCTTATTTAAGTGGTTGACCACAGCCTTTACCAGTGGGATTTTCCCCTTTGTATAATTTATTTCTTGTTTTAGTATTTTCTTTTTCATTTCTTGTAAGGTCAGCTTAGTGGTGATGAAGTCTTTTAGTTCTTGGCTATCTAGGAAGCTCTTTATCTCTCTTTCAGTTCTGAATGATAATATTGTTGGGTAGAGTATCCTAGGTTGTAGATTTTTTCCCTTCAGCACTTTAAATATATTATGCCATTCCCTTCTGACTGCAAAATTTCTGCTGAAAAATCAGTTGGTAGCTTTATGGGTATTCCTTTGAATGTTACTCTTTGTTTTTCTCTTGCTGCCTTTAGCATTCTCTCTTTAACATTTGACATTTTAATTATGATATATCTTGGTGTAGGTCTCTTTGGGTTCATCTTGCTTGGAACTCTTGTTTGATTCTTGTACCTGATTATCTGCTACCTTTTTCAGGTTTAGAAAATTTTCAGCCATAAATTATCAAATACATTTTTTACCCTTTTCTGTCTTCTCCTTCTAGGACCACCTATAATGTGAGTGTTAGTATGCTTGATGCTGTTGAGAGGTCCCTTATCTTTACTTTTTAAAATTTGTTTTTCTATTTGCTGGTCTTATTAGGTGATTTCCATCATTCATTCTTCCAGATCACTTAAACATTCTTCTGTAACACCTAATCTGCTGTTAATTCTCTCTAGTATATATTTCCTTTCAGTTTTTGTATTCTTCAATTCTGACCAGTTCATTTTTATGTTTTCTAGTTCTCTGTTAAAATTCTTACTGTATTCATTAATTCTTTCCCCCAGTTCAGTTAGCATTATTATTAGTATTATTGCATTGAATTCTTTAACAGGTAATTTATTTTTCTCTGTTTCATTAAGGTTTTTATCTGGTTTTTTCTTGTTCTTTCATTTGAAACATATTCCTCTGTCACCTCCTTTTGTTTAACTTTCTCTCTCTCTATGAAATTAGGTGAAAAAGTCACCAATCTCAGTCTTGAAGGCATGTCCTTGTGTGGGAGTGTCCTTATGCAGTCTGCATGTGCCCAGTGACATTGGTGGAAAAGCTGGATCTGAAGCAAGCATGGGTCATGTCTTGCCCCAGGGTGAGCTGGTAGCCACTGCCTTGGTGGGGGGAGTAGATTGGAGTTGGAAGGTCCAGAGCCAGAGCTAATTGCAAGCTGGGACTTCTATGCTCAATGGCTATCAAGAGTGTAGGTGGGGCCCAAGAGGCTACAGCAGGATTCCCTGACGTAGTTGGGTTTCTCTTGGTTGTGTTGGCAAGTCTCCTCCTTGGTTGCCCTGGAGATAGCCTCACTCCCTTCCAAGAGTGCACACGGATGGGAGCTCTGTCAGTGGTGATCTCACCCTGGGGCTAGTGTTGCTCCCTCCTGAGTGTGTGTACCAAAGCAGGCACTAGCAATGGCTGTGCCTGCCCTGGACAGAGACGAGACATGGTTGGGTCTGAGCCAGCTTCTTTCCTCCCAGGCATGTGCATTCTCATTGGCAATGCAGCCGCCTTAATGGGGAGTGGTGCCAGAGCAAGAGGGGATGAAGCAGGAGCCCAGTGTGGGGTGGGAGTTATGCTGAGGTATTCCTGGCAGGCCATCCAGAGGCCCTAGCAGTTTTCAATCTGCTGCCTCTGCTCTGTGATGGGGAGTAAGAAAGACTATGCAAGCTCTTTGAGAGCAGAGTCTCAGTTTCTTACAGCACTCCTGTAAGTCCCATTGGTTTTCAGACCAAGGTGGCTCATCCTCGCAGTGTTGGACCCTAGGGCTGGGGTGTCTATTATGTAGCTTGAACCTCTTCTTCCCAGGGAGGATCCCTCAGCGTGTGATACCCCTCTTCTTCTGTGTCCCCTGCTAAGGGTGCAGGTCCTGACCAGATTGCTTCTCCTCCCTTCCTATCAGACTCCAGGTGGATCTTTACAGCCTTGGTTGTAGAAGATCTGTTTTGCTAGTCCCCAGGTCAATTTCAGTAAGAGTCATTCTACATGTCATTGTAGTTTTGATGTGTTGGGGGTTTTTTTAACATCTTTATTGGAGTATAATTGCTTTACAACGGTGTGTTAGTTTCTGCATTATAACAAAGTGAATCAGCTATACATATACATATATCCCCATATCACCTCCCTCTTGCATCTCCCTCCTACCCTCCCTATCCCACCCCTCTAGGTGGTCACAAAGCACGGAGCTGATCTCCCTGTGCTATGTGGCTGCTTCCCACTAGCTATCTATTTTACATTTGGTAATGTATATATGTCCATGCCACTCTCTCACTTTGTCCCAGCTTACCCTTCCCCCTCCCCCTGTCCTCAAGTCCATTCTGTACGTCTGCTTCTTTATTACTCTCCTGTCCTTAGGTTCTTCATAACCATTTAGTCATGTACCACAATGTTCATTGCAGCTGTATTTACAATAGCCAAGACATGGAAGCAACCTAAGTGTCCATCAACAGATGAATGGATAAAGAAGATGTGGCACTTATATACAATGGAATATTACTCAGCCATAAAAAGAAACGAAATTGAGTTATTTGTAGTGAGGTGGATGGACCTAGAGTCTGTCATACAGAGTGAAGTAAGTCAGAAGGAGAAAAACAAATACCGTATGCTAACACATATATATGGAATTTGATGTGTTTTTGAGGGGAAGGGAGCCCAGCATCCTCCTACTCTCCTATCTTGATGTCTCCATCCACCTTGATGATTTTAAAGGGGAATGATAACTATTGACCTGAAAAGTCTTACATTTTTTACACCAATTTAGCTGTTAATGAAAGCAAAGAAATATTCAGCAATAAAATCATTTTGATTAAATTACTAATTCCAACTTTTTATGGTAGTTACTGTAATGCATAGGCTACTTATAACCAAGTAGTTAGAAATGTAGACTTTG
This sequence comes from Eschrichtius robustus, assembly GCF_028021215.1. NCBI lineage: Eukaryota > Metazoa > Chordata > Mammalia > Artiodactyla > Eschrichtiidae > Eschrichtius > Eschrichtius robustus. The sequence continues at coordinate 33,037,974 of NC_090834.1, read as the reverse complement.
GAGTTACACTGATCTGTGTTTTCATAGAGTAACCATGGGCAAGTGACTTAACTTTGTAAGCCTCAGACTGCTCATCTGTAAGATGTGGATACTGATAGCACCTATTTCATAGAATTGTGAAAATTAAATTGGATATTGCCTTTGCAAACTTAGCATAGTACACTCAGCAGTCATTTCATACACATTAGTTTGATGATGCAGGTGATAAACTCACTGTAAAAAGTATCATAGAAACTTGTAAGATTATAATGTAAAGGACTTTAATTAATTCATTAAACATTTATTGGTGCTTCTTATGTCTTAGGTCCTTTTCTAGTCATGGGCTGATTAGAGGATAAGTACTCAGATACTTACATTCCTGTGTCCTACTCAGATGCCACAAAGGCCTCAGCCTTTGCTCTTGTTCCCCATAAGACCACAAGGGATTCCCCATGCGGAAGCTTTAGGGAAGTGGGCTGATGGCCCTCAAAACTGGGAGTCTGCATGCTTTAGCCTGGATTTATTTGCCCCAGCATCCCATTCCCTTTGGGGCCAATATATTATTTATTTGAAACAAGAATTTCGTCAGCACTAACCATATTCTGGATGCAATGGCTGGGTCAGTCTATATGAAGGAATGAATAAATACGATTAAAAATCCAAAGCCAAAACTCACATAAAATAGCTGTTGAATTAGTCTAAGTCTTGTGACTTTTTCAAGCGGCTGTTTCTGAATGGTTTGGGGGACCTGAGGAGGTAGAAACAAGTGAGCAGTCAGTTTAACTGGAGGAGAGAACAATTACCACTTATGGTTAAAAGGGATGATATGACTATAAAAAGGGATCCCAAGAGCAAAATCCACACACTGGGCAGTTTCAGCCTCATCCCACAACTCTAAGGTCAGGCTGCCCCAGAAATCTGGCTGTTGGAAGGCACATGTAACTCATGCATTCTGAACCCCAAATGGCTAAATAGCAAAGGCCTCACAGCCCCCCAACAAGGCACAGTTTAGTTGTAAGATGGCAGCTCTTGAGCCTGACTGCTACAGATTGGAAGACTGGAAATAACCAGAGAGGAAGAATATTTGAGTCTAGACCATGTTCTCATCTCAGCCTCTAGTGTAGAGAGGTGTCCTCCCTTCCCATGTCCCATTCACTGCTGAGCAGAGGCTTTCAGAGGGATTCAGAGAGTCATTCAGCTAATAACTAACAAGTGTTTACTGACCCTGAAGATAAGGAAAGACAGACGTGGCCTCCGCTCTCCTGGAACTGACATTCTACACTGGTGAGACGTCCATGAAACTAGGAATTGAAGTTTCAGATTAGATCAGTGCTTCAAAGACAAGACAGAAGTCTTCTGAGAACACATAACAAAGAAATCTAACCTCAACCAGAGATCAGAGGAGGCTTTCATGAGGAAGTGACATGTGAGTTGGTATAAAGAATGAGTAATAAGAGCTGACATATATTCAGATTTACTATGTGCCAGATATCATTGTAAGTGCTATGCAGGTATTGTCATGTAATCCCCACAAAAAACCCTTGAAGTCATATTAAGAGTAACATTTGTAGGTAAGGAAAAGAGCCCAGCAAATTGAAGTAAATTGGCCAACGTACACAGCCAATAGCTGGGGGAGCAGGATTGAAACAGGCACTCCGATTTCAGAATGTATTATTTTAACCACTAAGAATGAACAATATGGATGCTATGGGGGATAAAAACAAGGCATTCCAAATAGAACAACAGAATGTGTAAAGGACCCACAATGGGAGGCAGCTTGGGATGTTAAGGAAAAGAAAGAGGACAATGTGGCTGATGTGTTGGAGAAAAGGAGTACGATGAAGCTGGAGATGTAGCACAGGCTCCAGACCTGCCAGGTTCTGGGGGGGTCCCAATACGGAGTTCCACATTTTGTGCCTTGTGAGGTGTGTATCTCAGTGCAACTGGAATCAGAAACAGAAATAGCAATAACAACAGAACATTACCTTTTTAGCTCTGTTTAGTTAAGGCTGAAAGCAGCTGGAGACCTTTATAATTTATGTATTAATGCCAGGAAATAGACATATTAATGTAAGAAATAGACAAAGAAAACAAGACATAGATCCAGTATGGCAATGGCATTCTGGAAAAATACCAGGCTGAAGACATTACCGAGACTTTCCTGGCTAAGGCACCCTCAGTACGCAAGTGATGGGAAATTAATGGCTAAAGTCAGATCCAGACTTTGGTGGTAATTATCTACCTAAATCTATAGTTTGATGTATAAATAGAAGTATGAGCTACTGACTTTATTTTATTTTGTTTATTTTCAGATGGGATTCACTCCTTTCAGCCATCCTTTCAGCTACCACTCTGAAGCCTGCCGCAGCAGATACAATCCCACAACTGGTGCCACCCCCGGTGTTCCCACTGGGGCATCCTGGAAGGCAATGTTCCCCACGCACTCAAATGTGTCCTGTGCCACATGACTGACTGAGCACCTGAAAGATTCTCATCTTTCAGGTCCCTGGAAATGACTAGACCATTCTTATAGACAAGGATTGTCTTACATCTGAGCTTTGTCTTCTCCCCTGCTCCATCTCTCACAGGCTATTTATGTGGTGATATAATCTCTTGGATCTCTTATGCACAGCAGTCCAAGTTGATCAATCCACCTTTTGAGTTCACTGATTTTCTTAGAAGAGACACAAAGGTCAGATGTTATTGCTATCCCACAGACCCAACACCAGGGGGTGATCAAGGCACATCACACTAATTACCACTTCTCCAAAGCTGAGCTCTAACCTCCCACACAGAACTGGAAGTGTAGGAGCTGGACTCACAGAAATTCTATTCAGTATAACTCATAATCTGTAAAGGCTTTGGCAATGGCACCGCACTGTACACATGCTCAGTACAATTATAACCTCAGTGGAGCTGCTGCTTAACGCCAAAAGGGAGAAAAAAATGATGCCTCATCACTGTAAACAATTGCATAGTAAACGAAATGCAGAGAATTCTCCTGCCTCGTGCCCCACAGTGCTGGGTAATTTACAGGTGCCACTGGAGCCCGATGTTCCTTTCCTGGTAGCACACAGCCTCACACACTGACTTATGTGTTCTTCTAATGTACTAATTCCTACAGCAACTCGAATGTCAAAAATTCTTCAGGCCAACAGTAATTGTGACTCTCCAATTCTTGGAAATGCTCCCATGGCAAAGTACCTCTTGAAAAGAATGTGAAAAGAAGAAATCCAGTGCAAATCTCCAGAAATTGCTCAGTGGCTGAGCGAAACACTGTTTGCAATTGCCATTTAATGTTCGAAATGCAACTGACTGCTCCTTCTGGGCTGTATTTTTCCATTAGCAAACATCAATCTCCTCTACTACTCTAAGAGTCTGAAAAAAGTGTGTTTAGTTAATTTTCTGTTTCTCCTTTGCAAAGGCTCGAGAACATCACACCTTCTTGGATCATATAGTAGTGTCAGAGGCAAGGACATATGGCTAAACATCCTTCATGAAAGTTCGTGAAAGTTGACTTCTTCTTACACCAGGTTATCAGAACTCCTAAATAAAGCATACATACAACATGTCCAGAAGCCCTTGAACCAAGGGGCTGCTTGAATAGAAATGAACCATACATTCCTTATTTTATCTTTTTTTAAAGTAAATGTTTTGTTCAATTGTGACACATACTGAAAGGTACACAAATTATAAATTTCATCAAGTGAACACGCCCATACACCCATCACCCATATCAAGAAACAGAGCAGGACTGCGGTACCTCCCTTATGCTGCAGGGCAACTTTCTAAATAAAAATAAGCATTCACGTACTATTTATGTACGGGAGTTGCATTCTGCAGTCTGCCTCACACTGTGACTGGAATGAATTTCCTTAGCAATATATTCTCTATAGAGCAGTGGTACTCAAAGTGTATAGCGTGAACAGTGGCAGGAGAATCACTGAGGAAACTCTCAGAAATGCAAATTCTCAGGCCTCACCCCTAACCTATTGAATCAGAAATTCTAGGGTCAGGGCTTGGCTATCTGTGTTTTAACAAGCCTCCCATGTGATTCAGATGCATCCTAAAGCCTTAGAAACATTTTTCTAGCACAGCATCCATCTTTTAGCCTCAAAATTGTGTTGTAGCAGAGTTCTACGGATACTGGGGTATAAAGTGTTACATTAAAATAGTGGTGCCAAGGTGTAACTTATCTCTTTTTTTCCCTAACTTTTTGATAACTTAAATTTATTTATTGATAGCTTTACTGAGGTGTAATTTGCATACAATTCGCAAGTTTTTAATGTACAATTCACTGGGTTTTGTTGTTTACAGTTGCTTCCCTTTCTACCCATTTCCATTGCACAGTATCCCCAAACAGTATCAACATTGTTGGTCTACTTGTGTCTTTCCTACTAACCTGTGAACAGAATTCTCGAGGACAAAACTGTGCTTTATTCATCATTGTGTTCCTATCTCTCAACCGAACACAAATAAGAGACTTCAAAAATATTTGCTGAAGAAATGAGTGAACCAAACTGAGTAAATAAAAATAAGCCCATGGAGAAGACTAGCTTGGTTGTAGGATGTGAGGAATAGGTGGGTCCAAGAATTCTGCATAAATCTGAGGTCCAAAGTGGAGTGCATTAGGCTAGTGGTATAATAACACCTGGGCAGCATTGGGCTTTGCTCTCTGATACACCTGCGCATGTGTGGCAAACACCCTTACTGTCTTGTAAATACTCCTGCAGCCTACCCTGAGGCAACCTCCAGTCAGTCCCCTTTCAGACTGGAACGTCTCCTTTATCTCTCTGCTTCAGGACATTCTCTGGACATTGGAGTATCTCCACCCACAAGTGGGGCCTGACATAAGTGTGGGGAAGGTAAAACTCCAGGAGCAACCCTTGAGCAGTGAGGGACATTGTTGGTGGAGAAATTTTCTAGCTTCCTGGTCCATCTGTGGGAAGTTCTGAGCTGTGCTCCACACACTTTCAAGGGTAGGTGGTTCCCAGCGGGCTCGAGCCCCAGTTGCCCACAGCAGGGACCCATTCATTACTGAATTTTTCATTGGCTTTCCTGCCTTTTCAGCCTCTCCTCACTTCCTCACAGTGCTTCCTGGGATCATCTTCTCAAAAAACTACTTGCAACCGAATCTTTGGAAGTTAAGGAGGATGGAGAGTGACAGGGATGGGGCATGAAGGTACTAATTTATATAGGACATCAGAAAACCCTCTCTGATAAGAGCATATTTCCAGCTCTATTGAGATATAATTGACATATTACAGTGTGTAAGTTTAAAGTGTACAAAATGATGATGATTTGATACACAAACATATTGAAAAATGATTGCCATGATAAGGTTAATAAACACACCCAGCACCTCACATAATTACCATTTTTTGTGGAGAGAACTTTTAAGATCTACCCTCTTAGCAACTTCCAAGCGTATAATACAGTACTGTTAACTATAGTCACTGTGCTGTGCATTAGATTCTCAGAACTGTTAGGCCTTATATCTGGAAGTTTGTACCTTTGACCAACATCTCCCTATTCCCCTCATACCTTCACCCACCCCGCAGCTCCTGGAAACCACCAACCTACTCTGTTTCTATGAGTTTAGAGTCCACATATAGCGAGATTGTATGATATTTGTCTTTCTCCATCTGGCTTATTACACTTAGCAGAGTGTAAGATACATCCAGAAAGAAAGAGTCCATCCATGATGTTGCAAACGGCAGGGTTTCCTTTTTTTTTGTGGCTATATATATATATATATATATATATATTCATATGACATTTTCTTTACCCATTCACCCATCAATGGATACTTATGTTGTTTCCATGTCTTAGTTATTGTAAATAATGCTGCAGTGAACATGGGATTTCAGGTATCTCTTAAAGATAATGATTTCATCTTTGGATATATACCCTCAAGTGGAATTTCTGGATCATATAGTAGTTATATTTAATTTTTTGAGGAACCTCCATATTGTTTTCCATAGTGGCCATACCAATTTACAATCCCACCAACAGTGCACCATTGTTCCCTTTTTTCCACATCCTCACCAGCGCTTGTTATCTTGATAAGAGCATTTTTGAACAAAGATTTAGAGAAAGGGAGTCAGTCATAGGATATCTCCAGGAAGAGTCAGACAGGCAAGAGGAAAAATGGCAGGTATACTCTTTGTGTGCTCCAGGAATTGCATGGTGGTCAGTAAGACAAGAATGGAGTAAGCAAGGAGAATGAGACTAGATTGTTTTTACCATCACTAAAGCAGCAGGGACAAGATTGCCTGAAGATTTGTAGGCCATAACATGGGCTTTGGATTTTACTTAGACGGGGAGAGTCTTGAGCAGAGGGGTAATGTGATCTGAACTATGTTTTTATAGGATCATTCTGGCTGCTATGTGGAGAACGGGGTGAAGAGGCAAGAATGAAAACTCAAGTGCCAGTTAGGAGGCCAGGGGAGAAGTGAATGTGGCTTGACCCAAGTAGCAGTGGAGTTGGTGAGAAAGTGTTGGATTCATCCTGAAGGATTTGCCCATGGATTGGATGTGGGCTACAGAAGAAAGAAAAGACTCAAGGATCAGCCAATATTTTTGAACTAAGTAACTGGTAAACTGAATATGTCATTTACTGATTTGGGGAAGAGTTAGGGAGGAATAGGCCTTTCAGGATAAAGCAAGTGTTGAGTTTTGCATATGTTAAGTTTGTAATGTCTATTATTCAACCCAGCAGAGAACATGGATTCTACAGCCTGACTTCCTGGTGCACATCCCATCTTTGTCACTTACTTGCTGTGTGAGTTTCTGATATTTCCTTTACCTTTCTGTCCTCAGTTTCCTCATCTGTGAAATGAGAACAATAATAAATTGTTATGAGGATTTAATGAGCTAATACATGTAAAGTGCTTGGTATAGTTCATGGAACAAAGTAAACATTTTGAAATAATATGCCAATAAAATAATAATATATAATAATAATAAGTTATATAAAATATTGAATAAGCATATGTATGAGTTTGGAGCTCAGAATAGAGGTCTGGCTATAAATCTGGAGTCATCAGAGCATAGATGCTATTTCAAGCCATATGACTAGATGAGGTCACATAGGGAGTGAGAGTAGATAGAAAAGGTGACATCCCTGGAGGCTGAGTCCTCGGGCACTACAAGGCTTAGAAGTGAAGAAAAGGTAAAAGAATCTAAATCTACAAGTTGCTGATACATTTTAAAGAACTTTATATTTCTTGTGTGATTTCATATTATTACTTGAACATTCAGCCAAGTGACTTGTAAAGAACAACATTCCCCTGAAAATGTGTCTGCGGTGGGGCCTGCAGCAGAGCCTATCTTGGAATAACACTTGTCATTCTAGGAAGGCAGCTGGTGTGTCAATCTGCCAGCCATGCATTACACATTTTATTTCCAAGTAAGCAGGGGTAAAGCAGGGAGATGTGATAATTTTTTCAAGAAGACCAGTGTAGCTAAAAGAGTGTTAGCCTTCAAAGTATCCCCCTTGGGAGGCAACATACATAATTAAGTATCAATTATTTTGGTGTGTTACTTTTTAATACACTAATTTGGGAATTGTTATTGAATAACTAAGAATTATAAAAGAGAGTCAGTTTCTTTTATGGGTGACATCTTTTTTGATTTTGGTGATATATGTAACATAAATATTTGCCATCTTAACCATTTTTAAACCTGCAAGCCAGTGACATTGATTATATTCACAAAGTTGTGCAATTATGACCATTGCCTAGTTACAAATCTTTTTCACTACCCCAAACAGAAACTCTGTAACCATTAAGCAATACCTCAGCATTTCCCTCTCACTCCAAGCCCTACTAACCTACATTCTTCCTCTATGCATTTATCTACTCTAGATATTTTATATAAGTGCAAGCACAAAATTTCCCTTTTATATCTGGCTTATTTCACTTAACATAATATTTTCAAGGTTTATCCATATTGTACCACATATCAGTACTAAGTTGTTTTTAATAGCTGAATAATATTCCATAGTATGTGTATACCACATTTTGCTTATCCATGCTGTTGATGGACACTTGCTTTGATCCCATCTGGGCTATTGTGAATAATGCTGCAATGAACAATGGGGTACAAATAAAAGTTTGTGCCTCTGTTTTCAATTCTTTTGGGTATATATGTAGTAGTAGGAGGAGGAGGAACCAAGATGGCGGAGTAGAAGGACGTGCTCTCACTCCCTCTTGTGAGAACACCAGAATCACAACTAGCTGCTGGACAATCATGAACAGGAAGACACTGGACCTCACCAAAAAAGATACCCCACATCCAAAGACAAAGAAGAAGCCACAATGAGATGGTAGGAGGGGCGCAATCAGAGTAAAATCAAATCCAATAACTGGTGGGTGGGTGACTCACAGACTGGCGAACACTTATACCACAGAAGTCCACCTACTGGAGTGAAGGTTCTGAGCCCCACGTCAGGCTTCCCAACCTGGAGGTCCGGCAATGGGAGGAGGAATTCATAGAGAATCAGACTTTGAAGCCTAGTGGGATTTGATTGTAGGACTTAGACAGGACTGGGGGAAACAGAGACCCCACTCTTGGAGGGTGCACACAAAATAGTGTGCGCATCGGGACCCGGGGAAAGAGCAGTGACCCCGGGGGAGACTGAACCGGACCTACCTGCTAGTGTTGGAAGGTCTCCTGCACAGGCAATGGGTGGCTCTGTTTCACCGTGGGGACAAGGACACTGGCAGCAGAAGTTCTGGGAAGTACTCCTTGGCGTGAGCCCTCCCAGAGTCTGTCATTAGCCCCACCAAAGAGCCCAGGTAGGCTCCACTGTTGGGTTGCCTCAGGCAAAACAACCAACAGGGAGGGACCCAGCCCCACCCATCAACAGTCAAATGCATTAAAGTTTTACTGAGCTCGGACCACCACAGCAAAGTCAGCTCTACCCACCACCAGAGCCTCCCATCAAGCCTCTTAGATACCCTCAACCACCAGAGGGCAGAAAGCAGAAGCAAGAAAAACTACAGTCCTGCAGCCTGTGGAACAAAAAAGACATTCACAGAAACATAGACAAGATGAAAAGGCAGAGGGCTATATACCAGAAGAAAGAACAAGATAAAACCCCAGAAAAACAACTAAATGAAGTGGAGATAGGCAACCTTCCAGGAAAAGAATTCAGAATAATGATAGTGAAGATGATCCAGGACCTCAGAATAAGAATGGACGCAAAGATCGAGAAGATGCAGGAAATGTTTAACAAAGACCTAGAAGAATTAAAGAACAAACAAACAGAGATGAACAATACAATAACTGAAATGAAAACTACACTAGAAGGAATCAATAGCAGAATAACTGAGGCAGAAGAACGGATAAGTGACCAGGAAGACAGAATGGTGGAATTCACTGCTGCAGAACAGACTAAAGAAAAAAGAATGAAAAGAAATGAAGACAGCCTAAGAGACTTCTGGGACAACATTAAACACAACAACATTCGTATTATAGGGGTCCCAGAAGGAGAAGAGAGAGAGAAAGGACCAGAGAAAATATTTGAAGAGAGTATAGTCAAAAACTTCCCTAACATGGGAAAGGAAATAGTCACCTAAGTCAAGGAAGCCCAGAGAGTCCCATACAGGATAAACCCAAGGAGAGACACGCTGAGACACATAGTAATCAAATTGGCAAAAATTAAAGACAAAGAAAAATTACTGAAAGTAGCAAGGGAAAAATGACAAATAACATACAAGGGAACTCCCATAAGGTTAACAGCTGATTTCTCAGCAGAAACTCTACAAGCCAGAAAGGAGTGGCATGATATACTTAAAGTGATGAAAGAGAAGAACCTACAACCAAGATTACTCTACCCGGCAAGGATCTCATTTAGATTTGATGGAGAAGCCAAAAGCTTTACAGACAAGCAAAAGCTAAGAGAATTCAACACCACCAAACCAGCTCTACAACAAATGCTAAAGGAACTTCTCTAAGTGGGAAACACAAGAGAAGAAAAGGACCTACAAAAACAAACCCAAAACAATTAAGAAAATGGTCATAGGAACATACATATCGATAATTACCTTAAACGTGAATGGATTAAATGCTCCAACCAAAAGACACAGGCTTGTTGAATGGATACAAAAACAAGACCCATCTATATGCTGTTTACAAGAGACCCACTTCAGACCTAGGGACACATACAGACTGAAAGTGAGAGGATGGAAAAAGATATTCCATGCAAATGGAAATCAAAAGAAAGCTGGAGTAGCTATACTCACATCAGATAAAATAGACTTTAAAATGAAGAATGTTACAAGAGACAAGGAAGGACACTACATAATGATCAAGGGATCAATCCAAGAAGAAGATATAACAATTATAAATATATATGCACCCAACATAAGAGCACCTCAATACATAAGGCAAATACTAACAGCCATGAAAGGGGAAATCAACAGTAACACAATAATAGTGGGGGACTTTAACACCTCACTTACACCAATGGACAGATCATCCAGAATGTAAATAAATAAGGAAACAGAAGCTTTAAATGACACAATAGACCAGATAGATTTAATTGGTATTTATAGGACATTCCATCCTAAAACAGCAGATTACACTTTCTTCTCAAGTGCACATGGAACATTCCCCAGGATAGATCACATCTTGGGTCACAAATCAAGCCTCAGTAATTTTAAGAAAATTGAAATCATATCAAGCATCTTTTCTGATGACAACGCTATGAGATTAGAAATGAATTACAGGGGAAAAAAGGTGAAAAGCAGAAACACATGGAAGCTAAACAATACGTTATTAAATAACCAAGAGATCACTGAAGAAATCAAAGAGGAAATCAAAAAATACCTAGAGACAAATGACAATGAAAACACGACAATCCAAAACCTATGGGATGCAGCAAAAGCAGTTCTAAGAGGGAAATTTTTAGCTATACCAGCCTACCTAAAGAAACAAGAAAAATCTCAAGTAAACAATCTAACCTTACACCTAAAGGAACTAGAGAAAGAAGAACAAACAAAACCCAAAGTTAGCAGAAGGAAAGAAATCATAAAGATCAGAGTGGAAATAAATGAAATAGAAACAAAGAAAACAATAGCAAAGATCAATAAAACTAAAAGCTGGTTCCTTGAGAAGATAAACAAAATTGATAAGCCATTAGCCAGATTCATCAAGAAAAAGAGGGAGAGGACTCAAATCAATAAAATTAGAAATGAAAAAAGAGAAGTTACAACAGACACCGCAGAAATACAAAGCATCCTAAGAGACTACTACAAGCAACTCTATGCCAATAAGATGGACAACCTGGAAGAAATGGACAAATTCTTAGAAAGGTATAACCTTCAAAGACTGAACCAGGAAGAAACAGAAAATATGAACAGACCAGTCACAAGTAATGAAATTGAAACTGTGATTAAAAATCTGCCAACAAACAAAAGTCCCGGACCAGATGGCTTCACAGGTGAATTCTATCAAATATTTAGTGAAGAGCTATCACCCATCCTTCTCAAACTCTTCCAAAAAATTGCAGAGGAAGGAACACTCCCAAACTCATTCTATGAGGTCACCATCACCCTGATACCAAAACCAGACAAAGATACTACAAAAAAAGAAAATTGCAGACCAATATCACTGATGAATATAGAGGCAAAAATCCTCAACAAAATACTAGCAAACAGAATCCAATAACACATTAAAAGGATCATACACCACGATCAAGTGGGATTTATCCCAGGGATGCAAGGATTCTTCAATATACACAAATCAATCAATGTGATACACCATATTAACAAATTGAAGAATTAAAACCATATGATCATCTCAATAGATGCAGAAAAAGCTTTTGACAAAATTCAACACCCATTTATGATCAAAACTCTCCAGAAAGTGGGCATAGAGGGAACCTACCTCAACATAATAAAGGCCATATACGACAAACCCACAGCAAACATCATTCTCAATGGTGAAAAACTGAAAGCATTTCCTCTAAGATCAGGAATGAGACAAGGTTGTCCACTCTCAACACTATTATTCAATATAGTTTTGGAAGTCCTAGCCATGGCAATCAGAGAAGAAAAAGAAATAAAAGGAATACAAATTGGAAAAGAAGAAGTAAAACTGTCACCGTTTGCAGATGACATGATACTATACATAGAGAATCCTAAAAATGTCACCAGAAAACTACTAGAGCTAATCAATGAATTTGGTAAAGTTGAAAGATACAAAATTAATGCACAGAAATCTCTTGCATTCCTATACACTAATGATGAAAAATCTGAAAGAGAAATTATGTAAACACTCCCATTTATCATTGCAACAAAAAGAATAAAATACCTAGGAATAAAGCTACCTAGGGAGACAAAAGACCTGTATGCAGAAAACTATAAGACACCGATGAAAGAAATTAAAGATGGTATCAACAGATGGAGAGATATACCATGTTCTTGGATTGGAAGAATCAATATTGTGAAAATGACTATACTACCCCAAGCAATCGACAGATTCAATGCAATCCCTATCAAATTACCAATGGCGTTTTTTACAGAACTAGAACAAATCATCTTAAAATTTGTATGGAGACACAAAAGACCCCGAATAGCCAAAGCAGTCTTGAGGGAAAAAAACGGAGCTGGAGGGATCAGGCTCCCTGACTTTAGACTATACTACAAAGTTACAGTAATCAAGACAATATGGTACTGGCACAAAAACGGAAACATAGATCAATGGAACAAGATAGAAAGCCCAGAGATAAACTCACGGACCTATGGTCAACTAATCTATGACAAAGGAGGCAAAGATATACAATGGAGAAAAGACAGTCTCTTCAATAAATGGTGCTGGGAAAACTGGAAAGCTACATGTAAAAGAATGAAATTAGAATACTCCCTAACATCATACACAAAAATAAACTCAAAATGGATTCTAGATCTAAATGTAAGACCAGACACTATAAAACTCTCAGAGGAAAACATAGGAAGAACACTCTTTGACATAAATCACAGCATGATCTTTTTTGATCCACCTCCTAGAGTAATGGAAATAAAAACAAAAATAAACAAATGGGGCCTAATGAAACTTCAAAGCTTTTGCACAGCAAAGGAAAACATAAACAAGACGAAAAGACAACCCTCAGAGTGGGAGAAAATATTTGCAAATGAATCAATGGACAAAGGATTAATCTCCAAAATATATAAACAGCACATTCAGCTCAATATTAAAGAAACAAACAACCCAATCCAAAAATGGGCAGAAGACCTAAATAGACATTTCTCCAAAGAAGACATACAGATGGCCAAGAAGCACATGAAAATATGCTCAACATCACTAATTATTAGAGTAATGCAAATCAAAACTACAATGAGGTATCACCTCACACCAGGTAGAATGGGCATCATCAGAAAATATACAAACAAATGCTGGAGAGGGTGTGGAGAAAAGGGAACCCTCTTGCACTGTTGGTGGGAATGTAAATTGATACAGCCACTATGGAGAATAGTATGGAGGTTCCTTAAAAAACTAAAAGTAGAATTACCATATGATCCAGCAATCCCACTACTGGGAATATACCCAGAGAAAACCGTAATTCAAAAAGACACATGCACCCCAATGTTCATTGCAGCACTATTTACAATAGCCAGGTCATGGAAGCAACCTAAATGCCCATCGACCAACGAATGGATAAAGAAGATGTGGTACATATATACAATGGAATATTACTCAGCCATAAAAAGAAACGAAATTGAGTCATTTGTTGAGACATGGATGGATCTAGAGACTGTCATACAGAGTGAAGTAAGTCAGAAAGAGAAAAACAAATATCGTATATTAACGCATGTATGTGGAACCTAGAAAAATGGTACAGATGAGCTGGTTTGCAGGGCAGAAGTTGAGACACAGATTTAGAGAACAGACATATGGACACCAAGGGGGGAAAACTGCAGTGGGGTGGGGATGGTGGTTTGCTGATTTGGGCGATTGGGATTGACATGTATACACTGATGTGTATAAAACTGATGACTAATAAGAACGTGCAGTATGAAAAAGAAACAAACAAAACAACTAATACTAAACTTTCATTGGGTTATTTGTATTGAAATATGTTAATATAAATGTTTCAGACATTACATGAAATTTCTAAAAATCTTATATGTTCTGGTATAATGTTATAAGTCATAATCCTAGTTATTACTTTAAAATGTATATCTCAGAAATAACTAATTTTCTTGTCAACTGCATTATTATGAACTTTCATCAAATCTTTAACCATGGTCATTTTTAAGTCTTTTGTCATTTACAGACAGTTCTGGGTGTACTCTGATGCTTTTGCAAATATGTTCCTATAAAAGGGTTTCATCTTCAAGAAATTCATGGAAAAGACTCTGACAAGTACAGGTTTCTGGTAACTGACTGTACTGCTGAACTGAATGAATAAGCATTTTCAGAACTCTAATGAAAAACTGATGAATTCATAAAAGTGCTAACAAAAGATCAAGATGAAAAAAAATAATTAATTAATTACATGGGACTGAGTGAACTGATGAGGATGAGTATAATTTTTGTGACTTTCTGTTTGAATTAAAAAAAAAAAATCCCCTCCCCCCCAAAAAAGACACATGCACCCCAATGTTCATTGCAGCACTATTTATAATAGCCAGGTCATGGAAGCAACCTAAATGCCCATCGACCGACGAATGGATAAAGAAGTGGTCGTACATATACACAATGGAATATTACTCAGCCATAAAAAGAAACGAAATTGAGTCATTTGTTGAGACGTGGATGGATCTAGAGACTGTCATACAGAGTGAAGTAAGCCAGAAAGAGAAAAACAAATATCGTATATTAACGCATGTATGTGGAACCTAGAAAAATGGTACAGATGAGCCAGTTTGCAAGGGAG